>NC_090326.1:104282499-104613182 GCF_035084215.1 Heptranchias perlo | reverse complement strand
TTGACAGTGACCAAGGGGGTAGCTCAAAGGAGAGGTTGGGGTCCTAACAGGAGTGAGGGCGGTGGGTAGAAAGGGAAATAGGTCGTCGGAAGGTGAAAAGGTAAAGAAGGTAATGAGACCATGGGGGTTAATTCAAATGTTTGCGCAAATGGATACGAAAGGAGCTGCCGAGGGCCACATTTTCCCTGCAACCCTTACCCAAATACAGCCTGCAGCCATTGATGGTTCCTGAGCCCACCACATCCCCCTGAAAGGAAAGAAGAATAAAGACAGAGAGAAATGCAGAAGACAACAGAGAAGCAAAAAGATAAACAGTAACACAAAGACAGCAGTCAGGTCAGAGAGTTATATTCTCGATAGATACGTATGTGTGTATATAAATACATTAAAATATTGTATCTCACATGTGACACACAAGCTGGGACCATACCTTTAACCATAATGCACAACCATTTATGCTAAACTGTAGTTTACCTGAAATAGCTGACACCACATTGCAACACCTCCACTGGCCACTTTGTCAGAAAGGATAAAGTAGAGCTTGTCAGTGGTAAGTCTTAGAATACATGACTTTGTCAGCTTGGAGATAGTGTTCACTATACCTGAAAATGTAAATCAGTTCAATGATTACAAACACACATCCACTATAGTCTACTCATGATAATTCAAAGTCAATTTTCACACTGAGAAATACAAATTTTTCCAAGAATGTCGGAATTTGTTGCTCCAAAAATTTGAATCATCAGATAATTTCAATGATTCAAACTTTGAAGTAAGAGGAATAGGCTGCACAGGCCTGAGTCTGGCCTCATCTGTGTCCACATGTGCACACTATTCAAGATAGATAACTGGATAATGATCGGATATGGTCATAGAATCATAGAAAGGTTGCAGCACGGAAGGAGGCCATTCGGCCCATCGAGTCCGTGCCGGCTCTGTGCAAGAGCAATCCAACTGGTCCCACTCCCCCGCCCTGCAAATTTTTTCCTTTCAAGCACTTATCCAGTTCCCTTTCGAAAGCCATGATTGAATCTGCCTCCACCACCCACCCTGGCAGTGCATTCCAGATCCTAACCTCTCACTGTGCAAAAAATTTTTTCGTCATGTCACCTTTGGTTCTTTTGCCAATCACCTTAAATCTGTGTCCTCTGGTTCTTGACCCTTCCGCCAATGGGAACAGTATCTCACGATCTATTCTGTCTGGACTCTTCATGATTTTAAATACCTCTATCAAATCTCCTCTCAATCTTCTCTGTTCCAAGGAGAACAACTGCAGCTTCTCCAGTCTATCTATGTTACTGAAGTCCTTCATCCCTGGAATCATTCCAGTAAATCTCTTCTGCAACCTCTCTACGGCCTTCACATTTTTCCTAAAGTGCGGTGCCCAGAACTGGACACAATACTCCAGTTGTGGTCCAACCAGTGTTTTATAAAGGTTCATCATGACTTCCTTGCTTTTGTACTCTATGCATCTATTTATAAAGCCCAGGATTCCATATGCTTTTTTAACCGCTTTCTCAACCTGCCCTGCCACCTTCAACGATTTGTGCACATGTACCCCCAGATCTCTGTTCCTTTGCCCCTTTTTGAATTGTGCCCTCCAGTTTATATTGCCTCTCCTCGTTCTTTTGACTAAAATGGATTACTTCGCATTTTTCTGCATTAAATTTCATCTGCCCCATGTCTGCCCATTCCACCAGCCTGTCTATATCCTCTTGAAGTCTATCACTATCCTCCTCACTGTTCACTGCACTTCCAAGTTTTGTGTCATCTGCAAATTTTGAAATTGTGCCCTGTACACCCAAGTCCAAGTCATTAATATATATCAAGAAAAGCAGTGGTCCGAGTACTGACCCCTGGGGAACACCGCTGCACACCTCCCTCCAGTCCGAAAACAACCACTACTCTCTGCTTCTAGTTACTTATGCTGTGGAGATGCCGGTGATGGACTGGGGTGGACAAATGTAAGGAATCTTACAACACCAGGTTACAGTCCAACAGTTTTATTTGAAAATCACAAGCTTTCGGAGCTTACCTCCTTCGTCAGGTGAGTGAAGGAGGTAAGCTCCGAAAGCTTGTGATTTTCAAATAAAACTGTTGCACTATAACCTGGTCTTGTTACTTAGCCAATTTGGTATCCATGCTGCTACCCACCCCTTTATTCCATGGGTTTCAATCTTGATGACAAGCTTATTATGCAATACTTTATCAAATGCCTTTTGAAAGACCATATACAACACATCAACCGCATTGCCCTCATCTACCCTCTACGTTGCCTCATCAAAAAAACTCTATCAGGTTAGGTACGCACAATTTGCCTTTTATAAATCCGTGCTGGCTTTCCCTTATTAATCCACACTCGTCCGGGTGACTGTTAATTCTGTCCTGGATTATTGTTTCGAAAAGTTTCCCCATCACTGAAGTTAAACTGACTGACTTGTCGTTGCCGGGTTTATTCTTCACCCTTTTTTGAACAAGGGTGTAACATTTGCAATTCTCCAGTCCTCCAGCACCACCCCTGTCGCTAAGGAGGATTGGAAGATTTCGGCCAGAGCCTTCGCAATTTCCACCCGTACTCCCCTCAGCAACTGAGGAAGCATCCCATCCGGATGGGGTGACTTAAAGGAAAGGGGTGTATTGGAGGCAGGAAAGCGTACGAGGCTGGAAAAGTTTGAAATGTTGGGGATAAGGTCATGGAAGGATTTGCAAACAAGAACAAGGATTTTTAACTTGATCCACTTGTGAATGGGAAGCCGGTGCTGGTGAGAAAGGTTGGGGTGACGGGTGATCAGGGCTTGGTGAGGGGCAGGATGCAGGGGATGGGTTTTGGATGATTCAGTGCTCATGGAGACTGTGAGGATGGGTGTTGGGGAAATCGAGTCGAGATGTGAAGTGTGGATGAGGGCTTCAGCAGCAGAGGCGGTCCCGGTGGGGCAGAGGTCAACAGTGCGGTGGAGGTGGACATTGTCTGGATCGTGGATCGGGTTTGAAACTCTGCACCGAGATTGAGCCGGGCAAGAGAATGGAGTCAATGGGCAAGAGACTGAAAACGATGGCATCGGTTTTCCTGATGTTCAATGACAGGGAATGGTGGCTCCGCCCGCGGGGAGGTGGTGGCGGCGGGCGGCGGGCGGCGGGCGGGTCAGGCTGGATCCCACCGACCCTCGGCCCGCGGGACCCCGGTTACCGGCAGCCGTGGTTGACCTGCCCCATTCCACTCAGGCCTCCCCGATCATCACTTACGGGTGAAATGATTCAAACAACCAACATCCACCATCTTCGCTCGGAACTTCATCGCCGCACGGAGCAGGGAGACGCCGACCCTCACAGGGAAACCCTTCCGGGGCAGCGCGGGGAGCGTCACTTCCGCTTCGGTCGGGACGCCGGTTCGTTACCAGGGTGACGGGTCCAGCAGCACCGGGACAGGGACAGGGACATGGGGCAGGGACAGGGGGCCAACACTGCACCGAGAACAGGGACAGGGACAGGGACAGGGGCAGGGACAGGGACAGGGGGCAGGGACAGGGGGCAGGGACAGGGACAGGGGGCAGGGACAGGGGGCCAACACTGCACCGAGAACAGGGACAGGGGCAGGGGCAGGGGGCAGGGACAGGGACAGGGGGCAGGGACAGGGGGCAGGGACAGGGGGCCAACACTGCACCGAGAACAGGGACAGGGGCAGGGACAGGGGCAGGGACAGGGGGCAGGGACAGGGGGCCAACACTGCACCGAGAACAGGGACAGGGGCAGGGGCAGGGGGCAGGGACAGGGGGCCAACACTGCACCGAGAACAGGGACAGGGGCAGGGGCAGGGGGCAGGGACAGGGGGCCAACACTGCACCGAGAACAGGGACAGGGGGCCAACACTGCACCGAGAACAGGGACAGGGGCAGGGACAGGGGCAGGGACAGGGGGCAGGGACAGGGGGCAGGGACAGGGACAGGGGGCAGGGACAGGGGGCAGGGACAGGGACAGGGGGCAGGGACAGGGGGCCAACACTGCACCGAGAACAGGGACAGGGGCAGGGACAGGGGGCAGGGACAGGGGGCAGGGACAGGGACAGGGGGCAGGGACAGGGGGCAGGGACAGGGACAGGGGGCAGGGACAGGGGGCCAACACTGCACCGAGAACAGGGACAGGGGCAGGGGCAGGGGGCAGGGACAGGGGGCCAACACTGCACCGAGAACAGGGACAGGGGGCCAACACTGCACCGAGAACAGGGACAGGGGGCCAACACCGCACCGAGAACAGGGACAGGGGGCCAACACCGCACCGAGAACAGGGACAGGGGCAGGGACAGGGGCAGGGACAGGGGGCAGGGACAGGGACAGGGGGCAGGGACAGGGGGCAGGGACAGGGGGCCAACACTGCACCGAGAACAGGGACAGGGGCAGGGGCAGGGGGCAGGGACAGGGGGCCAACACTGCACCGAGAACAGGGACAGGGGGCCAACACTGCACCGAGAACAGGGACAGGGGGCCAACACCGCACCGAGAACAGGGACAGGGGGCCAACACCGCACCGAGAACAGGGACAGGGGGCCAACACCGCACCGAGAACAGGGACAGGGGGCCAACACCGCACCGAGAACAGGGACAGGGGGCCAACACCGCACCGAGAACAGGGACAGGGGGCCAACACCGCACCGAGAACAGGGACAGGGGGCCAACACCGCACCGAGAACAGGGACAGGGGGCCAACACCGCACCGAGAACAGGGACAGGGGGCCAACACCGCACCGAGAACAGGGACAGGGGGCCAACACCGCACCGAGAACAGGGACAGGGGGCCAACACCGCACCGAGAACAGGGACAGGGGGCCAACACCGCACCGAGAACAGGGACAGGGGGCCAACACCGCACCGAGAACAGGGACAGGGGGCCAACACCGCACCGAGAACAGGGACAGGGACAGGGGGCCAACACTGCACCGAGAACAGGGACAGGGGGCCAACACTGCACCGAGAACAGGGACAGGGGGCCAACACTGCACCGAGAACAGGGACAGGGGGCCAACACCGCACCGAGAACAGGGACAGGGGGCCAACACTGCACCGAGAACAGGGACAGGGACAGGGGGCCAACACTGCACCGAGAACAGGGACAGGGGGCCAACACTGCACCGAGAACAGGGACAGGGGGCAGGGACAGGGGGCCAACACTGCACCGAGAACAGGGACAGGGGGCCAACACTGCACCGAGAACAGGGACAGGGGGCCAACACCGCACCGAGAACAGGGACAGGGGGCCAACACCGCACCGAGAACAGGGACAGGGGGCCAACACCGCACCGAGAACAGGGGCATGGACAGGGGGCCAACACTGCACCGAGAACAGGGACAGGGACAGGGGGCCAACACCGCACCGAGAACAGGGGCAGGGACAGGGGGCCAACACTGCACCGAGAACAGGGGCAGGGACAGGGGGCCAACACCGCACCGAGAACAGGGACAGGGGGCCAACACCGCACCGAGAACAGGGGCAGGGACAGGGGGCCAACACTGCACCGAGAACAGCGACAGGGACAGGGGGCCAACACTGCACCGAGAACAGGGGCAGGGACAGGGGGCCAACACTGCACCGAGAACAGGGGCAGGGACAGGGGGCCAACACCGCACCGAGAACAGGGACAGGGGGCCAACACCGCACCGAGAACAGGGACAGGGACAGGGGGCCAACACCGCACCGAGAACAGGGACAGGGGGCCAACACCGCACCGAGAACAGGGACCGGGACAGGGGGCCAACACCGCACCGAGAACAGGGGCAGGGACAGGGGGCCAACACTGCACCGAGAACAGGGGCAGGGACAGGGGGCCAACACTGCACCGAGAACAGGGGCAGGGACAGGGGGCCAACACCGCACTGAGAACAGGGACAGGGACAGGGGGCCAACACTGCACCGAGAACAGGGGCAGGGACAGGGGGCCAACACCGCACCGAGAACAGGGACAGGGACAGGGGGCCAACACCGCACCGAGAACAGGGACAGGGGGCCAACACCGCACCGAGAACAGGGACAGGGACAGGGGGCCAACACCGCACCGAGAACAGGGACAGGGGGCCAACACCGCACCGAGAACAGGGACAGGGACAGGGGGCCAACACCGCACCGAGAACAGGGGCAGGGGGCAGGGACAGGGGGCCAACACCGCACCGAGAACAGGGGCAGGGGGCAGAGACAGGGGGCCAACACTGCACCGAGAACAGGGGCAGGGACAGGGGGCCAACACTGCACCGAGAGCAGGGGCAGGGGGCAGGGACAGGGGGTCAACACCGCACCGAGAACAGGGGCAGGGACAGGGGGCCAACACTGCACCGAGAACAGGGGCAGGGACAGGGGGCCAACACTGCACCGAGAACAGGGGCAGGGGGCAGGGACAGGGGGCCAACACCGCACCGAGAACAGGGGCAGGGGGCAGGGACAGGGGGCCAACACCACACCGAGAACAGGGGCAGGGGGCAGGGACAGGGGGCCAACACCGCACCGAGAACAGGGACAGGGACAGGGGGCCAACACCGCACCGAGAACAGGGGCAGGGGGCAGGGACAGGGGGCCAACACCGCACCGAGAACAGGGACAGGGGGCCAACACTGCACCGAGAACAGGGACAGGGACAGGGGGCCAACACTGCACCGAGAACAGGGACAGGGACAGGGGGCCAACACCGCACCGAGAACAGGGACAGGGGGCCAACACTGCACCGAGAACAGGGACAGGGGGCCAACACTGCACCGAGAACAGGGACAGGGGGCCAACACTGCACCGAGAACAGGGACAGGGGGCCAACACTGCACCGAGAACAGGGACAGGGGGCCAACACTGCACCGAGAACAGGGACAGGGGGCCAACACTGCACCAAGAACAGGGACAGGGGGCCAACACTGCACCGAGAACAGGGACAGGGGGCCAACACTGCACCGAGAACAGGGACAGGGGCCAACACTGCACCGAGAACTGGGACAGGGACAGGGGGCCAACACCGCACCGAGAACAGGGACAGGGGGCCAACACTGCACCGAGAACAGGGACAGGGACAGGGGGCCAACACTGCACCGAGAACAGGGACAGGGACAGGGGGCCAACACTGCACCGAGAACAGGGACAGGGACAGGGGTACAACACCGCACCGAGAACAGGGACAGGGGGCCAACACTGCACCGAGAAAAGGGACAGGGACAGGGGGCCAACACCGCACCGAGAACCGGGACAGGCAAGGGGCCAACACAGGACCGCGAACTGG
Source organism: Heptranchias perlo (assembly GCF_035084215.1). Lineage (NCBI taxonomy): Eukaryota > Metazoa > Chordata > Chondrichthyes > Hexanchiformes > Hexanchidae > Heptranchias > Heptranchias perlo. The sequence goes on along the minus strand of NC_090326.1, from coordinate 104,605,939 downwards.
GACAGGGACAGGGGACCAACACAGCACCGAGCACCAAAACCGGGGCAGGCAGGGGGCCAACACCGCACCGAGAACTGGGACAGGGGCAGGCTAGGGGCCAACACAGCACCAAAAACCAAGCACCAGGACAGGGACTGGGGCCAACATAGCACCGAGAACCGGGACAGGGGCAGGGGCAGGGGCCAACACAGCACTGAGAACCGGGACAGGGCAGGCAAGGGGCTAACACAGGACCAAGAACCGGGATGGGGCAGGCAAGGGGCCAACACAGCACCGAGGACAGTGGCAGGCAAGGGGCCAACACAACACTGAGAACTGGGACAGGGACAGGGGCAACACAACACCAAAATAATAATATAAGGGACAAAGAGGGGGAGGAATTTTTGAAATGTGTTCAGCGTAACTTTCTTGAGCAGTACGTTTCCAGCCCAACAAGGAAGGAGGTATTGCTAGCGTCAGTGGGGGAGCATTTTGGGAGTAGTTGATACTTATGATACTAAACCTTATAGTATCATAAGGTTTAGAATAGCTGTGGAAAAGGACTCTGACCAGGCTAAACTAAAAATACTCAATTGGAGGAGGGCCAATTTCAATGGGATGAGAACAGAACTGGCCCAGGTAAATTGGAATCAAAGATTGGCAGGCAAAACTGTAACTGAACAGTGGGCGGCTTTTGAAGAGGAGATGGTTCTGGTACAGTCTAGGTACATTCCCACGAGGCAGAAAGGTAGGGCAACCCCCTAAAGCCAGAGCTCCCTGGATGACAAAAGAGATAGAGAGTAAGATGAAGCGGAAAAAAGGGGAGTATGACAGATGTCAGGTTGATAACACAAGTGAGAACCAGGCAGAATATAGAAAGTTCAGAAGGAAGTGAAAAAGGAAATAAGAGAGTATGAGAATCGACTGGTGGCAAACATAAAAGGGAATCCAAAAGTCTTCTACAGGCATGTAAACGGATAGTAAGAGGAGTGGTGGGGCCGATTAGGGACCATAAAGGAGATCTACTCATGGAGGCAGAGGGCATGGCCGAGGTACTAAATGAGTACTTTGCATCTGTCTTTACCAAGGAAGAAGATGCTGCCAGAGTCTCAGTAAAGGAAGATATAGTTGAGATACTGGATGGGCTAAAAATTGATAGTGGTATTATAAAGGCTAGTTGTACTAAAAGTAGATAAGTCACCCAGTCCGGATGGAATGCATCCTAGGTTGCTGAGAGAAGTAAGGTTGGAAATTGCGAAGATACTGGCCATAATCTTCCAAACATCCACAGATACGGGGGTGGTACCAGGGGACTGGAGAATTGCAAATGTTGCACCTTTGTTCAAAAAAGGGTGTGAGGATAAACCCAGCAACTATAGGCCAGTCAGTTTAACCTTGTTGGTGGGGAAACTTTTAGAAACGATAATCTGGGACAGAATTAACAGTCACTTGGATGAGTGTGGATTGATGAGGGAAAGCCAGGATAGATTTGTTAAAGGCAAATCGTGTTTGACTAACTTTATAGAGCTTTCTGATGAGGTAACAGAGAGGGTAGATCAGGGCAATGCAGCTGATGTGGTGTATATGGACTTTCAAAAGATAAAGTGCCGCATGGTCGGCTTGTCATCAAGATTGCAGCCTATAGAATAAAGTGGGCAGTAGCAACATGGAGACAGAATTGTCTAAGTTTCAGGAAACAGAAAGTAGTGGTGAACGCTTGTTTTTCAGACTGGAGGGTGGTGTACAGTGGTGTTCCCCAGGGGTCGGTACTCGGACCACTGCTTTTCTTGATATATATTAATGACTTGGACTTGGGCTTATGGGGTACAATTTCGAAATTTGCAGATGACACAAAACTTGGAAGTGTAGTGAACAGTGAGGAAGATCGTGATAGACTTCAAAAGGATACAGATAGCCTGGTGGCATGGGCTGACGTGGCAGATGAAATTTAACGCAGAAAAATGCGAAGGAGAGGCAATATAAACTAAAGGGCACAATTCTAAAAGGTAAAGGAACAGAGAGATCTGGGGGTATATGTGCACAAATTGTTGAAGGCGGCAGGGCAGGTTGAGAAAGCGATTAAAAATGCATACGGGATCCTGGGCTTTATAAATAGAGGCATAGAGTACAAAAGTAAGGAAGTCATGATGAACCTTTGTAAAACACTGGTTCGGCTACAACTGGAGTATTGTATCCAGTTCTGTGCACCGCACTTTAGGAAAGATGTGAAGGCCTTGGAGAGGGTGCAGACATGATTTATGAGAATGATTTCAGGGATGAGGGACTTTTAGTTATGTGGATAGACTGGAGAAGCTGGGGTTCTCCTTGGAACAGAGAAGGTTGCGAGGAGATTTGATAGGAGGTATTCAAAATCATGAAGGGTCTACACAGTGTAGATAAAGAGAAACTGTTCCCATTGGCGGAAGGGTCAAGAGCCAGAGGACATAGATTTAAGGTGATTGGCAAAAGAACCAAAGGTGATATGAGGATAAACTTTTTACACAGCGAGTGGTTCGGATCCGGAATGCACTGCCCAAGGGGGTGGTGGAGGCATATTCATTCATGGCCTTCAAAAGGGAACTGAATAAGCAGGGCTACGGAAATAGGGCGGGGAGTGGGACTAGCAGGATTGCCCATGCATAGATCCAGCGTGGACCCGATGGGCCAAATGTCCTCCGTCCGTGCTGTAACCTTTGTCTGATTCTATAACCATATCAGATCATTATCCAGTGAACAGGGTCAAGCACAGAACCAACACAGCAACAAGAGAAGCTGTAAAGGTAACAATTACAGCTGTGAGGTGGGATGATATGTTAGAAGGACCATCAAATGAGGCCATATGGATTGAGCTAAAAAACAAAAAAGGGGCAATCACACTACTGGGAGTGTACAATAGACTCCCAAGCAGTCAGAGGGAGATCGAAGACCAAATATGTAGGCAAATTTCTGAGAAGTGCAAAAACAATAGGGCAGTAATAGTAGGGGATTTCAACTACCCTTATATAAACTGGGATAAAATCAGTGTAAGAGGTATAGAGGGTGCAGAATTCTTCAAATGCATTCAGGAGAACTTTTTTGGCCAATACATGGCAAGCCCAACAAGATAGGAGGCAATGAAGCTGGGCAGGCTGAGGGATTATCAGTGGAGAGCATTTTGGTGGTTGTGATCATAATTCAGTTAGATTTAGCACAGTTATGGAAAAGGACAAAAAAAGAACAGGAATAAAATTTCTCAATTGGGGAAAGGCAATTTTTACTAAGCTGCGAAGTGATTTAGCAAAAGTGGACTGGAAACAGCTGCTTGAAGGTAAATCAGTGTCAGAACAGTGGGAGATAGAAAGGGTTCAGAGCAAGTATGTTCCCACAAAGAAAAAGGGTGGGAATGCCAAATCTCGAGCCCCTGGATGTCAAGCAGCATACAGGGTAAGATAAGGCAAAAAAGGGAAGCTTATTTCAGACAGCAAGAGCTCAATACTGCAGAAAGTGCAGGAGTGAAATTAAAAAGATTAGGAAAGCAAAGAGAGGGAAAGAAAAAGCACTGACAAGTAAAATCAAGGAAAACCCAAAGATGTTTTATGAATACATAAAGAGCAAGAGGATAACTAAGGAAAGAGTAGGACCTATTGGGTAACCTTTTTGGGCTCTATGTGTGGAGGCGGAAGATGTGGGTACGGTTCTTAATGAATACTTTGCATCTATCTTCACAAAAGAGGGGGAAGATGCAAAGATTGTAGTTAAAGAGGAGGAGTGTGAAATACTGGATGGGATAAACATAGTGAAGGAGGAAATATTAAGGGGATCAGCATCTTTGAAAGTAGATAAATCGCCAGGCCTGGATGAAATATATTCCAGGCTGTTAGGAGAAGCGAGGGAGGAAATAGCGGCGGCTCTGACCATCATTTTCAAATCTTCACTGGCTACAGGCATGGTGCTGGATGATTGGAGGACTGCTAATGTTGTACTGTTGTTTCAAAAGGGAGAAAAGGATAGACAGGCCAATCAGCCTTAACTCGATGTGGTGGGCAATTATTGGAAACAATTCTGATGAACGGTATAAATTGTCATTTAGAAAGGCACGGATTAATCAAGGACAGTCAGTATGGATTTGTTAAGGGAAGGCCGTGTCTGACGAACTTGATTGAATTTCTTGAGGAGGTAACAAGGAGGGTCGATGAGGGCAGTACATTTGATGTAGTCTACATGGATTTTAACAAGACTTTTGACAAGGTCCCACATGGCAGATTGGTCAGAAAAGTAAAAGCCCATAGAATCCAAGGGAAAGTGGCAAGTTGGATCCAAAATTGGCTCAAGGGCAGGAAGCAAAGGGTAATGGTCGATGGGTGTTTTTGTGACAGGAATGCTGTTTCCAGTGGGGTTCCACAGGGTTCAGTACTAGGTCCCTTGCTTTTTGTGGTATAAATTAATGATTCAGACTTAAATGTAAGGGGCATGATTAAGAAGTTTGCAGATGATACGAAAATTGACCATGTGGTTGACAGTGAGGAGGAAAGCTGCAGACTGCAGGAAGATACAATTGACTGGTCACTTGAGCAGAAAAGTGGCAAATAGAATTCAATCCGGAGAAGTGTGAGGTGATGCATTTGGGGAGGGCAACCAAGGCAAGGGAATACACAATAAACGAGACGATACTGAGGGACCCTGGAGTGCATGTCCACAGATCCCTGAAGGTAGCAGGACAGGTAGATAAGATGGTTAAAAAGACAGATCGTGCAGATAGGAAGGACCTATTTCCCTTAGCAGAGGGGTCAGTGACCAGGGGGCATAGATTTAAAGTAATTGGTAGATGGATTAGAGGGGAGCTGAGGAGAATTTTTTTCACCCAGAGGGTGGTAGGGGTTTGGAACTCACTGCCTGAAAGGGTGGTAGAGGCAGAAACCCTCAACTCATTTAAGAAGTACTTGGATGTGCACTTGAAGTGCCGTAACCCACAGGGTTATGGACCAAGTGCTGGAAAGTGGGATTAAGCTGGATAGCTCTTTTTCGGCCGACATGGACATGATGGGCCGAATGGTCTCCTTTTGTGCCATAACATTCTGCGATTCTAAGAACCGGGACAGCACGAAGGACAAGGGCAAGCAAGGGGCCAACACAGCACCAAGAACCAGGATAGGGGCAGGCACAGGGCCAACACAACACCAAGAACCCGGATAGGGGCAGGCACGGGGCCAAAACAGCACCAAGAACCGGGATGGAGTCAACACATCACCAAGGATAGAAACAAGCATGCGGCTAACATAGAACCTGGAACAAGGACGATTATTCCAGAGAGAGAGTTTATCAATTATAGTGCATCAGCAAGTAAGGTCAAAGCAGGAAAAAAATGGTGAAAAGTCAAAACCAAAGGCTCTTTATCTGAATATATGGAGCATTCGTAACAAGATAGACAAATTAGTTGCACAGATAGAGATAAATGGGTTTGATCTAATAGCCATTACAGAGACATGGTTGCAAAGTGACAAGGCTGAGAACTAAATATTCCGGGGTACATGACGTTTAGAAAAGACAGGCAGCATGGAAAAGGAGGGGGTGTAGCCCTAATAATGAAGGATGACATAAGGACAGTGGTGAGAAAGGATTTTGGCTTGGAAAATCAGGAAGTAGAATCAGTATGGGCGGAAATAAGAAATAACAAGGGTGGGAGAGGTTTATAGGCCCCCTAATAGTAGCTATACCATTGGACAGAGTATTAATCGTGAAATAATAGGCGCTTGTAACAAAGGTAATGCAGCCATCGTGGGGGACTTTAATCTTCATAAAGACGAGGCAAATCAAATTGGCAAAGGTAGTCTGGTGTATGAGTTCATGGAATGCATTCGAGACGGTTTCCTAGACCCAACCAAGGAACAGGCTATTTTAGATCTTGTATTGTGTAATGAGACAGGGTTAATTAGTAATCTCATAGTAAAGGATCCTCTGGGGAAGAGTGATCATAATATGATAGAATTTCACATTGAGTTGAGAGTGATGTACTTAAGTCAGAAACTAGAGTCTTAAACTTAAACAAAGCCAATTATATAGGTATGAAGGGCAAGTTGACTGAGGCAGATTGAGAAATTAGATTAAAGGGTATGACGGTTGATAAACAATGGCAAACATTCAAAGAAATATTTCAATATTCTCAACAAATACATGTTCCATTGAGAAATAAAAACTCCACAGGAAAAGTGATCCACCCGTGACTAACTAAGGAAGTTAGGATAATATTCGATTAAAAGAAGAGGCCTATAATATTGCCAAGAAGAGTCGTAAGCCTGAGGATTGGGAGAGTTTTAGAAACCAGCAAAGGACGACCAAAAAATTGATAGAAAGGGAGAAAATAGAACATGAAAGTAAACTAGCAAGAAATATAAAAATGGATTGTAAAAGCTCCTACAAGTATGTAAAAAGGAAGAGAGTCACATACGTAAATGTTGGTCCCTTAGAGGCTGAGACAGGAGAAATTATAATGGGGAATCAGGAAATGGCAGATGCATTAAACAAATATTTTGAATCTGTCTTCACAGTAGTGGACATGAAGAGCATACCAGAAATAGTGGGGAACCAAGGGGCTAATGAGAGTAAGGAACTTAAAGTAATTATTATCAGCAGAGAAAAAGTACTTGAGAAACTAATGGGACTAAAAGCCGATAAATCCCCTGGACCTGATGGCCTACATCCGAGGGTTCAAAAAGAGGCAGCTGCAGAGATAATGGATGCATTGGTTATGATCTTCCAGATCATCTTCTAGATTCTAGAATGGTCCCAGCAGATTGGAAGGTGGCAAACGTAACCCCACTATTCAAGAAAGGATGGAGAGAGGAAACAGGGAACTACAGGCCAGTTGGCCTGACATCAGTCGTTGGGAAAATGATGGAATCTATTATTAAGGAAGTGGTAACAGCACACTTAGAACATCGGAATATGATTAGGCAGAATCAACATGGTTTTATGAAAGGGAAATAGTGTTTGACAAATTTATTAGAGTTTTTTGAGGATGTAACTGGCAGGGCAGATAAAGGGGAACCAATGGATGTGATATATTTAGATTTTCAAAAGGCATTCGATAAGGTGCCACATAAAAGGTTGTTATGCAAGATAAGGGCTCATGGGGTTGGGGATAACATATTAGCATGGATAGAGGATTGGTTAACGGACAGAAAGTGGGGAGTAGGGATAAACGGGTCATTTTCAGGTTGGCAGGCTGTAACTTGTGGGGTGCTGCAAGGATCGGTACTTGGGCCTCAGCTATTTACAATCTATATTATTGACTTAAATGAAGGGACCGAGTGTAATGTATCCAAGTTTGCTGACGATACAAAGCTAGGTGGGAAAGTAAGCTGTGAGGAGGACACAAAGAGTCTGCAAAGGGATATAGACAGGTTAAGCGAATGGGCAAGAAGGTGGCAGATGGAGTATAATGTGGGAAATGTGAGATTATTCATTTTGGTAGGAAGAATAGAAAAACAGGATTTTTTTAAATGATGAGAAACTATTAAATGTTGGTGTTCTGAGAGACTTCGGTGTCCTTGTACAAGAAACACAAAAAGTTAGCATGCAGGTACAGCAAGCAATTAGGAAAGCAAATGGCATATTGGCCTTTATTGCAAAGGGTTTTGAGTACAAGAGTAAAGAAGTCTCACTACAATTGTACAAGGCTTTAGTGAATCCTCACCTGGAGTATGGTGCACAGTTTTGGTCTCCTTATCTAAGGAGGATATACTTGCCTTAGAGGCAGTGCAACAAAGGTTCACTGGATTAATTTCTGGGATGAGAGGGTTGTCCTATGCGGAGTGGTTGAGTAAAATGGGCCGATACTCTCTGGAGTTTAGAAGAATGAGAGGTGATCTCATTGAAATATATAAGATTCTAAGGGGGTTTGACAGGATAGATGCTGAGAGGTTGTTTCCCCTGGCTGGAGAGTCTAGAACTAGAGGGCATCGGCGCAGGATAAGGGGTCAGCCATTTAAGACTGAGATGAGCAGGAATTTCTTCACTCAGAGGTTGTGAATCTTTAGCATTCTCTACCCCAGAGGGCTATGGATGCTGAGTCATTGAGTATATTCAAGGCTGAGATCGATAGATTTTTGGACTCCAGGGGAATCAAGGGATATGGGGATCAGGCAAGAAAGTAGAATTGAGGTCGAAGATCAGCCATGATCTGATTGAATGGCAGGGCAGGCTCGAGGGGCCGCATGGCTACTCCTGCTCCTATTTCTTATGTTCTTATGTTAATTATTTTTGCTAGGTAAGGGTATTAAGCGATAAGGAGCAAAGGCGGCAAAATGGAGTTGTGGTACAGATCAGCCATGATCTAATTGAATGGTGGTACAGGCTCAAAGAGCTGAATGACCTACTGCTGTTCCTTCAATGACAATCATGAGGCTAACCCAGCACCAGGGCGAAAGCAGAGGGTCAACATGACACCAAGAGTACTGTCAGTGGAAGCACCTGCAGTAATAATTTAGATTGAGATGTCTTTAACATATGCAAATGTTCTGAAGCGCTTCATAGATGGTTCCTTCTTAACTTAATATCAGACAGGCAGCCTGACAGCATAACGATAGAGAGATAAATTGTACACTTGGAAGCTGATGCCATGCACATGGATGATTTCACCAAGGGATAGCATGTAGATGAGGAAGGGTGGGGGGGGCAGTGATGGATTTCTGGGGAACTTCCGAGATGACAGTAAAGCAGCAGGAGGAGAAGAATTGCTGCAAATGTGATAGTTTTGTTGTGACAGGAAAGACTGAAACCAGTCAATGCAGTGTGATGGACCTGGACCAGGGTGGAGAAAGGCATTGTCACTCACGTTGAATGCCACGGAGAGAGGTCGATGATGACCAGGCCGGATAAAATACTGCAGTCACAGTTACTTTGACCAACAACAAACTGCATTTATACAGAGCTTTAAACATAAAATGTCCCAAAGTCCATAAAAAGTCCCACAGGAGCATAATCGGACAAAAATTGACACCAAGCCAAAGAACGAAATATTAGGATGGGTGACTAAAAGCTTGGTCGACAAGGTACGTTTTAAGGAGCATCTTAAAGGAGGAGAGCTGGGGAGGCAAAGAGGCTGAGGGAGGGAATTTCAGACCTTAGGGCCAGGCCAACTGAAGGAAAGGCCACCAATGGTGAGACGAAGGAAGTGGGGGATGCACAAAAGGCCAGAGTTGGAGGAATGTAGAGTTCTCGGTGGGTTGTCGGGCAGGAGGCGGTTACAGAGATAGGGAGGGGTGAGGCTATGGAGGGATTTGAACAGGATAATGACAGTTTTAAAATTGAGGCGTTGCTGGACTGTGAGCCAATGTAGGGCAGCGAGCACAGGAGTGATGGGTGAACGGGACTTGGTGCGAGTTAGGATATGGGCAGCAGAGTTTTGGATGCGCTCAAGTTGACAAAGGGTAAGATGGGAGGTCGGCCAGGAGAGCATTAGAATAGTTGAGTCCAGAGGTAATGAAAGCATAGATGAGGATTTCAGCAGCAGTTGGGCTGAGGCAGGGCGGAGATGGGCGATGCTACATCGGTTGAAGTAGGCAGTCTTTGTAATGGACAGGTTGCGGACAGTCTGTTTCAGCCTCAGACAACAGCCAGGGAGAGGGATGGAGTCGGTGGCTTGGGAACGGAGCTTATGGCGGGGGCCAAAAACACTGGCTTCGGTCTTCTCAATGTTTAATTGGAGGAAATTTCTGCTCATCTCGGGCTGGGTGTTGGAGAAGCAGAGTGACAAATCACAGGCAGTGGAAGAGGTCGAGAGAGGTGGTGATGAGGTAGAGCAGGGTGTCATCAGCGTACATTTGGAACCTCATGTCACGGCGTCGATATTAAGACTCCCCACGATGGGTGGGTTTGAGTCAGGGAGTGGGTTAAAAAGTGAAATCTGTGTAACCTGACCCCAACACGCCCGCTGCCATAAAATATCGGGGCGCCCGAGTGTCCTGCTGTGGAGAGGCAGGATGCTTATTAACATATTTAAATTGGGCTCACACAGTGCAATTGGGCACTGCATGGGTTTCCAGCAGTGAAATGGAGGCAGGAGCTGCCTGCTCCCCAAGGTAATTGGTTCTTTCAGTACTCCTTGTGGGCCAGGATGAGCTCCCCGCATGCCCCTCAAGGAAGCCTTCGGTCTTCCCCAGCCTCTGCCGCCCCAGCCCCCTCGATGGCAGGCCACTCTTCTCCCCCACGCCCCCCGCCCCCCCCCCCCCCGCAATTGTCGACTGGAGTTTCCACACCAGTGCCGACACCCACTCCCCCACCGACGGGAGCATAAAATTACAAAGGGTCATTGATAGATTAAGTGAATCGGCAAAACTGTGGCAGATGGATTTCAACGCAGGCAAGCGTGACGTCATTCATTTTGGACCAAAAAAAGATAGATCGGAACATTTTTTTAATGGTGAAAACCTAGGAACTGTGGAGGGCTTCATCAGTCTTTTTAGACGATAAAATGACCCTTACCTGAATTCTCCCTGCCTCTTATCAGTTCAAAGCCCCATCTACGAGTTATTTGATTCACCGGGACACTGGTCCCAGCCTGGTTTAAGTGGAGCCCGTCCCAATGGAACAGCTCCTTCCCCAGTGCTGGTGCCAGTGCCCCATGAATTGAAACCCCTGCTTCCCACATTCTCCAAGTTCTTTTCCCAGCCACAAGCAAGATGTCCTTAACCCTGGCACTGGGCGGTTGCAGAGAACAGTATCTACCCCCCAGAATATACTATCCCCTACCACTACCATATTCCTTTTTACTCCCCCCACTTGAATGGCTTCCTGTACCATGTGCCATGGTCAGTTTGCCCATCCTCCCTACAATCTTCGTTCTCATCCATACAGGCAGCAAGTACCTTGTACCTGTTGGACAAGGTCAAAGGCTGAGGTTCCTCCATCACTTCATCCTGGGTCCCCATACCTGCCTGGCTTGCAGTCACATCCTCCTGTCCCTGACCACTGACTAAATCTAAACTATCAGCAAACCGAGGGTGTGTGACTGACTCCTGGATCAAAGTGTCGAGATAACTCTTCCCCCTCCATGATGCATCGCAATGTCTGCAGCTCAGACTCCAGCTCAATAACTCTGAGCCGAAGTTCCTTGAGTTGCAGACACTTACTACAGATGTGGTTGCCTGGGATCATGCTGCTCTCCACAAACTCCCACATGCTGCTGTTACGACAACACAACCTGCCCTGCCATCTTCATCCAACCTTGTTTTATTAATTTACTTAATTAGAGTTTTTATTCACTCGATATTTTTAGTTTCACCAACAAATTAATTTATCTTGTTTAAATTATTAATTAAATAAAGTAACAGCAAGTATTATTTCCCAGCTCTTAGTTTAACCCACTGTCCGAGCTTAGAGAGAAAAAAACTAATACTCACCATCCAATCACCCATCCTCTGTCCTGTGATGTCACTGTGCTCTGCTCTTGGGCCTTTCACCTTGGCTCTCCATGCGCTCTGCCCTCACTCTCTCTCAGGCCCTTTATCCCCACTCTCTCCATGCGCTCTGCCCTCACTCTCTCTCAGGCCCTTTATCCCCACTCTCTCCATGCGCTCTGCCCTCACTCTCTCTCAGACCCTTTATCCCCACTCTCTCCATGCGCTCTGCCCTCACTCTCTCTCAGACCCTTTATCCCCACTCTCTCTGTGCGCTCTGCCCTCACTCTCTCTCTCAGGCCCTTGATCCCCACTCTCTCCATGCGCTCTGCCCTCACTCTCTCTCAGACCCTTTATCCCCACTCTCTCTGTGCGCTCTGCCCTCACTCTCTCTCTCAGGCCCTTAATCCCCACTCTCTCCATGCGCTCTGCCCTCACTCTCTCTCAGACCATTTATCCCCACTCTCTCCATGCGCTCTGCCCTCACTCTCTCTCAGGCCCTTTATCCCCACTCTCTCCATGCGCTCTGCCCTCACTCTCTCTCAGGCCCTTTATCCCCACTCTCTCTGTGCGCTCTGCCCTCACTCTCTTTCTCAGGCCCTTTATCCCCACTCTCTCCATGCGCTCTGCCCTCACTCTCTCTCAGGCCCTTTATCCCCACTCTCTCCATGCTCTCTGCCCTCACTCTCTCTCAGGCCCTTTATCCCCACTCTCTCCATGCGCTCTGCCCTCACTCTCTCTCAGGCCCTTTATCCCCACTCTCTCCATGCGCTCTGCCCTCACTCTCTCTCAGGCCCTTTATCCCCACTCTCTCCATGCGCTCTGCCCTCACTCTCTCTCAGGCCCTTTATCCCCACTCTCTCTATGCGCTCTGCCCTCACTCTCTCTCAGGCCCTTTATCCCCACTCTCTCCATGCGCTCTGCCCTCACTCTCTCTCAGGCACTTTATCCCCACTCTCTCCATGCGCTCTGCCCTCACTCTCTCTCAGGCCCTTTATCCCCACTCTCTCCATGCGCTCTGCCCTCACTCTCTCTCAGGCCCTTTATCCCCACTCTCTCCATGCGCTCTGCCCTCACTCCCTCTCAGGCCCTTTATCCCCACTCTCTCTGTGCGCTCTGCCCTCACTCTCTCTCAGGCCCTTTATCCCCACTCTCTCTGTGCGCTCTGCCCTCACTCTCTCTCTCAGGCCCTTTATCCCCACTCTCTCTGTGCGCTCTGCCCTCACTCTCTCTCAGGCCCTTTATCCCCACTCTCTCCATGCGCTCTGCCCTCACTCTCTCTCAGGCCCTTTATCCCCACTCTCTCCATGCGCTCTGCCCTCACTCTCTCTCTCAGGCCCTTTATCCCCACTATCTCCATGCGCTCTGCCCTCACTCTCTCTCAGGCCCTTTATCCCCACTCTCTCTGTGCGCTCTGCCCTCACTCTCTCTCAGGCCCTTTATCCCCACTCTCTCTGTGCGCTCTGCCCTCACTCTCTCTCAGGCCCTTTATCCCCACTCTCTCCATGCGCTCTGCCCTCACTCTCTCTCAGGCCCTTTATCCCCACTCTCTCCATGCGCTCTGCCCTCACTCTCTCTCTCAGGCCCTTTATCCCCACTCTCTCCATGCGCTCTGCCCTCACTCTCTCTCTCAGGCCCTTTATCCCCACTCTCTCTGTGCGCTCTGCCCTCACTCTCTCTCAGGCCCTTTATCCCCACTCTCTCTGTGCGCTCTGCCCTCACTCTCTCTCTCAGGCCCTTTATCCCCACTCTCTCTGTGCGCTCTGCCCTCACTCTCTCTCAGGCCCTTTATCCCCACTCTCTCCATGCGCTCTGCCCTCACTCTCTCTCTGAGGCCCTTTATCCCCACTCTCTCTGTGCGCTCTGCCCTCACTCTCTCTCAGGCCCTTTATCCCCACTCTCTCTGTGCGCTCTGCCCTCACTCTCTCTCTCAGGCCCTTTATCCCCACTCTCTCCATGCGCTCTGCACTCACTCTCTCTCTCAGGCCCTTTATCCCCACTCTCTCCATGCGCTCTGCCCTCACTCTCTCTCAGGGCCTTTATCCCCACTCTCTCCATGCGCTCTGCCCTCACTCTCTCTCAGGCCCTTTATCCCCACTCTCTCCATGCGCTCTACCCTCACTCTCTCTCAGGCCCTTTATCCCCACTCTCTCTGTGCGCTCTGCCCTCACACTCTCTCTCAGGCCCTTTATCCCCACTCTCTCTATGCGCTCTGCCCTCACTCTCTCTCAGGCCCTTTATCCGCACTCTCTCTGTGCGCTCTGCCCTCACTCTCCCTCAGGCCCTTTATCCCCACTCTCTCCATGCGCTCTGCCCTCACTCTCTCTCAGGCCCTTGATCCCCACTCTCTCCATGCGCTCTGCCCTCACTCTCTCTCAGGCCCTTTATCCCCACTCTCTCTGTGCGCTCTGCCCTCACTCTCTCTCAGGCCCTTTATCCCCACTCTCTCCATGCGCTCTGCCCTCACTCTCTCTCTCAGGCCCTTTATCCCCACTCTCTCCATGCGCTCTGCCCTCACTCTCTCTCAGGCCCTTAATCCCCACTCTCTCCATGCGCTCTGCCCTCACTCTCTCTCAGGCCCTTTATCCCCACTCTCTCCGTGCGCTCTGCCCTCACTCTCTCTCAGGCCCTTTATCCCCACTCTCTCCGTGCGCTCTGCCCTCACTCTCTCTCAGGCCCTTTATCCCCACTCTCTTTATGCGCTCTGCCCTCACTCTCTCTCAGGCCCTTTATCCCCACTCTCTCCATGCACTCTGCCCTCACTCTCTCTCAGGCCCTTTATCCCCACTCTCTCTATGCACTCTGCCCTCACTCTCTCTCAGGCCCTTTATCCCCACTCTCTCTGTGCACTCTGCCCTCACTCTCTCTCTCAGGCCCTTTATCCCCACTCTCTCCATGCGCTCTGCCCTCACTCTCTCTCAGGCCCTTTATCCCCACTCTCTCCATGCGCTCTGCCCTCACTCTCTCCCTCAGGCCCTTTATCCCCACTCTCTCTGTGCGCTCTGCCCTCACTCTCTCTCAGGCCCTTTATCCCCACTCCCTCCATGCGCTCTGCCCTCACTCTCTCTCAGGCCCTTTATCCCCAATCTCTCTGTGCGCTCTGCCCTCACTCTCTCTCAGGCCCTTTATCCCCACTCTCTCCATGCGCTCTGCCCTCACTCTCTCCCTCAGGCCCTTTATCCCCACTCTCTCTGTGCGCTCTGCCCTCACTCTCTCTCAGGCCCTTTATCCCCACTCTCTCCATGCGCTCTGCCCTCACTCTCTCTCAGGCCCTTTATCCCCACTCTCTCTGTGCGCTCTGCCCTCACTCTCTCTCAGGCCCTTTATCCCCACACTCTTTATGCGCTCTGCCCTCACTCTCTCTCAGGCCCTTTATCCACACTCTCTCTGTGCGCTCTGCCCTCACTCTCTCTCAGGCCCTTTATCCCCACTCTCTTTATGCGCTCTGCCCTCACTCTCTCTCAGGCCCTTTATCCCCACTCTCTCTGTGCGCTCTGCCCTCACTCTCTCCCTCAGGCCCTTTATCCCCACTCTCTCCATGCGCTCTGCCCTCACTCTCTCTCTCAGGCACTTTATCCCCACTCTCTCCATGCGCTCTGCCCTCACTCTCTCCCTCAGGCCCTTTATCCCCACTCTCTCCATGCGCTCTGCCCTCACTCTCTCTCTCAGGCCCTTTATCCCCACTCTCTCTGTGCGCTCTGCCCTCACTCTCTCCCTCAGGCCCTTTATCCCCACTCTCTCCATGCGCTCTGCCCTCAAACTCTCTCTCAGGCCCTTGATCCCCACTCTCTCCATGCGCTCTGCCCTCACTCTCTCTCAGGCCCTTTATCCCCACTCTCTCTGTGCGCTCTGCCCTCACTCTCTCTCAGGCCCTTTATCCCCACTCTCTCTGTGCGCTCTGCCCTCACTCTCTCTCAGGCCCTTTATCCCCACTCTCTCTGTGCGCTCAGCCCTCACTCTCTCTCAGGCCCTTGATCCCCACTCTCTCCCTGCGCTCTGCGCTCTCTCTCAGGCCCTTGATCCCCACTCTCTCTGTGCGCTCTGCCCTCACTCTCTCTCAGGCCCTTTATCCCCACTCTCACTGTGCGCTCTGCCCTCACTCTCTCTCTCAGGCCCTTTATCCCCACTCTCTCCATGCGCTCTGCCCTCACTCTCTCTCAGGCCCTTTATCCCCACTCTCTCCATGCGCTCTGCCCTCACTCTCTCTCAGGCCCTTTATCCCGACTCTCTCCATGCGCTCTGCCCTCACTCTCTCTCTCAGGCCCTTTATCCCCACTCTCTTTATGCGCTCTGCCCTCACTCTCTCTCTCAGGCCCTTTATCCCCACTCTCTCTGTGCGCTCTGCCCTCACTCTCTCTCAGGCCCTTGATCCCCACTCTCTCCCTGCGCTCTGCCCTCACTCTCTCTCAGGCCCTTTATCCCCACTCTCTCTGTCCGCTCTGCCCTCACTCTCTCTCAGGCCCTTTATCCCCACTCTCTCTGTGCGCTCTGCCCTCACTCTCTCTCAGGCCCTTTATCCCCACTCTCTCTGTGCGCTCTGCCCTCTCTCTCTCTCAGGCCCTTTATCCCCACTCACTCCTTGCGCTCTGCCCTCACTCTCTCTCAGGCCCTTTATCCCCACTCTCTCCATGCGCTCTGCCCTCACTCTCTCTCTCAGGCCCTTTATCCCCACTCTCTCCATGCGCTCTGCCCTCACTCTCTCTCAGGCCCTTTATCCCCACTCTCTCCATGCGCTCTGCCCTCACTCTCTCTCAGGCCCTTTATCCCCACTCTCTCTATGCACTCTGCCCTCACTCTCTCTCAGGCCCTTTCTCCCCACTCTCTTTATGCGCTCTGCCCTCACTCTCTCTCAGGCCCTTTATCCCCACTCTCTCCATGCGCTCTGCCCTCACTCTCTCTCAGGCCCTTTATCCCCACTCTCTCCATGCGCTCTGCCCTCACTCTCTCCCTCAGGCCCTTTATCCCCACTCTCTCCATGCGCTCTGCCCTCACTCTCTCTCTCAGGCCCTTTATCCCCACTCTCTCTGTGCGCTCTGCCCTCACTCTCTCTCTCAGGCCCTTTATCCCCACTCTCTCCATGCGCTCTGCCCTCACTCTCTCTCTCAGGCCCTTTATCCCCACTCTCTCTGCGCGCTCTGCCCTCACTCTCTCTCAGGCCCTTGATCCCCACTCTCTCCATGCGCTCTGCCCTCACTCTCTCTCTCAGGCCCTTTATCCCCACTCTCTCCATGCGCTCTGCCCTCACTCTCTCTCAGGCCCTTTATCCCCACTCTCTCCATGCGCTCTGCCCTCACTCTCTCTCAGGCCCTTTATCCCCACTCTCTCTGTGCGCTCTGCCCTCACTCTCTCTCAGGCCCTTTATCCACACTCTCTCTGTGCGCTCTGCCCTCACTCTCTCTCAGGCCCTTTATCCCCACTCTCTCCATGCGCTCTGCCCTCACTCTCTCTCTCAGGCCCTTTATCCCCACTCTCTCCATGCGTTCTGCCCTCACTCTCTCTCAGGCCCTTTATCCCCACTCTCTCCATGCGCTCTGCCCTCACTCTCTCTTAGGCCCTTAATCCCCACTCTCTCTGTGCGCTCTGCCCTCACTCTCTCTCAGGCCCTTTATCCCCACTCTCTCCATGCGCTCTGCCCTCACTCTCTCTTAGGCCCTTTATCCCCACTCTCTCCATGCACTCTGCCCTCACTCTCTCTCAGGCCCTTTATCCCCACTCTCTCTGTGCGCTCTGCCCTCACTCTCTCTCAGGCCCTTTATCCCCACTCTCTCCATGCGCTCTGCCCTCACTCTCTCTCAGGCCCTTTATCCCCACTCTCTCCATGCGCTCTGCCCTCACTCTCTCTCAGGCCCTTTATCCCCACTCTCTCCATGCACTCTGCCCTCACTCTCTCTCTCAGGCCCTTTATCCCCACTCTCTCCATGCGCTCTGCCCTCACTCTCTCTCAGGCCCTTTATCCCCACTCTCTCCGTGCGCTCTGCCCTCACTCTCTCTCTCGGGCGCTTTATCCCCACTCTCTTTATGCGCTCTGCCCTCACTCTCTCTCAGGCCCTTTATCCCCACTCTCTCCATGCGCTCTGCCCTCACTCTCTCTCAGGCCCTTTATCCCCACTCTCTCCATGCGCTCTGCCCTCACTCTCTCTCTCAGGCCCTTCATCCCCACTCTCTCCATGCGCTCTGCCCTCACTCTCTCTCAGGCCCTTTATCCCCACTCTCTCTGTGCGCTCTGCCCTCACTCTCTCTCAGGCCCTTTATCCCCACTCTCTCCATGCGCTCTGCCCTCACTCTCTCTCTCAGGCCCTTTATCCCCACTCTCTCCATGCGCTCTGCCCTCACTCTCTCTCAGGCCCTTAATCCCCACTCTCTCAGTGCGCTCTGCCCTCACTCTCTCTCAGGCCCTTTATCCCCACTCTATCCATGCGCTCTGCCCTCACTCTCTCTCAGGCCCTTTATCCCCACTCTCTCCATGCGCTCTGCCCTCACTCTCTCTCAGGCCCTTTATCCCCACTCTCTCCATGCGCTCTGCCCTCACTCTCTCTCAGGCCCTTTATCCCCACTCTCTCTGTGCGCTCTTCCCTCACTCTCTCTCAGGCCCTTTATCCCCACTCTCTCTGTGCGCTCTGCCCTCACTCTCTCTCAGGCCCTTTATCCCCACTCTCTCTGTGCGCTCTGCCCTCACTCTCTCTCAGGCCCTTTATCCCCACTCTCTCTGTGCGCTCTGCCCTCACTCTCTCTCAGGCCCTTTATCCCCACTCTCTCCATGCGCTCTGCCCTCACTCTCTCTCAGGCCCTTTATCCCCACTCTCTCTGTGCGCTCTGCCCTCACTCTCTCTCAGGCCCTTTATCCCCACTCTCTCCATGCGCTCTGCCCTCACTCTCTCTCAGGCCCTTTATCCCCACTCTCTCCATGCGCTCTGCCCTCACTCTCTCTCTCAGGCCCTTTATCCCCACTCTCTCCATGCGCTCTGCCCTCACTCTCTCTCAGGCCCTTTATCCCCACTCTCTCTGTGCGCTCTGCCCTCACTCTCTCTCAGGCCCTTTATCCCCACTCTCTCCATGCGCTCTGCCCTCACTCTCTCTCTCAGGCCCTTTATCCCCACTCTCTGTGCGCTCTGCCCTCACTCTCTCCCTCAGGCCCTTTATCCCCACTCTCTCCATGCGCTCTGCCCTCAAACTCTCTCTCAGGCCCTTGATCCCCACTCTCTCCATGCGCTCTGCCCTCACTCTCTCTCAGGCCCTTTATCCCCACTCTCTCTGTGCGCTCTGCCCTCACTCTCTCTCAGGCCCTTTATCCCCACTCTCTCTGTGCGCTCTGCCCTCACTCTCTCTCAGGCCCTTTATCCCCACTCTCTCTGTGCGCTCAGCCCTCACTCTCTCTCAGGGCCTTGATCCCCACTCTCTCCCTGCGCTCTGCCCTCTCTCTCAGGCCCTTGATCCCCACTCTCTCTGTGCGCTCTGCCCTCACTCTCTCTCAGGCCCTTTATCCCCACTCTCACTGTGCGCTCTGCCCTCACTCTCTCTCTCAGGCCCTTTATCCCCACTCTCTCCATGCGCTCTGCCCTCACTCTCTCTCAGGCCCTTTATCCCCACTCTCTCCATGCGCTCTGCCCTCACTCTCTCTCAGGCCCTTTATCCCGACTCTCTCCATGCGCTCTGCCCTCACTCTCTCTCTCAGGCCCTTTATCCCCACTCTCTTTATGCGCTCTGCCCTCACTCTCTCTCTCAGGCCCTTTATCCCCACTCTCTCTGTGCGCTCTGCCCTCACTCTCTCTCAGGCCCTTGATCCCCACTCTCTCCCTGCGCTCTGCCCTCACTCTCTCTCAGGCCCTTTATCCCCACTCTCTCTGTCCGCTCTGCCCTCACTCTCTCTCAGGCCCTTTATCCCCACTCTCTCTGTGCGCTCTGCCCTCACTCTCTCTCAGGCCCTTTATCCCCACTCTCTCTGTGCGCTCTGCCCTCTCTCTCTCTCAGGCCCTTTATCCCCACTCACTCCTTGCGCTCTGCCCTCACTCTCTCTCAGGCCCTTTATCCCCACTCTCTCCATGCGCTCTGCCCTCACTCTCTCTCTCAGGCCCTTTATCCCCACTCTCTCCATGCGCTCTGCCCTCACTCTCTCTCAGGCCCTTTATCCCCACTCTCTCCATGCGCTCTGCCCTCACTCTCTCTCAGGCCCTTTATCCCCACTCTCTCTATGCACTCTGCCCTCACTCTCTCTCAGGCCCTTTCTCCCCACTCTCTTTATGCGCTCTGCCCTCACTCTCTCTCAGGCCCTTTATCCCCACTCTCTCCATGCGCTCTGCCCTCACTCTCTCTCAGGCCCTTTATCCCCACTCTCTCCATGCGCTCTGCCCTCACTCTCTCCCTCAGGCCCATTATCCCCACTCTCTCCATGCGCTCTGCCCTCACTCTCTCTCTCAGGCCCTTTATCCCCACTCTCTCTGTGCGCTCTGCCCTCACTCTCTCTCTCAGGCCCTTTATCCCCACTCTCTCCATGCGCTCTGCCCTCACTCTCTCTCTCAGGCCCTTTATCCCCACTCTCTCTGCGCGCTCTGCCCTCACTCTCTCTCAGGCCCTTGATCCCCACTCTCTCCATGCGCTCTGCCCTCACTCTCTCTCTCAGGCCCTTTATCCCCACTCTCTCCATGCGCTCTGCCCTCACTCTCTCTCAGGCCCTTTATCCCCACTCTCTCCATGCGCTCTGCCCTCACTCTCTCTCTCAGGCGCTTTATCCCCACTCTCTTTATGCGCTCTGCCCTCACTCTCTCTCAGGCCCTTTATCCACACTCTCTCTGTGCGCTCTGCCCTCACTCTCTCTCAGGCCCTTTATCCCCACTCTCTCCATGCGCTCTGCCCTCACTCTCTCTCTCAGGCCCTTTATCCCCACTCTCTCCATGCGTTCTGCCCTCACTCTCTCTCAGGCCCTTTATCCCCACTCTCTCCATGCGCTCTGCCCTCACTCTCTCTTAGGCCCTTAATCCCCACTCTCTCTGTGCGCTCTGCCCTCACTCTCTCTCAGGCCCTTTATCCCCACTCTCTCCATGCGCTCTGCCCTCACTCTCTCTTAGGCCCTTTATCCCCACTCTCTCCATGCACTCTGCCCTCACTCTCTCTCAGGCCCTTTATCCCCACTCTCTCTGTGCGCTCTGCCCTCACTCTCTCTCAGGCCCTTTATCCCCACTCTCTCCATGCGCTCTGCCCTCACTCTCTCTCAGGCCCTTTATCCCCACTCTCTCCATGCGCTCTGCCCTCACTCTCTCTCAGGCCCTTTATCCCCACTCTCTCCATGCACTCTGCCCTCACTCTCTCTCTCAGGCCCTTTATCCCCACTCTCTCCATGCGCTCTGCCCTCACTCTCTCTCAGGCCCTTTATCCCCACTCTCTCCGTGCGCTCTGCCCTCACTCTCTCTCTCGGGCGCTTTATCCCCACTCTCTTTATGCGCTCTGCCCTCACTCTCTCTCAGGCCCTTTATCCCCACTCTCTCCATGCGCTCTGCCCTCACTCTCTCTCAGGCCCTTTATCCCCACTCTCTCCATGCGCTCTGCCCTCACTCTCTCTCTCAGGCCCTTCATCCCCACTCTCTCCATGCGCTCTGCCCTCACTCTCTCTCAGGCCCTTTATCCCCACTCTCTCTGTGCGCTCTGCCCTCACTCTCTCTCAGGCCCTTTATCCCCACTCTCTCCATGCGCTCTGCCCTCACTCTCTCTCTCAGGCCCTTTATCCCCACTCTCTCCATGCGCTCTGCCCTCACTCTCTCTCAGGCCCTTAATCCCCACTCTCTCAGTGCGCTCTGCCCTCACTCTCTCTCAGGCCCTTTATCCCCACTCTATCCATGCGCTCTGCCCTCACTCTCTCTCAGGCCCTTTATCCCCACTCTCTCCATGCGCTCTGCCCTCACTCTCTCTCAGGCCCTTTATCCCCACTCTCTCCATGCGCTCTGCCCTCACTCTCTCTCAGGCCCTTTATCCCCACTCTCTCTGTGCGCTCTTCCCTCACTCTCTCTCAGGCCCTTTATCCCCACTCTCTCTGTGCGCTCTGCCCTCACTCTCTCTCAGGCCCTTTATCCCCACTCTCTCTGTGCGCTCTGCCCTCACTCTCTCTCAGGCCCTTTATCCCCACTCTCTCTGTGCGCTCTGCCCTCACTCTCTCTCAGGCCCTTTATCCCCACTCTCTCCATGCGCTCTGCCCTCACTCTCTCTCAGGCCCTTTATCCCCACTCTCTCTGTGCGCTCTGCCCTCACTCTCTCTCAGGCCCTTTATCCCCACTCTCTCCATGCGCTCTGCCCTCACTCTCTCTCAGGCCCTTTATCCCCACTCTCTCCATGCGCTCTGCCCTCACTCTCTCTCTCAGGCCCTTTATCCCCACTCTCTCCATGCGCTCTGCCCTCACTCTCTCTCAGGCCCTTTATCCCCACTCTCTCTGTGCGCTCTGCCCTCACTCTCTCTCAGGCCCTTTATCCCCACTCTATCTCTGCGCTCTGCCCTCACTCTCTCTCAGGCACTTTATCCCCACTCTCTCCATGCGCTCTGCCCTCACTCTCTCTCAGGCCCTTTATCCCCACTCTCTCCATGCGCTCTGCCCTCACTCTCTCTCTCAGGCCCTTTATCCCCACTCTCTCCATGCGCTCTGCCCTCACTCTCTCTCTCAGGCCCTTTATCCGCACTCTCTCTGTGCGCTCTGCCCTCACTCTCTCTCAGGCCCTTTATCCCCACTCTCTCTGTGCGCTCTGCCCTCACTCTCACTCTCAGGCCCTTTATCCCCACTCTCTCTGTGCGCTCTGCCCTCACTCTCTCTCAGGCCCTTTATCCCCACTCTCTCCATGCGCTCTGCCCTCACTCTCTCTCTGATGCCCTTTATCCCCACTCTCTCTGTGCGCTCTGCCCTCACTCTCTCTCAGGCCCTTTATCCCCACTCTCTCCATGCGCTCTGCCCTCACTCTCTCTCTCAGGCCCTTTATCCCCACTCTCTCCATGCGCTCTGCCCTCACTCTCTCTCAGGCCCTTAATCCCCACTCTCTCAGTGCGCTCTGCCCTCACTCTCTCTCAGGCCCTTTATCCCCACTCTATCCATGCGCTCTGCCCTCACTCTCTCTCAGGCCCTTTATCCCCACTCTCTCCATGCGCTCTGCCCTCACTCTCTCTCAGGCCCTTTATCCCCACTCTCTCCATGCGCTCTGCCCTCACTCTCTCTCAGGCCCTTTATCCCCACTCTCTCTGTGCGCTCTTCCCTCACTCTCTCTCAGGCCCTTTATCCCCACTCTCTCTGTGCGCTCTGCCCTCACTCTCTCTCAGGCCCTTTATCCCCACTCTCTCTGTGCGCTCTGCCCTCACTCTCTCTCAGGCCCTTTATCCCCACTCTCTCTGTGCGCTCTGCCCTCACTCTCTCTCAGGCCCTTTATCCCCACTCTCTCCATGCGCTCTGCCCTCACTCTCTCTCAGGCCCTTTATCCCCACTCTCTCTGTGCGCTCTGCCCTCACTCTCTCTCAGGCCCTTTATCCCCACTCTCTCCATGCGCTCTGCCCTCACTCTCTCTCAGGCCCTTTATCCCCACTCTCTCCATGCGCTCTGCCATCACTCTCTCTCTCAGGCCCTTTATCCCCACTCTCTCCATGCGCTCTGCCCTCACTCTCTCTCAGGCCCTTTATCCCCACTCTCTCTGTGCGCTCTGCCCTCACTCTCTCTCAGGCCCTATATCCCCACTCTATCTCTGCGCTCTGCCCTCACTCTCTCTCAGGCACTTTATCCCCACTCTCTCCATGCGCTCTGCCCTCACTCTCTCTCAGGCCCTTTATCCCCACTCTCTCCATGCGCTCTGCCCTCACTCTCTCTCTCAGGCCCTTTATCCCCACTCTCTCCATGCGCTCTGCCCTCACTCTCTCTCTCAGGCCCTTTATCCGCACTCTCTCTGTGCGCTCTGCCCTCACTCTCTCTCAGGCCCTTTATCCCCACTCTCTCTGTGCGCTCTGCCCTCACTCTCTCTCTCAGGCCCTTTATCCCCACTCTCTCTGTGCGCTCTGCCCTCACTCTCTCTCAGGCCCTTTATCCCCACTCTCTCCATGCGCTCTGCCCTCACTCTCTCTCTGATGCCCTTTATCCCCACTCTCTCTGTGCGCTCTGCCCTCACTCTCTCTCAGGCCCTTTATCCCCACTCTCTCTGTGCGCTCTGCCCTCACTCTCTCTCAGGCCCTTTATCCCCACTCTATCTCTGCGCTCTGCCCTCACTCTCTCTCAGGCACTTTATCCCCACTCTCTCCATGCGCTCTGCCCTCACTCTCTCTCAGGCCCTTTATCCCCACTCTCTCCATGCGCTCTGCCCTCACTCTCTCTCTCAGGCCCTTTATCCCCACTCTCTCCATGCGCTCTGCCCTCACTCTCTCTCTCAGGCCCTTTATCCGCACTCTCTCTGTGCGCTCTGCCCTCACTCTCTCTCAGGCCCTTTATCCCCACTCTCTCTGTGCGCTATGCCCTCACTCTCTCTCTCAGGCCCTTTATCCCCACTCTCTCTGTGCGCTCTGCCCTCACTCTCTCTCAGGCCCTTTATCCCCACTCTCTCCATGCGCTCTGCCCTCACTCTCTCTCTGATGCCCTTTATCCCCACTCTCTCTGTGCGCTCTGCCCTCACTCTCTCTCAGGCCCTTTATCCCCACTCTCTCCATGCGCTCTGCCCTCACTCTCTCTCTCAGGCCCTTTATCCCCACTCTCTCCATGCGCTCTGCCCTCACTCTCTCTCAGGCCCTTAATCCCCACTCTCTCAGTGCGCTCTGCCCTCACTCTCTCTCAGGCCCTTTATCCCCACTCTATCCATGCGCTCTGCCCTCACTCTCTCTCAGGCCCTTTATCCCCACTCTCTCCATGCGTTCTGCCCTCACTCTCTCTCAGGCCCTTTATCCCCACTCTCTCCATGCGCTCTGCCCTCACTCTCTCTCAGGCCCTTTATCCCCACTCTCTCTGTGCGCTCTTCCCTCACTCTCTCTCAGGCCCTTTATCCCCACTCTCTCTGTGCGCTCTGCCCTCACTCTCTCTCAGGCCCTTTATCCCCACTCTCTCTGTGCGCTCTGCCCTCACTCTCTCTCAGGCCCTTTATCCCCACTCTCTCTGTGCGCTCTGCCCTCACTCTCTCTCAGGCCCTTTATCCCCACTCTCTCCATGCGCTCTGCCCTCACTCTCTCTCAGGCCCTTTATCCCCACTCTCTCTGTGCGCTCTGCCCTCACTCTCTCTCAGGCCCTTTATCCCCACTCTCTCCATGCGCTCTGCCCTCACTCTCTCTCAGGCCCTTTATCCCCACTCTCTCCATGCGCTCTGCCATCACTCTCTCTCTCAGGCCCTTTATCCCCACTCTCTCCATGCGCTCTGCCCTCACTCTCTCTCAGGCCCTTTATCCCCACTCTCTCTGTGCGCTCTGCCCTCACTCTCTCTCAGGCCCTTTATCCCCACTCTATCTCTGCGCTCTGCCCTCACTCTCTCTCAGGCACTTTATCCCCACTCTCTCCATGCGCTCTGCCCTCACTCTCTCTCAGGCCCTTTATCCCCACTCTCTCCATGCGCTCTGCCCTCACTCTCTCTCTCAGGCCCTTTATCCCCACTCTCTCCATGCGCTCTGCCCTCACTCTCTCTCTCAGGCCCTTTATCCGCACTCTCTCTTTGCGCTCTGCCCTCACTCTCTCTCAGGCCCTTTATCCCCACTCTCTCTGTGCGCTCTGCCCTCACTCTCTCTCTCAGGCCCTTTATCCCCACTCTCTCTGTGCGCTCTGCCCTCACTCTCTCTCAGGCCCTTTATCCCCACTCTCTCCATGCGCTCTGCCCTCACTCTCTCTCTGATGCCCTTTATCCCCACTCTCTCTGTGCGCTCTGCCCTCACTCTCTCTCAGGCCCATTATCCCCACTCTCTCTGTGCGCTCTGCCCTCACTCACTCTCTCAGGCCCTTTATCCCCACTCTCTCCATGCGCTCTGCACTCACTCTCTCTCTCAGGCCCTTTATCCCCACTCTCTCCATGCGCTCTGCCCTCACTCTCTCTCAGGGCCTTTATCCCCACTCTCTCCATGCGCTCTGCCCTCACTCTCTCTCAGGCCCTTTATCCCCACTCTCTCCATGCGCTCTACCCTCACTCTCTCTCAGGCCCTTTATCCCCACTCTCTCTGTGCGCTCTGCCCTCACTCTCTCTCAGGCCCTTTATCCCCACTCTCTCTGTGCGCTCTGCCCTCACTCTCCCTCAGGCCCTTTATCCCCACTCTCTCCATGCGCTCTGCCCTCACTCTCTCTCAGGCCCTTGATCCCCACTCTCTCCATGCGCTCTGCCCTCACTCTCTCTCAGGCCCTTTATCCCCACTCTCTCTGTGCGCTCTGCCCTCACTCTCTCTCAGGCCCTTTATCCCCACTCTCTCCATGCGCTCTGCCCTCACTCTCTCTCTCAGGCCCTTTATCCCCACTCTCTCCATGCGCTCTGCCCTCACTCTCTCTCAGGCCCTTAATCCCCACTCTCTCCATGCGCTCTGCCCTCACTCTCTCTCAGGCCCTTAATCCCCACTCTCTCCATGCGCTCTGCCCTCACTCTCTCTCAGGCCCTTTATCCCCACTCTCTCCATGCGCTCTGCCCTCACTTTCTCTCAGGCCCTTTATCCCCACTCTCTCCATGCTCTCTGCCCTCACTCTCTCTCAGGCCCTTTATCCCCACTCTCTTTATGCGCTCTGCCCTCACTCTCTCTCAGGCCCTTTATCCCCACTCTCTCCATGCGCTCTGCCCTCACTCTCTCTCAGGCCCTTTATCCCCACTCTCTCCATGCGCTCTGCCCTCACTCTCTCTCAGGCCCTTTATCCCCACTCTCTCTATGCACTCTGCCCTCACTCTCTCTCAGGCCCTTTATCCCCACTCTCTCTGTGCACTCTGCCCTCACTCTCTCTCTCAGGCCCTTTATCCCCACTCTCTCCATGCGCTCTGCCCTCACTCTCTCTCAGGCCCTTTATCCCCACTCTCTCCATGCGCTCTGCCCTCACTCTCTCCCTCAGGCCCTTTATCCCCACTCTCTCTGTGCGCTCTGCCCTCACTCTCTCTCAGGCCCTTTATCCCCACTCTCTCCATGCGCTCTGCCCTCACTCTCTCTCAGGCCCTTTATCTCCAATCTCTCTGTGCGCTCTGCCCTCACTCTCTCTCAGGCCCTTTATCCCCACTCTCTCCATGCGCTCTGCCCTCACTCTCTCCCTCAGGCCCTTTATCCCCACTCTCTCTGTGCGCTCTGCCCTCACTCTCTCTCAGGCCCTTTATCCCCACTCTCTCCATGCGCTCTGCCCTCACTCTCTCTCAGGCCCTTTATCCCCACTCTCTCTGTGCGCTCTGCCCTCACTCTCTCTCAGGCCCTTTATCCCCACACTCTTTATGCGCTCTGCCCTCACTCTCTCTCAGGCCCTTTATCCCCACTCTCTCTGTGCGCTCTGCCCTCACTCTCTCTCAGGCCCTTTATCCCCACTCTCTTTATGCGCTCTGCCCTCACTCTCTCTCAGGCCCTTTATCCCCACTCTCTCTGTGCGCTCTGCCCTCACTCTCTCCCTCAGGCCCTTTATCCCCACTCTCTCCATGCGCTCTGCCCTCACTCTCTCTCTCAGGCACTTTATCCCCACTCTCTCCATGCGCTCTGCCCTCACTCTCTCCCTCAGGCCCTTTATCCCCACTCTCTCCATGCGCTCTTCCCTCACTCTCTCTCTCAGGCCCTTTATCCCCACTCTCTCTGTGCGCTCTGCCCTCACTCTCTCCCTCAGGCCCTTTATCCCCACTCTCTCCATGCGCTCTGCCCTCACTCTCTCTCTCAGGCCCTTGATCCCCACTCTCTCCATGCGCTCTGCCCTCACTCTCTCTCAGGCCCTTTATCCCCACTCTCTCTGTGCGCTCTGCCCTCACTCTCTCTCAGGCCCTTTATCCCCACTCTCTCTGTGCGCTCTGCCCTCACTCTCTCTCAGGCCCTTTATCCCCACTCTCTCTGTGCGCTCTGCCCTCACTCTCTCTCAGGCCCTTGATCCCCACTCTCTCCCTGCGCTCTGCCCTCTCTCTCAGGCCCTTGATCCCCACTCTCTCTGTGCGCTCTGCCCTCACTCTCTCTCAGGCCCTTTATCCCCACTCTCACTGTGCGCTCTGCCCTCACTCTCTCTCTCAGGCCCTTTATCCCCACTCTCTCCATGCGCTCTGCCCTCACTCTCTCTCAGGCCCTTTATCCCCACTCTCTCCATGCGCTCTGCCCTCACTCTCTCCCTCAGGCCCTTTATCCCCACTCTCTCCATGCGCTCTGCCCTCACTCTCTCTCTCAGGCCCTTTATCCCCACTCTCTCTGTGCGCTCTGCCCTCACTCTCTCTCAGGCCCTTGATCCCCACTCTCTCCATGCGCTCTGCCCAAACTCTCTCTCAGGCCCTTTATCCCCACTCTCTCTGTGCGCTCTGCCCTCACTCTCTCTCTCAGGCCCTTTATCCCCACTCTCTCCATGCGCTCTGCCCTCACTCTCTCTCTCAGGCCCTTTATCCCCACTCTCTCTGTGCGCTCTGCCCTCACTCTCTCTCAGGCCCTTGATCCCCACTCTCTCCATGCGCTCTACCCTCACTCTCTCTCTCAGGCCCTTTATCCCCACTCTCTCCATGCGCTCTGCCCTCACTCTCTCTCAGGCCCTTTATCCCCACTCTCTCCATGCGCTCTGCCCTCACTCTCTCTCTCAGGCGCTTTATCCCCACTCTCTTTATGCGCTCTGCCCTCACTCTCTCTCAGGCCCTTTATCCACACTCTCTCTGTGCGCTCTGCCCTCACTCTCTCTCAGGCCCTTTATCCCCACTCTCTCCATGCGCTCTGCCCTCACTCTCTCTCTCAGGCCCTTTATCCCCACTCTCTCCATGCGTTCTGCCCTCACTCTCTCTCAGGCCCTTTATCCCCACTCTCTCTGTGCGCTCTGCCCTCACTCTCTCTCAGGCCCTTTATCCTCACTCTCTCCATGCGCTCTGCCCTCACTCTCTCTCTCAGGCCCTTTATCCCCACTCTCTCCATGCGCTCTGCCCTCACTCTCTCTTAGGCCCTTTATCCACACTCTCTCTGTGCGCTCTGCCCTCACTCTCTCTCAGGCCCTTTATCCCCACTCTCTCCATGCGCTCTGCCCTCACTCTCTCTCAGGCCCTTTATCCCCACTCTCTCCATGCGCTCTGCCCTCACTCTCTCTCAGGCCCTTTATCCCCACTCTCTCAGTGCGCTCTGCCCTCACTCTCTCTCTCAGGCCCTTTATCCCCACTCTCTCCATGCGCTCTGCCCTCACTCTCTCTCAGGCCCTTTATCCCCACTCTCTCCATGCGCTCTGCCCTCACTCTCTCTCTCGGGCGCTTTATCCCCACTCTCTTTATGCGCTCTGCCCTCACTCTCTCTCAGGCCCTTTATCCCCACTCTCTCTATGCGCTCTGCCCTCACTCTCTCTCAGGCCCTTTATCCCTACTCTCTAATCATGCGCTCTGCCCTCACTCTCTCTCTCAGGCCCTTTATCCCCACTCTCTCCATGCGCTCTGCCCTCACTCTCTCTCAGGCCCTTTATCCCCACTCTCTCTGTGCGCTCTGCCCTCACTCTCTCTCAGGCCCTTTATCCCCACTCTCTCCATGCGCTCTGCCCTCACTCTCTCTCTCAGGCCCTTTATCCCCACTCTCTCCATGCGCTCTGCCCTCACTCTCTCTCAGGCCCTTAATCCCCACTCTCTCTGTGCGCTCTGCCCTCACTCTCTCTCAGGCCCTTTATCCCCACTCTCTCCATGCGCTCTGCCCTCACTCGCTCTCAGGCCCTTTATCCCCACTCTCTCCATGCGCTCTGCCCTCACTCTCTCTCAGGCCCTTTATCCCCACTCTCTCCATGCGCTCTGCCCTCACTCTCTCTCAGGCCCTTTATCCCCACTCTCTCTGTGCGCTCTTCCCTCACTCTCTCTCAGGCCCTTTATCCCCACTCTCTCTGTGCGCTCTGCCCTCACTCTCTCTCAGGCCCTTTCTCCCCACTCTCTCTGTGCGCTCTGCCCTCACTCTCTCTCAGGCCCTTTATCCCCACTCTCTCTGTGCGCTCTGCCCTCACTCTCTCTCAGGCCCTTTATCCCCACTCTCTCCATGCGCTCTGCCCTCACTCTCTCTCAGGCCCTTTATCCCCACTCTCTCTGTGCGCTCTGCCCTCACTCTCTCTCAGGCCCTTTATCCCCACTCTCTCCATGCGCTCTGCCCTCACTCTCTCTCAGGCCCTTTATCCCCACTCTCTCCATGCGTTCTGCCCTCACTCTCTCTCTCAGGCCCTTTATCCCCACTCTCTCCATGCGCTCTGCCCTCACTCTCTCTCAGGCCCTTTATCCCCACTCTCTCCATGCGCTCTGCCCTCACTCCCTCTCAGGCCCTTTATCCCCACTATCTCTATGCGCTCTGCCCTCACTCTCTCTCAGGCCCTTTATCCCCACTCTCTCCATGCGTCTGCCCTCACTCCCTCTCAGACCATTTATCCCCACTCTCTCTGTGCGCTCTGCCCTCACTCTCTCTCAGGCCCTTTATCCCCACTCTCTCCATGCGCTCTGCCCTCACTCTCTCTCAGGCCCTTTATCCCCACTCTCTTTATGCACTCTGCCCTCACTCTCTCTCAGGCCCTTTCTCCCCACTCTCTTTATGCGCTCTGCCCTCACTCTCTCTCAGGCCCTTTATCCCCACTCTCTCCATGCGCTCTGCCCTCACTCTCTCTCAGGCCCTTTATCCCCACTCTCTCCATGCGCTCTGCCCTCACTCTCTCCCTCAGGCCCTTTATCCCCACTCTCTCCATGCGCTCTGCCCTCACTCTCTCTCTCAGGCCCTTTATCCCCACTCTCTCTGTGCGCTCTGCCCTCACTCTCTCTCAGGCCCTTGATCCCCACTCTCACCATGCGCTCTGCCCTAACTCTCTCTCAGGCACTTTATCCCCACTCTCTCTGTGCGCTCTGCCCTCACTCTCTCTCTCAGGCCCTTTATCCCCACTCTCTCCATGCGCTCTGCCCTCACTCTCTCTCTCAGGCCCTTAATCCCCACTCTCTCTGTGCGCTCTGCCCTCACTCTCTCTCAGGCCCTTGATCCCCACTCTCTCTGTGCGCTCTGCCCTCACTCTCTCTCTCAGGCCCTTTATCCCCACTCTCTCCATGCGCTCTGCCCTCACTCTCTCTCAGGCCCTTTATCCCCACTCTCTCCATGCGCTCTGCCCTCACTCTCTCTCTCAGGCGCTTTATCCCCACTCTCTTTATGCGCTCTGCCCTAACTCTCTCTCAGGCCCTTTATCCCCACTCTCTCCATGCGCTCTGCCCTCACTCTCTCTCTCAGGCCCTTTATCCCCACTCTCTCCATGCGTTCTGCCCTCACTCTCTCTCAGGCCCTTTATCCCCACTCTCTCTGTGCGCTCTGCCCTCACTCTCTCTCAGGCCCTTGATCCCCACTCTCTCTGTGCGCTCAGCCCTCACTCTCTCTCAGGCCCTTGATCCCCACTCTCTCCCTGCGCTCTGCCCTCACTCTCTCTCAGGCCCTTTATCCCCACTCTCTCTGTCCGCTCTGCCCTCACTCTCTCTCAGGCCCTTTATCCCCACTCTCTCTGTGCGCTCTGCCCTCACTCTCTCTCAGGCCCTTTATCCCCACTCTCTCTGTGCGCTCTGCCCTCTCTCTCTCTCAGGCGCTTTATCCCCACTCTCTTTATGCGCTCTGCCCTCACTCTCTCTCTCAGGCCCTTTATCCCCACTCTCTCCATGCGCTCTGCCCTCACTCTCTCTCAGGCCCTTTATCCCCACTCTCTCCATGCGCTCTGCCCTCACTCCCTCTCAGGCCCTTTATCCCCACTATCTCTATGCGCTCTGCCCTCACTCTCTCTCAGGCCCTTTATCCCCACTCTCTCCATGCGCTCTGCCCTCACTCCCTCTCAGACCATTTATCCCCACTCTCTCTGTGCGCTCTGCCCTCACTCTCTCTCAGGCCCTTTATCCCCACTCTCTCCATGCGCTCTGCCCTCACTCTCTCTCAGGCCCTTTATCCCCACTCTCTCTATGCACTCTGCCCTCACTCTCTCTCAGGCCCTTTCTCCCCACTCTCTTTATGCGCTCTGCCCTCACTCTCTCTCAGGCCCTTTATCCCCACTCTCTCCATGCGCTCTGCCCTCACTCTCTCTCAGGCCCTTTATCCCCACTCTCTCCATGCGCTCTGCCCTCACTCTCTCCCTCAGGCCCTTTATCCCCACTCTCTCCATGCGCTCTGCCCTCACGCTCTCTCTCAGGCCCTTTATCCCCACTCTCTCTGTGCGCTCTGCCCTCACTCTCTCTCAGGCCCTTGATCCCCACTCTCTCCATGCGCTCTGCCCTAACTCTCTCTCAGGCCCTTTATCCCCACTCTCTCTGTGCGCTCTGCCCTCACTCTCTCTCTCAGGCCCTTTATCCCCACTCTCTCCATGCGCTCTGCCCTCACTCTCTCTCTCAGGCCCTTTATCCCCACTCTCTCTGTGCGCTCTGCCCTCACTCTCTCTCAGGCCCTTGATCCCCACTCTCTCCATGCGCTCTGCCCTCACTCTCTCTCTCAGGCCCTTTATCCCCACTCTCTCCATGCGCTCTGCCCTCACTCTCTCTCAGGCCCTTTATCCCCACTCTCTCCATGCGCTCTGCCCTCACTCTCTCTCTCAGGCGCTTTATCCCCACTCTCTTTATGCGCTCTGCCCTCACTCTCTCTCAGGCCCTTTATCCACACTCTCTCTGTGCGCTCTGCCCTCACTCTCTCTCAGGCCCTTTATCCCCACTCTCTCCATGCGCTCTGCCCTCACTCTCTCTCTCAGGCCCTTTATCCCCACTCTCTCCATGCGTTCTGCCCTCACTCTCTCTCAGGCCCTTTATCCCCACTCTCTCTGTGCGCTCTGCCCTCACTCTCTCTCAGGCCCTTTATCCCCACTCTCTCCATGCGCTCTGCCCTCACTCTCTCTCTCAGGCCCTTTATCCCCACTCTCTCCATGCGCTCTGCCCTCACTCTCTCTTAGGCCCTTAATCCCCACTCTCTCTGTGCGCTCTGCCCTCACTCTCTCTCAGGCCCTTTATCCCCACTCTCTCCATGCGCTCTGCCCTCACTCTCTCTCAGGCCCTTTATCCCCACTCTCTCCATGCACTCTGCCCTCACTCTCTCTCAGGCCCTTTATCCCCACTCTCTCTGTGCGCTCTGCCCTCACTCTCTCTCAGGCCCTTTCTCCCCACTCTCTCCATGCGCTCTGCCCTCACTCTCTCTCAGGCCCTTTATCCCCACTCTCTCTGTGCGCTCTGCCCTCACTCTCTCTCAGGCCCTTTATCCCCACTCTCTCCATGCGCTCTGCCCTCACTCTCTCTCAGGCCCTTTATCCCCACTCTCTCTGTGCGCTCTGCCCTCACTCTCTCTCAGGCCCTTTATCCCCACTCTCTCCATGCGCTCTGCCCTCACTCTCTCTCAGGCCCTTTATCCCCACTCTCTCCATGCGTTCTGCCCTCACTCTCTCTCTCAGGCCCTTTATCCCCACTCTCTCCATGCGCTCTGCCCTCACTCTCTCTCAGGCCCTTTATCCCCACTCTCTCCATGCGCTCTGCCCTCACTCCCTCTCAGGCCCTTTATCCCCACTATCTCTATGCGCTCTGCCCTCACTCTCTCTCAGGCCCTTTATCCCCACTCTCTCCATGCGTCTGCCCTCACTCCCTCTCAGACCATTTATCCCCACTCTCTCTGTGCGCTCTGCCCTCACTCTCTCTCAGGCCCTTTATCCCCACTCTCTCCATGCGCTCTGCCCTCACTCTCTCTCAGGCCCTTTATCCCCACTCTCTTTATGCACTCTGCCCTCACTCTCTCTCAGGCCCTTTCTCCCCACTCTCTTTATGCGCTCTGCCCTCACTCTCTCTCAGGCCCTTTATCCCCACGCTCTCCATGCGCTCTGCCCTCACTCTCTCTCAGGCCCTTTATCCCCACTCTCTCCATGCGCTCTGCCCTCACTCTCTCCCTCAGGCCCTTTATCCCCACTCTCTCCATGCGCTCTGCCCTCACTCTCTCTCTCAGGCCCTTTATCCCCACTCTCTCTGTGCGCTCTGCCCTCACTCTCTCTCAGGCCCTTGATCCCCACTCTCACCATGCGCTCTGCCCTAACTCTCTCTCAGGCCCTTTATCCCCACTCTCTCTGTGCGCTCTGCCCTCACTCTCTCTCTCAGGCCCTTTATCCCCACTCTCTCCATGCGCTCTGCCCTCACTCTCTCTCTCAGGCCCTTAATCCCCACTCTCTCTGTGCGCTCTGCCCTCACTCTCTCTCAGGCCCTTGATCCCCACTCTCTCTGTGCGCTCTGCCCTCACTCTCTCTCTCAGGCCCTTTATCCCCACTCTCTCCATGCGCTCTGCCCTCACTCTCTCTCAGGCCCTTTATCCCCACTCTCTCCATGCGCTCTGCCCTCACTCTCTCTCTCAGGCGCTTTATCCCCACTCTCTTTATGCGCTCTGCCCTCACTCTCTCTCAGGCCCTTTATCCCCACTCTCTCCATGCGCTCTGCCCTCACTCTCTCTCTCAGGACCTTTATCCCCACTCTCTCCATGCGTTCTGCCCTCACTCTCTCTCAGGCCCTTTATCCCCACTCTCTCTGTGCGCTCTGCCCTCACTCTCTCTCAGGCCCTTGATCCCCACTCTCTCTGTGCGCTCAGCCCTCACTCTCTCTCAGGCCCTTGATCCCCACTCTCTCCCTGCGCTCTGCCCTCACTCTCTCTCAGGCCCTTTATCCCCACTCTCTCTGTCCGCTCTGCCCTCACTCTCTCTCAGGCCCTTTATCCCCACTCTCTCTGTGCGCTCTGCCCTCACTCTCTCTCAGGCCCTTTATCCCCACTCTCTTTATGCGCTCTGCCCTCACTCTCTCTCTCAGGCCCTTTATCCCCACTCTCTCCATGCGCTCTGCCCTCACTCTCTCTCAGGCCCTTTATCCCCACTCTCTCCATGCGCTCTGCCCTCACTCCCTCTCAGGCCCTTTATCCCCACTATCTCTATGCGCTCTGCCCTCACTCTCTCTCAGACCCTTTATCCCCACTCTCTCCATGCGCTCTGCCCTCACTCCCTCTCAGACCATTTATCCCCACTCTCTCTGTGCGCTCTGCCCTCACTCTCTCTCAGGCCCTTTATCCCCACTCTCTCCATGCGCTCTGCCCTCACTCTCTCTCAGGCCCTTTATCCCCACTCTCTCTATGCACTCTGCCCTCACTCTCTCTCAGGCCCTTTCTCCCCACTCTCTTTATGCGCTCTGCCCTCACTCTCTCTCAGGCCCTTTATCCCCACTCTCTCCATGCGCTCTGCCCTCACTCTCTCTCAGGCCCTTTATCCCCACTCTCTCCATGCGCTCTGCCCTCATTCTCTCCCTCAGGCCCTTTATCCCCACTCTCTCCATGCGCTCTGCCCTCACTCTCTCTCTCAGGCCCTTTATCCCCACTCTCTCTGTGCGCTCTGCCCTCACTCTCTCTCAGGCCCTTTATCCCCACTCTCTCTGTGCGCTCTGCCCTCACTCTCTCTCTCAGGCCCTTTATCCCCACTCTCTCCATGCGCTCTGCCCTCACTCTCTCTCTCAGGCCCTTTATCCCCACTCTCTCTGTGCGCTCTGCCCTCACTCTCTCTCAGGCCCTTGATCCCCACTCTCTCCATGCGCTCTGCCCTCACTCTCTCTCTCAGGCCCTTTATCCCCACTCTCTCCATGCGCTCTGCCCTCACTCTCTCTCAGGCCCTTTATCCCCACTCTCTCCATGCGCTCTGCCCTCACTCTCTCTCTCAGGCGCTTTATCCCCACTCTCTTTATGCGCTCTGCCCTCACTCTCTCTCAGGCCCTTTATCCACACTCTCTCTGTGCGCTCTGCCCTCACTCTCTCTCAGGCCCTTTATCCCCACTCTCTCCATGCGCTCTGCCCTCACTCTCTCTCTCAGGCCCTTTATCCCCACTCTCTCCATGCGTTCTGCCCTCACTCTCTCTCAGGCCCTTTATCCCCACTCTCTCTGTGCGCTCTGCCCTCACTCTCTCTCAGGCCCTTTGTCCCCACTCTCTCCATGCGCTCTGCCCTCACTCTCTCTCTCAGGCCCTTTATCCCCACTCTCTCCATGCGCTCTGCCCTCACTCTCTCTTAGGCCCTTAATCCCCACTCTCTCTGTGCGCTCTGCCCTCACTCTCTCTCAGGCCCTTGATCCCCACTCTCTCCATGCGCTCTGCCCTCACTCTCTCTCAGGCCCTTTATCCCCACTCTCTCCATGCACTCTGCCCTCACTCTCTCTCAGGCCCTTTATCCCCACTCTCTCTGTGCGCTCTGCCCTCACTCTCTCTCAGGCCCTTTATCCCCACTCTCTCCATGCGCTCTGCCCTCACTCTCTCTCAGGCCCTTTATCCCCACTCTCTCCATGCGCTCTGCCCTCACTCTCTCTCAGGCCCTTTATCCCCACTCTCTCCATGCACTCTGCCCTCACTCTCTCTCTCAGGCCCTTTATCCCCACTCTCTCCATGCGCTCTGCCCTCACTCTCTCTCAGGCCCTTTATCCCCACACTCTTTATGCGCTCTGCCCTCACTCTCTCTCAGGCCCTTTATCCCCACTCTCTCTGTGCGCTCTGCCCTCACTCTCTCTCAGGCCCTTTATCCCCACTCTCTTTATGCGCTCTGCCCTCACTCTCTCTCAGGCCCTTTATCCCCACTCTCTCTGTGCGCTCTGCCCTCACTCTCTCCCTCAGGCCCTTTATCCCCACTCTCTCCATGCGCTCTGCCCTCACTCTCTCTCTCAGGCACTTTATCCCCACTCTCTCCATGCGCTCTGGCCTCACTCTCTCCCTCAGGCCCTTTATCCCCACTCTCTCCATGCGCTCTGCCCTCACTCTCTCTCTCAGGCCCTTGATCCCCACTCTCTCCATGCGCCCTGCCCTCACTCTCTCTCAGGCCCTTTATCCCCACTCTCTCTGTGCGCTCTGCCCTCACTCTCTCTCAGGCCCTTTATCCCCACTCTCTCTGTGCGCTCTGCCCTCACTGTCTCTCAGGCCCTTTATCCCCACTCTCTCTGTGCGCTCAGCCCTCACTCTCTCTCAGGCCCTTGATCCCCACTCTCTCCCTGCGCTCTGCCCTCTCTCTCAGGCCCTTGATCCCCACTCTCTCTGTGCGCTCTGCCCTCACTCTCTCTCAGGCCCTTTATCCCCACTCTCACTGTGCGCTCTGCCCTCACTCTCTCTCTCAGGCCCTTTATCCCCACTCTCTCCATGCGCTCTGCCCTCACTCTCACTCAGGCCCTTTATCCCCACTCTCTCCATGCGCTCTGCCCTCACTCTCTCTCAGGCCCTTTATCCCCACTCTCTCCATGCGCTCTTCCCTCACTCTCTCTCTCAGGCCCTTTATCCCCACTCTCTTTATGCGCTCTGCCCTCACTCTCTCTCTCAGGCCCTTTATCCCCACTCTCTCAGTGCGCTCTGCCCTCACTCTCTCTCAGGCCCTTGATCCCCACTCTCTCTGTGCGCTCAGCCCTCACTCTCTCTCAGGCACTTGATCCCCACTCTCTCCCTGCGCTCTGCCCTCACTCTCTCTCAGGCCCTTTATCCCCACTCTCTCTGTCCGCTCTGCCCTCACTCTCTCTCAGGCCCTTTATCCCCACTCTCTCTGTGCGCTCTGCCCTCACTCTCTCTCAGGCCCTTGATCCCCACTCTCTCTGTGCGCTCTGCCCTCTCTCTCTCTCAGGCCCTTTATCCCCACTCACTCCTTGCGCTCTGCCCTCACTCTCTCTCAGGCCCTTTATCCCCACTCTCTCCATGCGCTCTGCCCTCACTCTCTCTCTCAGGCCCTTTATCCCCACTCTCTCTGTGCGCTCTGCCCTCACTCTCTCTCAGGCCCTTGATCCCCACTCTCTCCATGCGCTCTGCCCTCACTCTCTCTCTCAGGCCCTTTATCCCCACTCTCTCCATGCGCTCTGCCCTCACTCTCTCTCAGGCCCTTTATCCCCACTCTCTCCATGCGCTCTGCCCTCACTCTCTCTCTCAGGCGCTTTATCCCCACTCTCTTTATGCGCTCTGCCCTCACTCTCTCTCAGGCCCTTTATCCACACTCTCTCTGTGCGCTCTGCCCTCACTCTCTCTCAGGCCCTTTATCCCCACTCTCTCCATGCGCTCTGCCCTCACTCTCTCTCTCAGGCCCTTTATCCCCACTCTCTCCATGCGTTCTGCCCTCACTCTCTCTCAGGCCCTTTATCCCCACTCTCTCTGTGCGCTCTGCCCTCACTCTCTCTCATGCCCTTTATCCCCACTCTCTCCATGCGCTCTGCCCTCACTCTCTCTCTCAGGCCCTTTATCCCCACTCTCTCCATGCGCTCTGCCCTCACTCTCTCTTAGGCCCTTAATTCCCACTCTCTCTGTGCGCTCTGCCCTCACTCTCTCTCAGGCCCTTGATCCCCACTCTCTCCATGCGCTCTGCCCTCACTCTCTCTCAGGCCCTTTATCCCCACTCTCTCCATGCACTCTGCCCTCACTCTCTCTCAGGCCCTTTATCCCCACTCTCTCTGTGCGCTCTGCCCTCACTCTCTCTCAGGCCCTTTATCCCCACTCTCTCCATGCGCTCTGCCCTCACTCTCTCTCAGGCCCTTTATCCCCACTCTCTCCATGCGCTCTGCCCTCACTCTCTCTCAGGCCCTTTATCCCCACTCTCTCCATGCACTCTGCCCTCACTCTCTCTCTCAGGCCCTTTATCCCCACTCTCTCCATGCGCTCTGCCCTCACTCTCTCTCAGGCCCTTTATCCCCACACTCTTTATGCGCTCTGCCCTCACTCTCTCTCAGGCCCTTTATCCCCACTCTCTCTGTGCGCTCTGCCCTCACTCTCTCTCAGGCCCTTTATCCCCACTCTCTTTATGCGCTCTGCCCTCACTCTCTCTCAGGCCCTTTATCCCCACTCTCTCTGTGCGCTCTGCCCTCACTCTCTCCCTCAGGCCCTTTATCCCTACTCTCTCCATGCGCTCTGCCCTCACTCTCTCTCTCAGGCACTTTATCCCCACTCTCTCCATGCGCTCTGCCCTCACTCTCTCCCTCAGGCCCTTTATCCCCACTCTCTCCATGCGCTCTGCCCTCACTCTCTCTCTCAGGCCCTTGATCCCCACT
The DNA here is from genome assembly GCF_035084215.1 of Heptranchias perlo. Classification (NCBI taxonomy): domain Eukaryota; kingdom Metazoa; phylum Chordata; class Chondrichthyes; order Hexanchiformes; family Hexanchidae; genus Heptranchias; species Heptranchias perlo. The sequence continues at coordinate 104,567,475 of NC_090326.1, read as the reverse complement.
CTCTCCATGCGCTCTGCCCTCACTCTCTCTCAGGCCCTTTATCCCCACTCTCTCTGTGCGCTCTGCCCTCACTCTCTCTCAGGCCCTTTATCCCCACTCTCTCTGTGCGCTCTGCCCTCACTCTCTCTCAGGCCCTTTATCCCCACTCTCTCTGTGCGCTCAGCCCTCACTCTCTCTCAGGCCCTTGATCCCCACTCTCTCCCTGCGCTCTGCCCTCTCTCTCAGGCCCTTGATGCCCACTCTCTCTGTGCGCTCTGCCCTCACTCTCTCTCAGGCCCTTTATCCCCACTCTCACTGTGCGCTCTGCCCTCACTCTCTCAGGCCCTTTATCCCCACTCTCTCCATGCGCTCTGCCCTCACTCTCTCTCAGGCCCTTTATCCCCACTCTCTCCATGCGCTCTGCCCTCACTCTCTCTCAGGCCCTTCATCCCCACTCTCTCCATGCGCTCTGCCCTCACTCTCTCTCTCAGGCCCTTTATCCCCACTCTCTTTATGCGCTCTGCCCTCACTCTCTCTCTCAGGCCCTTTATCCCCACTCTCTCAGTGCGCTCTGCCCTCACTCTCTCTCAGGCCCTTGATCCCCACTCTCTCTGTGCGCTCTGCCCTCACTCTCTCTCAGGCACTTGATCCCCACTCTCTCCCTGCGCTCTGCCCTCACTCTCTCTCAGGCCCTTTATCCCCACTCTCTCTGTCCGCTCTGCCGTCACTCTCTCTCAGGCCCTTTATCCCCACTCTCTCTGTGCGCTCTGCCCTCACTCTCTCTCAGGCCCTTGATCCCCACTCTCTCTGTGCGCTCTGCCCTCTCTCTCTCTCAGGCCCTTTATCCCCACTCACTCCTTGCGCTCTGCCCTCACTCTCTCTCAGGCCCTTTATCCCCACTCTCTCCATGCGCTCTGCCCTCACTCTCTCTCTCAGGCCCTTTATCCCCACTCTCTCCATGCGCTCTGCCCTCACTCTCTCTCAGGCCCTTTATCCCCACTCTCTCCATGCGCTCTGCCCTCACTCTCTCTCAGGCCCTTTATCCCCACTCTCTCTATGCACTCTGCCCTCACTCTCTCTCACGCCCTTTCTCCCCACTCTCTTTATGCGCTCTGCCCTCACTCTCTCTCAGGCCCTTTATCCCCACTCTCTCCATGCGCTCTGCCCTCACTCTCTCTCAGGCCCTTTATCCCCACTCTCTCCATGCGCTCTGCCCTCACTCTCTCCCTCAGGCCCTTTATCCCCACTCTCTCCATGCGCTCTGCCCTCACTCTCTCTCTCAGGCCCTTTATCCCCACTCTCTCTGTGCGCTCTGCCCTCACTCTCTCTCAGGCCCTTGATCCCCACTCTCTCCATGCGCTCTGCCCTAACTCTCTCTCAGGCCCTTTATCCCCACTCTCTCTGTGCGCTCTGCCCTCACTCTCTCTCTCAGGCCCTTTATCCCCACTCTCTCCATGCGCTCTGCCCTCACTCTCTCTCAGGCCCTTTATCCCCACTCTCTCCATGCGCTCTGCCCTCACTCTCTCTCTCAGGCGCTTTATCCCCACTCTCTTTATGCGCTCTGCCCTCACTCTCTCTCAGGCCCTTTATCCACACTCTCTCTGTGCGCTCTGCCCTCACTCTCTCTCAGGCCCTTTATCCCCACTCTCTCCATGCGCTCTGCCCTCACTCTCTCTCTCAGGCCCTTTATCCCCACTCTCTCCATGCGTTCTGCCCTCACTCTCTCTCAGGCCCTTTATCCCCACTCTCTCTGTGCGCTCTGCCCTCACTCTCTCTCAGGCCCTTTATCCCCACTCTCTCCATGCGCTCTGCCCTCACTCTCTCTCTCAGGCCCTTTATCCCCGCTCTCTCCATGCGCTCTGCCCTCACTCTCTCTTAGGCCCTTAATCCCCACTCTCTCTGTGCGCTCTGCCCTCACTCTCTCTCAGGCCCTTGATCCCCACACTCTCCATGCGCTCTGCCCTCACTCTCTCTCAGGCCCTTTATCCCCACTCTCTCCATGCACTCTGCCCTCACTCTCTCTCAGGCCCTTTATCCCCACTCTCTCCATGCGCTCTGCCCTCACTCTCTCTCAGGCCCTTTATCCCCACTCTCTCCATGCACTCTGCCCTCACTCTCTCTCTCAGGCCCTTTATCCCCACTCTCTCCATGCGCTCTGCCCTCACTCTCTCTCAGGCCCTTTATCCCCACTCTCTCCATGCGCTCTGCCCTCACTCTCTCTCTCGGGCGCTTTATCCCCACTCTCTTTATGCGCTCTGCCCTCACTCTCTCTCAGGCCCTTTATCCCCACTCTCTCCATGCGCTCTGCCCTCACTCTCTCTCAGGCCCTTTATCCCCACTCTCTCCATGCGCTCTGCCCTCACTCTCTCTCTCAGGCCCTTTATCCCCACTCTCTCCATGCGCTCTGCCCTCACTCTCTCTCAGGCCCTTTATCCCCACTCTCTCTGTGCGCTCTGCCCTCACTCTCTCTCAGGCCCTTTATCCCCACTCTCTCCATGCGCTCTGCCCTCACTCTCTCTCTCAGGCCCTTTATCCCCACTCTCTCCATGCGCTCTGCCCTCACTCTCTCTCAGGCCCTTAATCCCCACTCTCTCTGTGCGCTCTGCCCTCACTCTCTCTCAGGCCCTTTATCCCCACTCTCTCCATGCGCTCTGCCCTCACTCTCTCTCTCAGGCCCTTTATCCCCACTCTCTCCATGCGCTCTGCCCTCACTCTCTCTCAGGCCCTTTATCCCCACTCTCTCCATGTGCTCTGCCCTCACTCTCTCTCAGGCCCTTTATCCCCACTCTCTCTGTGCGCTCTTCCCTCACTCTCTCTCAGGCCCTTTATCCCCACTCTCTCTGTGCGCTCTGCCCTCACTCTCTCTCAGGCCCTTTATCCCCACTCTCTCTGTGCGCTCTGCCCTCACTCTCTCTCAGGCCCTTTATCCCCACTCTCTGTGTGCGCTCTGCCCTCACTCTCTCTCAGGCCCTTTATCCCCACTCTCTCCATGCGCTGTGCCCTCACTCTCTCTCAGGCCCTTTATCCCCACTCTCTCTGTGCGCTCTGCCCTCACTCTCTCTCAGGCCCTTTATCCCCACTCTCTCCATGCGCTCTGCCCTCACTCTCTCTCAGGCCCTTTATCCCCACTCTCTCCATGCGTTCTGCCCTCACTCTCTCTCTCAGGCCCTTTATCCCCACTCTCTCCATGCGCTCTGCCCTCACTCTCTCTCAGGCCCTTTATCCCCACTCTCTCCATGCGCTCTGCCCTCACTCCCTCTCAGGCCCTTTATCCCCACTATCTCTATGCGCTCTGCCCTCACTCTCTCTCAGGCCCTTTATCCCCACTCTCTCCATGCGCTCTGCCCTCACTCCCTCTCAGACCATTTATCCCCACTCTCTCTGTGCGCTCTGCCCTCACTCTCTCTCAGGCCCTTTATCCCCACTCTCTCCATGCGCTCTGCCCTCACTCTCTCTCAGGCCCTTTATCCCCACTCTCTCTATGCACTCTGCCCTCACTCTCTCTCAGGCCCTTTCTCCCCACTCTCTTTATGCGCTCTGCCCTCACTCTCTCTCAGGCCCTTTATCCCCACTCTCTCCATGCGCTCTGCCCTCACTCTCTCTCAGGCCCTTTATCCCCACTCTCTCCATGCGCTCTGCCCTCACTCTCTCCCTCAGGCCCTTTATCCCCACTCTCTCCATGCGCTCTGCCCTCACTCTCTCTCTCAGGCCCTTTATCCCCACTCTCTCTGTGCGCTCTGCCCTCACTCTCTCTCAGGCCCTTGATCCCCACTCTCTCCATGCGCTCTGCCCTAACTCTCTCTCAGGCCCTTTATCCCCACTCTCTCTGTGCGCTCTGCCCTCACTCTCTCTCTCAGGCCCTTTATCCCCACTCTCTCCATGCGCTCTGCCCTCACTCTCTCTCTCAGGCCCTTTATCCCCACTCTCTCTGTGCGCTCTGCCCTCACTCTCTCTCAGGCCCTTGATCCCCACTCTCTCCATGCGCTCTGCCCTCACTCTCTCTCTCAGGCCCTTTATCCCCACTCTCTCCATGCGTTCTGCCCTCACTCTCTCTCAGGCCCTTTATCCCCACTCTCTCTGTGCGCTCTGCCCTCACTCTCTCTCAGGCCCTTTATCCCCACTCTCTCCATGCGCTCTGCCCTCACTCTCTCTCTCAGGCCCTTTATCCCCACTCTCTCCATGCGCTCTGCCCTCACTCTCTCTTAGGCCCTTAATCCCCACTCTCTCTGTGCGCTCTGCCCTCACTCTCTCTCAGGCCCTTGATCCCCACTCTCTTTATGCGCTCTGCCCTCACTCTCTCTCAGGCCCTTTATCCACACTCTCTCTGTGCGCTCTGCCCTCACTCTCTCTCAGGCCCTTTATCCCCACTCTCTCCATGCGCTCTGCCCTCACTCTCTCTCTCAGGCCCTTTATCCCCACTCTCTCCATGCGTTCTGCCCTCACTCTCTCTCAGGCCCTTTATCCCCACTCTCTCTGTGCGCTCTGCCCTCACTCTCTCTCAGGCCCTTTATCCCCACTCTCTCCATGCGCTCTGCCCTCACTCTCTCTCTCAGGCCCTTTATCCCCGCTCTCTCCATGCGCTCTGCCCTCACTCTCTCTTAGGCCCTTAATCCCCACTCTCTCTGTGCGCTCTGCCCTCACTCTCTCTCAGGCCCTTGATCCCCACACTCTCCATGCGCTCTGCCCTCACTCTCTCTCAGGCCCTTTATCCCCACTCTCTCCATGCACTCTGCCCTCACTCTCTCTCAGGCCCTTTATCCCCACTCTCTCTGTGCGCTCTGCCCTCACTCTCTCTCAGGCCCTTTATCCCCACTCTCTCCATGCGCTCTGCCCTCACTCTCTCTCAGGCCCTTTATCCCCACTCTCTCCATGCGCTCTGCCCTCACTCTCTCTCAGGCCCTTTATCCCCACTCTCTCCATGCACTCTGCCCTCACTCTCTCTCTCAGGCCCTTTATCCCCACTCTCTCCATGCGCTCTGCCCTCACTCTCTCTCAGGCCCTTTATCCCCACTCTCTCCATGCGCTCTGCCCTCACTCTCTCTCTCGGGCGCTTTATCCCCACTCTCTTTATGCGCTCTGCCCTCACTCTCTCTCAGGCCCTTTATCCCCACTCTCTCCATGCGCTCTGCCCTCACTCTCTCTCAGGCCCTTTATCCCCACTCTCTCCATGCGCTCTGCCCTCACTCTCTCTCTCAGGCCCTTTATCCCCACTCTCTCCATGCGCTCTGCCCTCACTCTCTCTCAGGCCCTTTATCCCCACTCTCTCTGTGCGCTCTGCCCTCACTCTCTCTCAGGCCCTTTATCCCCACTCTCTCCATGCGCTCTGCCCTCACTCTCTCTCTCAGGCCCTTTATCCCCACTCTCTCCATGCGCTCTGCCCTCACTCTCTCTCAGGCCCTTAATCCCCACTCTCTCTGTGCGCTCTGCCCTCACTCTCTCTCAGGCCCTTTATCCCCACTCTCTCCATGCGCTCTGCCCTCACTCTCTCTCTCAGGCCCTTTATCCCCACTCTCTCCATGCGCTCTGCCCTCACTCTCTCTCAGGCCCTTTATCCCCACTCTCTCCATGTGCTCTGCCCTCACTCTCTCTCAGGCCCTTTATCCCCACTCTCTCTGTGCGCTCTTCCCTCACTCTCTCTCAGGCCCTTTATCCCCACTCTCTCTGTGCGCTCTGCCCTCACTCTCTCTCAGGCCCTTTATCCCCACTCTCTCTGTGCGCTCTGCCCTCACTCTCTCTCAGGCCCTTTATCCCCACTCTCTGTGTGCGCTCTGCCCTCACTCTCTCTCAGGCCCTTTATCCCCACTCTCTCCATGCGCTGTGCCCTCACTCTCTCTCAGGCCCTTTATCCCCACTCTCTCTGTGCGCTCTGCCCTCACTCTCTCTCAGGCCCTTTATCCCCACTCTCTCCATGCGCTCTGCCCTCACTCTCTCTCAGGCCCTTTATCCCCACTCTCTCCATGCGTTCTGCCCTCACTCTCTCTCTCAGGCCCTTTATCCCCACTCTCTCCATGCGCTCTGCCCTCACTCTCTCTCAGGCCCTTTATCCCCACTCTCTCCATGCGCTCTGCCCTCACTCCCTCTCAGGCCCTTTATCCCCACTATCTCTATGCGCTCTGCCCTCACTCTCTCTCAGGCCCTTTATCCCCACTCTCTCCATGCGCTCTGCCCTCACTCCCTCTCAGACCATTTATCCCCACTCTCTCTGTGCGCTCTGCCCTCACTCTCTCTCAGGCCCTTTATCCCCACTCTCTCCATGCGCTCTGCCCTCACTCTCTCTCAGGCCCTTTATCCCCACTCTCTCTATGCACTCTGCCCTCACTCTCTCTCAGGCCCTTTCTCCCCACTCTCTTTATGCGCTCTGCCCTCACTCTCTCTCAGGCCCTTTATCCCCACTCTCTCCATGCGCTCTGCCCTCACTCTCTCTCAGGCCCTTTATCCCCACTCTCTCCATGCGCTCTGCCCTCACTCTCTCCCTCAGGCCCTTTATCCCCACTCTCTCCATGCGCTCTGCCCTCACTCTCTCTCTCAGGCCCTTTATCCCCACTCTCTCTGTGCGCTCTGCCCTCACTCTCTCTCAGGCCCTTGATCCCCACTCTCTCCATGCGCTCTGCCCTAACTCTCTCTCAGGCCCTTTATCCCCACTCTCTCTGTGCGCTCTGCCCTCACTCTCTCTCTCAGGCCCTTTATCCCCACTCTCTCCATGCGCTCTGCCCTCACTCTCTCTCTCAGGCCCTTTATCCCCACTCTCTCTGTGCGCTCTGCCCTCACTCTCTCTCAGGCCCTTGATCCCCACTCTCTCCATGCGCTCTGCCCTCACTCTCTCTCTCAGGCCCTTTATCCCCACTCTCTCCATGCGTTCTGCCCTCACTCTCTCTCAGGCCCTTTATCCCCACTCTCTCTGTGCGCTCTGCCCTCACTCTCTCTCAGGCCCTTTATCCCCACTCTCTCCATGCGCTCTGCCCTCACTCTCTCTCTCAGGCCCTTTATCCCCACTCTCTCCATGCGCTCTGCCCTCACTCTCTCTTAGGCCCTTAATCCCCACTCTCTCTGTGCGCTCTGCCCTCACTCTCTCTCAGGCCCTTGATCCCCACTCTCTCCATGCGCTCTGCCCTCACTCTCTCTCAGGCCCTTTATCCCCACTCTCTCCATGCACTCTGCCCTCACTCTCTCTCAGGCCCTTTATCCCCACTCTCTCTGTGCGCTCTGCCCTCACTCTCTCTCAGGCCCTTTATCCCCACTCTCTCCATGCGCTCTGCCCTCACTCTCTCTCAGGCCCTTTATCCCCACTCTCTCCATGCGCTCTGCCCTCACTCTCTCTCAGGCCCTTTATCCCCACTCTCTCCATGCACTCTGCCCTCACTCTCTCTCTCAGGCCCTTTATCCCCACTCTCTCCATGCGCTCTGCCCTCACTCTCTCTCAGGCCCTTTATCCCCACTCTCTCCATGCGCTCTGCCCTCACTCTCTCTCTCGGGCGCTTTATCCCCACTCTCTTTATGCGCTCTGCCCTCACTCTCTCTCAGGCCCTTTATCCCCACTCTCTCCATGCGCTCTGCCCTCACTCTCTCTCAGGCCCTTTATCCCCACTCTCTCCATGCGCTCTGCCCTCACTCTCTCTCTCAGGCCCTTTATCCCCACTCTCTCCATGCGCTCTGCCCTCACTCTCTCTCAGGCCCTTTATCCCCACTCTCTCTGTGCGCTCTGCCCTCACTCTCTCTCAGGCCCTTTATCCCCACTCTCTCCATGCGCTCTGCCCTCACTCTCTCTCTCAGGCCCTTTATCCCCACTCTCTCCATGCGCTCTGCCCTCACTCTCTCTCAGGCCCTTAATCCCCACTCTCTCTGTGCGCTCTGCCCTCACTCTCTCTCAGGCCCTTTATCCCCACTCTCTCCATGCGCTCTGCCCTCACTCTCTCTCAGGCCCTTTATCCCCACTCTCTCCATGCGCTCTGCCCTCACTCTCTCTCAGGCCCTTTATCCCCACTCTCTCCATGCGCTCTGCCCTCACTCTCTCTCAGGCCCTTTATCCCCACTCTCTCTCTGCGCTCTTCCCTCACTCTCTCTCAGACCCTTTATCCCCACTCTCTCTGTGCGCTCTGCCCTCACTCTCTCTCAGGCCCTTTATCCCCACTCTCTCTGTGCGCTCTGCCCTCACTCTCTCTCAGGCCCTTTATCCCCACTCTCTCTGTGCGCTCTGCCCTCACTCTCTCTCAGGCCCTTTATCCCCACTCTCTCCATGCGCTCTGCCCTCACTCTCTCTCAGGCCCTTTATCCCCACTCTCTCTGTGCGCTCTGCCCTCACTCTCTCTCAGGCCCTTTATCCCCACTCTCTCCATGCGCTCTGCCCTCACTCTCTCTCAGGCCCTTTATCCCCACTCTCTCCATGCGTTCTGCCCTCACTCTCTCTCTCAGGCCCTTTATCCCCACTCTCTCCATGCGCTCTGCCCTCACTCTCTCTCAGGCCCTTTATCCCCACTCTCTCCATGCGCTCTGCCCTCACTCCCTCTCAGGCCCTTTATCCCCACTATCTCTATGCGCTCTGCCCTCACTCTCTCTCAGGCCCTTTATCCCCACTCTCTCCATGCGCTCTGCCCTCACTCCCTCTCAGTCCATTTATCCCCACTCTCTCTGTGCGCTCTGCCCTCACTCTCTCTCAGGCCCTTTATCCCCACTCTCTCCATGCGCTCTGCCCTCACTCTCTCTCAGGCCCTTTCTCCCCACTCTCTCCATGCGCTCTGCCCTCACTCTCTCTCTCAGGCCCTTTATCCCCTCTCTCTCTGTGCACTCTGCCCTCACTCTCTCTCAGGCCCTTTATCCCCACTCTCTCCATGCGCTCTGCCCTCACTCTCTCTCAGGCCCTTTATTCCCACTCTCTCCATGCACTCTGCCCTCACTCTCTCTCAGGCCCTTTATCCCCACTCTCTCTGTGCGCTCTGCCCTCACTCTCTCTCAGGCCCTTTATCCCCACTCTCTCCATGCGCTCTGCCCTCACTCTCTCTCAGGCCCTTTATCCCCACTCTCTCCATGCGCTCTGCCCTCACTCTCTCTCAGGCCCTTTATCCCCACTCTCTCCATGCACTCTGCCCTCACTCTCTCTCTCAGGCCCTTTATCCCCACTCTCTCCATGCGCTCTGCCCTCACTCTCTCTCAGGCCCTTTATCCCCACTCTCTCCATGCGCTCTGCCCTCACTCTCTCTCTCGGGCGCTTTATCCCCACTCTCTTTATGCGCTCTGCCCTCACTCTCTCTCAGGCCCTTTATCCCCACTCTCTCCATGCGCTCTGCCCTCACTCTCTCTCAGGCCCTTTATCCCCACTCTCTCTGTGCGCTCTGCCCTCACTCTCTCTCAGGCCCTTTATCCCCACTCTCTCCATGCGCTCTGCCCTCACTCTCTCTCTCAGGCCCTTTATCCCCACTCTCTCCATGCGCTCTGCCCTCACTCTCTCTCAGGCCCTTAATCCCCACTCTCTCTGTGCGCTCTGCCCTCACTCTCTCTCAGGCCCTTTATCCCCACTCTCTCCATGCGCTCTGCCCTCACTCTCTCTCAGGCCCTTTATCCCCACTCTCTCCATGCGCTCTGCCCTCACTCTCTCTCAGGCCCTTTATCCCCACTCTCTCCATGCGCTCTGCCCTCACTCTCTCTCAGGCCCTTTATCCCCACTCTCTCTCTGCGCTCTTCCCTCACTCTCTCTCAGGCCCTTTATCCCCACTCTCTCTGTGCGCTCTGCCCTCACTCTCTCTCAGGCCCTTTATCCCCACTCTCTCTGTGCGCTCTGCCCTCACTCTCTCTCAGGCCCTTTATCCCCACTCTCTCTGTGCGCTCTGCCCTCACTCTCTCTCAGGCCCTTTATCCCCACTCTCTCCATGCGCTCTGCCCTCACTCTCTCTCAGGCCCTTTATCCCCACTCTCTCTGTGCGCTCTGCCCTCACTCTCTCTCAGGCCCTTTATCCCCACTCTCTCCATGCGCTCTGCCCTCACTCTCTCTCAGGCCCTTTATCCCCACTCTCTCCATGCGTTCTGCCCTCACTCTCTCTCTCAGGCCCTTTATCCCCACTCTCTCCATGCGCTCTGCCCTCACTCTCTCTCAGGCCCTTTATCCCCACTCTCTCCATGCGCTCTGCCCTCACTCCCTCTCAGGCCCTTTATCCCCACTATCTCTATGCGCTCTGCCCTCACTCTCTCTCAGGCCCTTTATCCCCACTCTCTCCATGCGCTCTGCCCTCACTCCCTCTCAGACCATTTATCCCCTCTCTCTCTGTGCGCTCTGCCCTCACTCTCTCTCAGGCCCTTTATCCCCACTCTCTCCATGCGCTCTGCCCTCACTCTCTCTCAGGCCCTTTATCCCCACTCTCTCCATGCGCTCTGCCCTCACTCTCTCTCTCAGGCCCTTTATCCCCTCTCTCTCTGTGCACTCTGCCCTCACTCTCTCTCAGGCCCTTTATCCCCACTCTCTCCATGCGCTCTGCCCTCACTCTCTCTCATGCCCTTTATCCCCACTCTCTCTGTGCACTCTGCCCTCACTCTCTCTCAGGCCCTTTATCCCCACTCTCTCTATGCGCTCTGCCCTCTCTCTCTCTCGGGCCCTTTATCCCCACTCTCTTTATGCGCTCTGCCCTCACTCTCTCTCAGGCCCTTTATCCCCACTCTCTCTGTGCACTCTGCCCTCACTCTCTCTCTCAGGCCCTTTATCCCCACTCTCTTTCTGCGCTCTGCCCTCCCTCTCTCTCAGGCCCTTTATCCCCACTCTCTCCATGCGCTCTGCCCTCACTCTCTCTCAGGCCCTTTATCCCCACTCTCTCTGTGCGCTCTGCCCTCACTCTCTCTCAGGCCCTTTCTCCCCACTCTCTCGATGCACTCTGCCCTCACTCTCTCTCAGGCCCTTTATCCCCACTCTCTCCATGCGCTCTGACCTCACTCTCTCTCAGGCCCTTTATCCCCACTCTCTCCATGCACTCTGCCCTCACTCTCTCTCAGGCCCTTTATCCCCACTCTCTTTATGCGCTCTGCCCTCACTCGCTCTCAGGCCCTTTATCCCCACTCTCTCCATGCGCTCTGCCCTCACTCTCTCTCTCAGGCCCTTTATCCCCACTCTCTCCATGCGCTCTGCCCTCACTCTCTCCCTCAGGCACTTTATCCCCACTCTCTCCATGCGCTCTGCCCTCACACTCTCAGGCCCTTTATCCCCACTCTCTCTGTGCGCTCTGCCCTCACTCTCTCTCAGGCCCTTGATCCCCACTCTCTCCATGCGCTCTGCCCTCACTCTCTCTCAGGCCCTTTATCCCCACTCTCTCTGTGCGCTCTGCCCTCACTCTCTCTCAGGCCCTTTATCCCCACTCTCTCCATGCGCTCTACCCTCACTCTCTCTCTCAGGCCCTTTATCCCCACTCTCTCTGTGCGCTCTGCCCTCACTCTCTCTCAGGCCCTTTATCCCCACTCTCTCCATGCACTCTGCCCTCACTCTCTCTCAGGCCCTTGATCCCCACTCTCTCCATGCGCTCTGCCCTCACTCTCTCTCAGGCCCTTTATCCCCACTCTCTCCATGTGCTCTGCCCTCACTCTCTCTCTCAGGCCCTTTATCCCCACTCTCTCCATGCGCTCTGCCCTCACTCTCTCTCAGGCCCTTTATCCCCACTCTCTCTGTGCGCTCTGCCCTCACTCTCTCTCTCAGGCCCTTTATCCCCACTCTCTCCATGCGCTCTGCCCGCACTCTCTCTCTCAGGCCCTTTATCCCCACTCTCTCCATGCGCTCTGCCCTCACTCTCTCTCAGGCCCTTTATCCCCACTCTCTCCATGCGCTCTGCCCTCACTCTCTCTCTCGGGCGCTTTATCCCCACTCTCTTTATGCGCTCTGCCCTCACTCTCTCTCAGGCCCTTTATCCCCACTCTCTCTGTGCGCTCTGCCCTCACTCTCTCTCAGGCCCTTTATCCCCACTCTCTCCATGCGCTCTGCCCTCACTCTCTCTCAGGCCCTTTATCCCCACTCTCTCTGTGCGCTCTGCCCTCACTCTCTCTCTCAGGCCCTTTATCCCCACTCTCTCCATGCGCTCTGCCCTCACTCTCTCTCTCAGGCCCTTTATCCCCACTCTCTCCATGCGCTCTGCCCTCACTCTCTCTCAGGCCCTTTATCCCCACTCTCTCCATGCGCTCTGCCCTCACTCTCTCTCTCGGGCGCTTTATCCCCACTCTCTTTATGCGCTCTGCCCTCACTCTCTCTCAGGCCCTTTATCCCCACTCTCTCTGTGCGCTCTGCCCTCACTCTCTCTCAGGCCCTTTATCCCCACTCTCTCCATGCGCTCTGCCCTCACTCTCTCTCAGGCCCTTTATCCCCACTCTCTCTGTGCGCTCTGCCCTCACTCTCTCTCAGGCCCTTTATCCCCACTCTCTCCATGCGCTCTGCCCTCACTCTCTCTCTCAGGCCCTTTATCCCCACTCTCTCCATGCGCTCTGCCCTCACTCTCTCTCAGGCCCTTAATCCCCACTCTCTCCATGCGCTCTGCCCTCACTCTCTCTCAGGCCCTTTATCCCCACTCTCTCTGTGCGCTCTGCCCTCACTCTCTCTCAGGCCCTTTATCCCCACTCTCTCCATGCGCTCTGCCCTCACTCTCTCTCAGGCCCTTTATCCCCACTCTCTCCATGCGCTCTGCCCTCACTCTCTCTCAGGCCCTTAATCCCCACTCTCTCTGTGCGCTCTGCCCTCACTCTCTCTCAGGCCCTTTATCCCCACTCTCTCCATGCGCTCTGCCCTCACTCTCTCTCAGGCCCTTTATCCCCACTCTCTCCATGCGCTCTGCCCTCACTCTCTCTCAGGCCCTTTATCCCCACTCTCTCCATGCGCTCTGCCCTCACTCTCTCTCAGGCCCTTTATCCCCACTCTCTCTGTGCGCTCTTCCCTCACTCTCTCTCAGGCCCTTTATCCCCACTCTCTCTGTGCGCTCTGCCCTCACTCTCTCTCAGGCCCTTTATCCCCACTCTCTCCATGCGCTCTGCCCTCACTCTCTCTCAGGCCCTTTATCCCCACTCTCTCCATGCGCTCTGCCCTCACTCTCTCTCAGGCCCTTTATCCCCATTCTCTCCATGCGCTCTGCCCTCACTCTCTCTCAGGCCCTTTATCCCCACTCTCTCTGTGCGCTCTTCCCTCACTCTCTCTCAGGCCCTTTATCCCCACTCTCTCTGTGCGCTCTGCCCTCACTCTCTCTCAGGCCCTTTATCCCCACTCTCTCTGTGCGCTCTGCCCTCACTCTCTCTCAGGCCCTTTATCCCCACTCTCTCTGTGCGCTCTGCCCTCACTCTCTCTCAGGCCCTTTATCCCCACTCTCTCCATGCGCTCTGCCCTCACTCTCTCTCAGGCCCTTTATCCCCACTCTCTCTGTGCGCTCTGCCCTCACTCTCTCTCAGGCCCTTTATCCCCACTCACTCCATGCGCTCTGCCCTCACTCTCTCTCAGGCCCTTTATCCCCACTCTCTCCATGCGCTCTGCCCTCACTCTCTCTCTCAGGCCCTTTATCCCCACTCTCTCCATGCGCTCTGCCCTCACTCTCTCTCAGGCCCCTTATCCCCACTCTCTCTGTGCGCTCTGCCCTCACTCTCTCTCAGGCCCTTTATCCCCACTCTCTCTGTGCGCTCTGCCCTCACTCTCTCTCTCATGCCCTTTATCCCCACTCTCTCCATGCGCTCTGCCCTCACTCCCTCTCAGGCCCTTTATCCCCACTCTCTCCATGCGCTCTGCCCTCACTCTCTCTCAGGCCCTTTATCCCCACTCTCTCCATGCGCTCTGCCCTCACTCTCTCCCAGGCCCTTTAACCCCACTCTCTCAATGCACTCTGCCCTCACTCTCTCTCAGGCCCTTTATCCCCACTCTCTCCATGCGCTCTGCCCTCACTCCCTCTCAGGCCCTTTATCCCCACTCTCTCTATGCGCTCTGCCCTCACTCTCTCTCAGGCCCTTTATCCCCACTCTCTCCATGCGCTCTGCCCTCACTCCCTCTCAGGCCCTTTGTCCCCACTCTCTCTGTGCGCTCTGCCCTCACTCTCTCTCAGGCCCTTTATCCCCACTCTCTCCATGCGCTCTGCCCTCACTCTCTCTCAGGCCCTTTATCCCCACTCTCTCCATGCGCTCTGCCCTCACTCTCTCTCTCAGGCCCTTTATCCCCACTCTCTCCATGCGCTCTGCCCTCACTCTCTCTCATGCCCTTTATCCCCACTCTCTCTGTGCACTCTGCCCTCACTCTCTCTCAGGCCCTTTATCCCCACTCTCTCTATGCGCTCTGCCCTCTCTCTCTCTCGGGCCCTTTATCCCCACTCTCTTTATGCGCTCTGCCCTCACTCTCTCTCAGGCCCTTTATCCCCACTCTCTCTGTGCACTCTGCCCTCACTCTCTCTCTCAGGCCCTTTATCCCCACTCTCTTTATGCGCTCTGCCCTCACTCTCTCTCAGGCCCTTTATCCCCACTCTCTCCATGCGCTCTGCCCTCACTCTCTCTCAGGCCCTTTATCCCCACTCTCTCTGTGCGCTCTGCCCTCACTCTCTCTCAGGCCCTTTATCCCCACTCTCTCGATGCACTCTGCCCTCACTCTCTCTCAGGCCCTTTATCCCCACTCTCTCTGTGCGCTCTGCCCTCACTCTCTCTCAGGCCCTTTATCCCCACTCTCTCCATGCGCTCTGCCCTCACTCTCTCTCAGGCCCTTTATCCCCACTCTCTCCATGCGCTCTGCCCTCACTCTCTCTCAGGCCCTTTATCCCCACTCTCTCTGTGCGCTCTGCCCTCACTCTCTCTCAGGCCCTTTACCCCACTCTCTCTGTGCGCTCTGCCCTCACTCTCTCTCAGGCCCTTTATCCCCACTCTCTCTGTGCGCTCTGCCCTCACTCTCTCTCAGGCCCTTTATCCCCACTCTCTCCATGCGCTCTGCCCTCACTCTCTCTCAGGCCCTTTATCCCCACTCTCTCTGTGCGCTCTGCCCTCACTCTCTCTCAGGCCCTTTACCCCACTCTCTTTATGCGCTCTGCCCTCACTCTCTCTCAGGCCCTTTATCCCCACTCTCTCCATGCGCTCTGCCCTCACTCTCTCTCAGGCCCTTTATCCCCACTCTCTCTGTGCGCTCTGCCCTCACTCTCTCTCAGGCCCTTTATCCCCACTCTCTCCATGCGCTCTGCCCTCACTCTCTCTCAGGCCCTTTATCCCCACTCTCTCTGTGCGCTCTGCCCTCACTCTCTCTCAGGCCCTTTACCCCACTCTCTCTGTGCGCTCTGCCCTCACTCTCTCTCAGGCCCTTTATCCCCACTCTCTCCATGCGCTCTGCCCTCACTCTCTCTCAGGCCCTTTATCCCCACTCTCTCTGTGCGCTCTGCCCTCACTCTCTCTCAGGCCCTTTATCCCCACTCTCTCCATGCGCTCTGCCCTCACTCTCTCTCAGGCCCTTAATCCCCACTCTCCCCATGCGCTCTGCCCTCACTCTCTCTCAGGCCCTTTCTCCCCACTCTCTCCATGCGCTCTGCCCTCACTCTCTCTCAGGCCCTTTATCCCCACTCTCTCTGTGCGCTCTGCCCTCACTCTCTCTCTCAGGCCCTTTATCCCCACTCTCTCCATGCGCTCTGCCCTCACTCTCTCTCAGGCCCATTATCCCCACTCTCTCCATGTGCTCTGCCCTCACTCTCTCTCAGGCCCTTTATCCCCACTCTCTCTGTGCGCTCTGCCCTCACTCTCTCTCTCAGGCCCTTTATCCCCACTCTCTCCATGCGCTCTGCCCTCACTCCCTCTCAGGCCCTTTATCCCCACTCTCTCCATGCGCTCTGCCCTCACTCTCTCTCAGGCCCTTTATCCCCACTCTCTCCATGCGCTCTGCCCTCACTCACTCTCAGGCCCTTTAACCCCACTCTCTCTATGCACTCTGCCCTCACTCTCTCTCAGGCCCTTTATCCCCACTCTCTCCATGCGCTCTGCCCTCACTCCCTCTCAGGCCCTTTATCCCCACTCTCTCCATGCGCTCTGCCCTCACTCTCTCTCAGGCCCTTTATCCCCACTCTCTCCATGCGCTCTGCCCTCACTCTCTCTCAGGCCCTTTAACCCCACTCTCTCTATGCACTCTGCCCTCACTCTCTCTCTCAGGCCCTTGATCCCCACTCTCTCCATGCGCTCTGCCCTCACTCTCTCTCAGGCCCTTTATCCCCACTCTCTCTGTGCGCTCTGCCCTCACTCTCTCTCAGGCCCTTTATCCCCACTCTCTCCATGCGCTCTGCCCTCACTCTCTCTATCTCAGGCCCTTTATCCCCACTCTCTCTGTGCGCTCTGCCCTCACTCTCTCTCAGGCCCTTTATCCCCACTCTCTCCATGCACTCTGCCCTCACTCTCTCTCAGGCCCTTTATCCCCACTCTCTCTGTGCGCTCTGCCCTCACTCTCTCTCAGGCCCTTTATCCCCACTCTCTCCATGCACTCTGCCCTCACTCTCTCTCAGGCCCTTTATCCCCACTCTCTCCATGCGCTCTGCCCTCACTCTCTCTCAGGCCCTTTATCCCCACTCTCTCTGTGCACTCTGCCCTCACTCTCTCTCAGGCCCTTTATCCCCACTCGCTCCATGCGCTCTGCCCTCACTCTCTCTCAGGCCCTTTATCCCCACTCTCTCCATGCGCTCTGCCCTCACTCTCTCTTAGGCCCTTTATCCCCACTCTCTCCATGCACTCTGCCCTCACTCTCTCTCAGGCCCTTTATCCCCACTCTCTCTGTGCACTCTGCCCTCACTCTCTCTCAGGCCCTTTATCCCCACTCTCTCTATGCGCTCTGCCCTCACTCTCTCTCTCGGGCCCTTTATCCTCACTCTCTTTATGCGCTCTGCCCTCACTCTCTCTCAGGCCCTTTATCCCCACGCTCTCTGTGCACTCTGCCCTCACTCTCTCTCAGGCCCTTTATCCCCACTCTCTTTATGCGCTCTGCCCTCACTCTCTCACAGGCCCTTTATCCCCACTCTCTCCATGCGCTCTGCCCTCACTCTCTCTCAGGCCCTTTATCCCCACTCTCTCCAAGCGCTCTGCCCTCACTCTCTCTCAGGCCCTTTATCCCCACTCTCTCTGTGCGCTCTGCCCTCACTCTGTCTCAGGCCCTTTATCCCCACTCTCTCTATGCACTCTGCCCTCACACTCTCTCAGGCCCTTTATCCCCACTCTCTTTATGCGCTCTGCCCTCACTCTCTCTCAGGCCCTTTATCCCCACTCTCTCCATGCGCTCTGCCCTCACTCTCTCTCAGGCCCTTTATCCCCACTCTCTCCATGCGCTCTGCCCTCACTCTCTCTCTGAGGCCCTTTATCACCACTCTCTCTGTGCGCTCTGCCCTCACTCTCTCTCTCAGGCCCTTTATCCCCACTCTCTCCATGCGCTCTGCCCTCACTCTCTCTCAGGCCCTTTATCCCCACTCTCTCCATGCGCTCTGCCCTCACTCTCTCTCAGGCCCTTTATCCCCACTCTCTCCATGCGCTCTGCCCTCACTCTCTCTCAGGCCCTTTATCCCCACTCTCTCCATGCGCTCGGCCCTCACTCTCTCTCTCAGGCCCTTTATCCCCACTCTCTTTATGCGCTCTACCCTCACTCTCTCTCTCAGGCCCTTTATCCCCACTCTCTCCATGCGCTCTGCCCTCACTCTCTCTCAGGCCCTTAATCCCCACTCTCTCTGTGCGCTCTGCCCTCACTCTCTCTCAGGCCCTTTATCCCCACTCTCTTTATGCGCTCTGCCCTCACTCTCTCTCAGGCCCTTTATTCCCACTCTCTCTGTGCGCTCTGCCCTCACTCTCTCTCAGGCCCTTTATCCCCACTCTCTCTGTGCGCTCTGCCCTCACTCTCTCTCAGGCCCTTTATCCCCACTCTCTCCATGCGCTCTGCCCTCACTCTCTCTCAGGCCCTTTATCCCCACTCTCTCCATGCGCTCTGCCCTCACTCTCTCTCAGGCCCTTTATCCCCACTCTCTCTGTGCGCTCTGCCCTCACTCTCTCTCAGGCCCTTTATCCCCACTCTCTCCATGCGCTCTGCCCTCACTCTATCTCAGGCCCTTTATCCCCACTCTCTCCATGCGCTCTGCCCTCACTCTCTCTCAGGCCCTTTATCCCCACTCTCTCTGTGCGCTCTGCCCTCACTCTCTCTCAGGCCCTTTATCCCCACTCTCTCCATGCGCTCTGCCCTCACTCTCTCTCAGGCCCTTTATCCCCACTCTCTCTGTGCGCTCTGCCCTCACTCTCTCTCTCAGGCCCTTTATCCCCACTCTCTCCATGCGCTCTGCCCTCACTCTCTCTCTCAGGCCCTTTATCCCCACTCTCTCCATGCGCTCTGCCCTCACTCTCTCTCAGGCCCTTTATCCCCACTCTCTCCATGCGCTCTGCCCTCACTCTCTCTCTCGGGCGCTTTATCCCCACTCTCTTTATGCGCTCTGCCCTCACTCTCTCTCAGGCCCTTTATCCCCACTCTCTCTGTGCGCTCTGCCCTCACTCTCTCTCAGGCCCTTTATCCCCACTCTCTCCATGCGCTCTGCCCTCACTCTCTCTCTCAGGCCCTTTATCCCCACTCTCTCCATGCGCTCTGCCCTCACTCTCTCTCAGGCCCTTTATCCCCACTCTCTCTGTGCGCTCTGCCCTCACTCTCTCTCAGGCCCTTTATCCCCACTCTCTCCATGCGCTCTGCCCTCACTCTCTCTCTCAGGCCCTTTATCCCCACTCTCTCCATGCGCTCTGCCCTCACTCTCTCTCAGGCCCTTAATCCCCGCTCTCTCTGTGCGCTCTGCCCTCACTCTCTCTCAGGCCCTTTATCCCCACTCTCTCCATGCGCTCTGCCCTCACTCTCTCTCAGGCCCTTTATCCCCACTCTCTCCATGCGCTCTGCCCTCACTCTCTCTCAGGCCCTTTATCCCTACTCTCTCTGTGCGCTCTGCCCTCACTCTCTCTCAGGCCCTTTATCCCCACTCTCTCCATGCGCTCTGCCCTCACTCTCTCTCAGGCCCTTTATCCCCACTCTCTCCATGCGCTCTGCCCTCACTCTCTCTCAGGCCCTTTATCCCCACTCTCTCTGTGCGCTCTTCCCTCACTCTCTCTCAGGCCCTTTATCCCCACTCTCTCCATGCGCTCTGCCCTCACTCTCTCTCAGGCCCTTTATCCCCACTCTCTCCATGCGCTCTGCCCTCACTCCCTCTCAGGCCCTTTATCCCCACTCTCTCCATGCGCTCTGCCCTCACTCTCTCTCAGGCCCTTTATCCCCACTCTCTCCATGCGCTCTGCCCTCAGTCTCTCTCAGGCCCTTTAACCCCATTCTCTCTTTGCACTCTGCCCTCACTCTCTCTCAGGCCCTTGATCCCCACTCTCTCCATGCGCTCTGCCCTCACTCCCTCTCAGGCCCTTTATCCCCACTCTCTCCATGCGCTCTGCCCTCACTCTCTCTCAGGCCCTTTATCCCCACTCTCTCCATGCGCTCTGCCCTCACTCTCTCTCTCAGGCCCTTTATCCCCACTCTCTCTGTGCGCTCTGCCCTCACTCTCTCTCTCAGGCCCTTTATCCCCACTCTCTCCATGCGCTCTGCCCTCACTCTCTCTCAGGCCCTTTATCCCCACTCTCTCCATGCGCACTGCCCTCACTCTCTCTCAGGCCCTTTATCCCCACTCTTTCGGTGTACTCTGCCCTCACTCTCTCTCAGGCCCTTTATCCCCACTCTCTCCATGCGCTCTGCCCTCACTCTCTCTTCTGCCCTTTATCCCCACTCTCTCTGTGCACTCTGCCCTCACTCTCTCTCAGGCCCTTTATCCCCACTCTCTCTATGCGCTCTGCCCTCACTCTCTCTCTCGGGCCCTTTATCCCCACTCTCTTTATGCGCTCTGCCCTCACTCTCTCTCAGGCCCTTTATCCCCACTCTCTCTGTGCACTCTGCCCTCACTCTCTCTCAGGCCCTTTATCCCTACTCTCTCTGTGCGCTCTGCCCTCACTCTCTCTCAGGCCCTTTATCCCCACTCTCTCCGTGCGCTCTGCCCTCACTCTCTCTCAGGCCCTTGATCCCCACTCTCTCCATGCGCTCTGCCCTCACTCTCTCTCAGGCCCTTTATCCCCACTCTCTCTGTGCGCTCTGCCCTCACTCTCTCTCAGGCCCTTTATCCCCACTCTCTCCATGCGCTCTGCCCTCACTCTCTCTCTCAGGCCCTTTATCCCCACTCTCTCTGTGCGCTCTGCCCTCACTCTCTCTCAGGCCCTTTATCCCCACTCTCTCCATGCGCTCTGCCCTCACTCTCTATCAGTCCCTTGATCCCCACTCTCTCCGTGCGCTCTGCCCTCACTCTCTCTCAGGCCCTTTATCCCCACTCTCTCTGTGCGCTCTGCCCTCACTCTCTCTCAGGCCCTTTATCCCCACTCTCTCCATGCGCTCTGCCCTCACTCTCTCTCAGGCCCTTTATCCCCACTCTCTCTGTGCGCTCTGCCCTCACTCTCTCTCTCAGGCCCTTTATCCCCACTCTCTCCATGCGCTCTGCCCTCACTCTCTCTCTCAGGCCCTTTATCCCCACTCTCTCCATGCGCTCTGCCCTCACTCTCTCTCAGGCCCTTTATCCCCACTCTCTCCATGCGCTCTGCCCTCACTCTCTCTCTCGGGCGCTTTATCCCCACTCTCTTTATGCGCTCTGCCCTCACTCTCTCTCAGGCCCTTTATCCCCACTCTCTCTGTGCGCTCTGCCCTCACTCTCTCTCAGGCCCTTTATCCCCACTCTCTCCATGCGCTCTGCCCTCACTCTCTCTCTCAGGCCCTTTATCCCCACTCTCTCCATGCGCTCTGCCCTCACTCTCTCTCAGGCCCTTTATCCCCACTCTCTCCATGCACTCTGCCCTCACTCTCTCTCAGGCCCTTTATCCCCACTCTCTCCATGCGCTCTGCCCTCACTCTCTCTCTCAGGCTCTTTATCCCCATTCTCTCCATGCGCTCTGCCCTCACTCTCTCTCAGGCCCTTAATCCCCACTCTCTCTGTGCGCTCTGCCCTCACTCTCTCTCAGGCCCTTTATCCCCACTCTCTCCATGCGCTCTGCCCTCACTCTCTCTCAGGCCCTTTATCCCCACTCTCTCTGTGCGCTCTGCCCTCACTCTCTCTCAGGCCCTTTATCCCCACTCTCTCTGTGCGCTCTGCCCTCACTCTCTCTCAGGCCCTTTCTCCCCACTCTCTCCATGCGCTCTGCCCTCACTCTCTCTCAGGCCCTTTATCCCCACTCTCTCCATGCGCTCTGCCCTCACTCTCTCTCAGGCCCTTTATCCCCACTCTCTCCATGCGCTCTGCCCTCACTCTCTCTCTCAGGCCCTTTATCCCCACTCTCTCCATGCGCTCTGCCCTCACTCTCTCTCAGGCCCTTTATCCCCACTCTCTCTGTGCGCTCTGCCCTCACTCTCTCTCAGGCCCTTTATCCCCACTCTCTCCATGCGCTCTCCCCTCACTCTCTCTCTCAGGCCCTTTATCCCCACTCTCTCCATGCGCTCTGCCCTCACTCTCTCAGAGGACCTTTATCGCCACTCTCTCTGTGCGCTCTGACCTCACTCTCTCTCTCTCAGGCCCTTTATCCCCACTCTCTCCATGCGCTCTGCCCTCACTCTCTCTCAGGCCCTTTATCCCCACTCTCTCCATGCGCTCTGCCCTCACTCTCTCTCAGGCCCTTTATCCCCACTCTCTCTGTGCGCTCTGCCCTCACTCTCTCTCTCAGGCCCTTTATCCCCACCTTCTCCATGCGCTCTGCCCTCACTCCCTCTCAGGCCCTTTATCCCCACTCTCTCCATGCGCTCTGCCCTCACTCTCTCTCAGGCCCTTTATCCCCACTCTCTCCATGCGCTCTGCCCTCACTCTCTCTCAGTCCCTTTAACCCCACTCTCTCTTTGCACTCTGCCCTCACTCTCTCTCAGGCCCTTTATCCCCACTCTCTCCATGCGCTCTGCCCTCACTCCCTCTCAGGTCCTTTATCCCCACTCTCTCCATGCGCTCTGCCCTCACTCTCTCTCAGGCCCTTTATCCCCACTCTCTCCATGCGCTCTGCCCTCACTCTCTCTCAGGCCCTTTAACCCCACTCTCTCTATGCACTCTGCCCTCACTCTCTCTCTCAGGCCCTTGATCCCCACTCTCTCCATGCGCTCTGCCCTCACTCTCTCTCAGGCCCTTTATCCCCACTCTCTCTGTGCGCTCTGCCCTCACTCTCTCTCTCAGGCCCTTTATCCCCACTCTCTCCATGCGCTCTGCCCTCACTCTCTCTCAGGCCCTTTATCCCCACTCTCTCCATGCGCTCTGCCCTCACTCTCTCTCAGCCCCTTAATCCCCACTCTCTCTGTGCACTCTGCCCTCATTCTCTCTCAGGCCCTTTATCCCCACTCTCTCCATGCGCTCTGCCCTCACTCTCTCTCAGGCCCTTTATCCCCACTCTCTCTGTGCACTCTGCCCTCACTCTCTCTCAGGCCCTTTATCCCCACTCTCTCTATGCGCTCTGCCCTCACTCTCTCTCTCGGGCCCTTTATCCCCACTCTCTTTATGCGCACTGCCCTCACTCTCTCTCAGGCCCTTTATCCCCACTCTCATTATGCGCTCTGCCCTCACTCTCTCTCAGGACCTTTATCCCCACTCTCTCCATGCGCTCTGCCCTCACTCTCTCTCAGGCCCTTTATCCCCACTCTCTCCATGCGCTCTGCCCTCACTCTCTCTCTCAGGCCCTTTATCCCCACTCTCTCCATGCGCTCTACCCTCACTCTCTCTCAGGCCCTTAATCCCCACTCTCTCCGTGCGCTCTGCCCTCACTCTCTCTCAGGCCCTTTATCCCCACTCTCTCTGTGCGCTCTGCCCTCACTCTCTCTCAGGCCCTTTATCCCCACTCTCTCCGTGCGCTCTGCCCTCACTCTCTCTCTCAGGCCCTTTATCCCCACTCTCTTTATGCGCTCAGCCCTCACTCTCTCTCAGGCCCTTTATCCCCACTCTCTTTATGCGCTCTGCCCTCACTCTCTCTCAGGCCCTTTATTCCCACTCTCTCCATGCGCTCTGCCCTCACTCTCTCTCAGGCCCTTTATCCCCACTCTCTCCATGCGCTCTGCCCTCACTCTCTCTCAGGCCCTTTATCCCCACTCTCTCCATGCGCTCTGCCCTCACTCTCTCTCAGGCCCTTTATCCCCACTCTCTCTGTGCGCTCTGCCCTCACTCTCTCTCTCAGGCCCTTTATCCCCACTCTCTCTGTGCGCTCTGCCCTCACTCTCTCTCTCAGGCCCTTTATCCCCACTCTCTCCATGCGCTCTGCCCTCACTCTCTCTCAGGCCCTTTATCCCCACTCTCTCCATGCGCTCTGCCCTCACTCTCTCTCAGGCCCTTTATCCCCACTCTCTCCATGCGCTCTGCCCTCACTCTCTCAGAGGCCCTTTATCGCCACTCTCTCTGTGCGCTCTGACCTCACTCTCTCTCTCAGGCCCTTTATCCCCACTCTCTCCATGCGCTCTGCCCTCACTCTCTCTCAGGCCCTTTATCCCCACTCTCTCCATGCGCTCTGCCCTCACTCTCTCTCAGGCCCTTTATCCCCACTCTCTCTGTGCGCTCTGCCCTCACTCTCTCTCTCAGGCCCTTTATCCCCACCTTCTCCATGCGCTCTGCCCTCACTCCCTCTCAGGCCCTTTATCCCCACTCTCTCCATGCGCTCTGCCCTCACTCTCTCTCAGGCCCTTTATCCCCACTCTCTCCATGCGCTCTGCCCTCACTCTCTCTCAGTCCCTTTAACCCCACTCTCTCTTTGCACTCTGCCCTCACTCTCTCTCAGGCCCTTTATCCCCACTCTCTCCATGCGCTCTGCCCTCACTCCCTCTCAGGTCCTTTATCCCCACTCTCTCCATGCGCTCTGCCCTCACTCTCTCTCAGGCCCTTTATCCCCACTCTCTCTGTGCGCTCTGCCCTCACTCTCTCTCAGGCCCTTTATCCCCACTCTCTCTGTGCGCTCTGCCCTCACTCTCTCTCTCAGGCCCTTTATCCCCACTCTCTCCATGCGCTCTGCCCTCACTCTCTCTCAGGCCCTTTATCCCCACTCTCTCCATGCGCTCTGCCCTCACTCTCTCTCAGCCCCTTAATCCCCACTCTCTCTGTGCACTCTGCCCTCATTCTCTCTCAGGCCCTTTATCCCCACTCTCTCCATGCGCTCTGCCCTCACTCTCTCTCAGGCCCTTTATCCCCACTCTCTCTGTGCACTCTGCCCTCACTCTCTCTCAGGCCCTTTATCCCCACTCTCTCTATGCGCTCTGCCCTCACTCTCTCTCTCGGGCCCTTTATCCCCACTCTCTTTATGCGCTCTGCCCTCACTCTCTCTCAGGCCCTTTATCCCCACTCTCATTATGCGCTCTGCCCTCACTCTCTCTCAGGACCTTTATCCCCACTCTCTCCATGCGCTCTGCCCTCACTCTCTCTCAGGCCCTTTATCCCCACTCTCTCCATGCGCTCTGCCCTCACTCTCTCTCTCAGGCCCTTTATCCCCACTCTCTCTGTGCGCTCTGCCCTCACTCTCTCTCTCAGGCCCTTTATCCCCACTCTCTCCATGCGCTCTACCCTCACTCTCTCTCAGGCCCTTAATCCCCACTCTCTCCGTGCGCTCTGCCCTCACTCTCTCTCAGGCCCTTTATCCCCACTCTCTCTGTGCGCTCTGCCCTCACTCTCTCTCAGGCCCTTTATCCCCACTCTCTCCATGCGCTCTGCCCTCACTCTCTCTCTCAGGCCCTTTATCCCCACTCTCTTTATGCGCTCAGCCCTCACTCTCTCTCAGGCCCTTTATCCCCACTCTCTTTATGCGCTCTGCCCTCACTCTCTCTCAGGCCCTTTATTCCCACTCTCTCCATGCGCTCTGCCCTCACTCTCTCTCAGGCCCTTTATCCCCACTCTCTCCATGCGCTCTGCCCTCACTCTCTCTCAGGCCCTTTATCCCCACTCTCTCCATGCGCTCTGCCCTCACTCTCTCTCAGGCCCTTTATCCCCACTCTCTCTGTGCGCTCTGCCCTCCCTCTCTCTCTCAGGCCCTTTATCCCCACTCTCTCTGTGCGCTCTGCCCTCACTCTCTCTCTCAGGCCCTTTATCCCCACTCTCTCCATGCGCTCTGCCCTCACTCTCTCTCAGGCCCTTTATCCCCACTCTCTCCATGCGCTCTGCCCTAACTCTCTCTCAGGCCCTTTATCCCCACTCTCTCCATGCGCTCTGCCCTCACTCTCTCTCAGGCCCTTTATCCCCACTCTCTCCATGCGCTCTGCCCTCACTCTCTCTCAGGCCATTTATCCCCACTCTCTCTGTGCGCTCTGCCCTCACTCTCTCTCAGGCCCTTTATCCCCACTCTCTCTATGCACTCTGCCCTCACTCTCTCTCAGGCCCTTTATCCCCACTCTCTCCATCCGCTCTGCCCTCACTCTCTCTCAGGCCCTTTATCCCCACTCTCTCCTTGCGCTCTGCCCTCACTCTCTCTCAGGCCCTTTATCCCCACTCTCTCCATGCGCTCTGCCCTCACTCTCTCTCAGGCCCTTTATCCCCACTCTCTCTGTGCGCTCTGCCCTCACTCTCTCTCTCAGGCCCTTTATCCCCACTCTCTCCATGCGCTCTGCCCTCACTCTCTCTCTCAGGCGCTTTATCCCCACTCTCTCCATGCGCTCTGCCCTCACTCTCTCTCTCAGGCCCTTTATCCCCACTCTCTCCATGCGCTCTGCCCTCACTCTCTCTCTCGGGTGCTTTATCCCCACTCTCTTTATGCGCTCTGCCCTCACTCTCTCTCAGGCCCTTTATCCCCACTCTCTCTGTGCGCTCTGCCCTCCCTCTCTCTCAGGCCCTTTATCCCCACTCTCTCCATGCGCTCTGCCCTCACTCTCTCTCTCAGGCCCTTTATCCCCACTCTCTCCATGCGCTCTGCCCTCACTCTCTCTCAGGCCCTTAATCCCCACTCTCTCTGTGCGCTCTGCCCTCACTCTCTCTCAGGCCCTTTATCCCCACTCTCTCCATGCGCTCTGCCCTCACTCTCTCTCAGGCCCTTTATCCCCACTCTCTCCATGCGCTCTGTCCTCACTCTCTCTCAGGCCCTTTATCCCTACTCTCTCTGTGCGCTCTGCCCTCACTCTCTCTCAGGCCCTTTATCCCCACTCTCTCCATGCGCTCTGCCCTCACTCTCTCTCAGTCCCTTTAACCCCACTCTCTCTTTGCACTCTGCCCTCACTCTCTCTCAGGCCCTTTATCCCCACTCTCTCCATGCGCTCTGCCCTCACTCCCTCTCAGGTCCTTTATCCCCACTCTCTCCATGCGCTCTGCCCTCACTCTCTCTCAGGCCCTTTATCCCCACTCTCTCCATGCGCTCTGCCCTCACTCTCTCTCAGGCCCTTTAACCCCACTCTCTCTATGCACTCTGCCCTCACTCTCTCTCTCAGGCCCTTGATCCCCACTCTCTCCATGCGCTCTGCCCTCACTCTCTCTCAGGCCCTTTATCCCCACTCTCTCTGTGCGCTCTGCCCTCACTCTCTCTCTCAGGCCCTTTATCCCCACTCTCTCCATGCGCTCTGCCCTCACTCTCTCTCAGGCCCTTTATCCCCACTCTCTCCATGCGCTCTGCCCTCACTCTCTCTCAGCCCCTTAATCCCCACTCTCTCTGTGCACTCTGCCCTCACTCTCTCTCAGGCCCTTTATCCCCACTCTCTCCATGCGCTCTGCCCTCACTCTCTCTCTCAGGCCCTTTATCCCCACTCTCTCTGTGCGCTCTGCCCTCACTCTCTCTCTCAGGCCCTTTATCCCCACTCTCTCCATGCGCTCTACCCTCACTCTCTCTCAGGCCCTTAATCCCCACTCTCTCCGTGCGCTCTGCCCTCACTCTCTCTCAGGCCCTTTATCCCCACTCTCTCTGTGCGCTCTGCCCTCACTCTCTCTCAGGCCCTTTATCCCCACTCTCTCCATGCGCTCTGCCCTCACTCTCTCTCTCAGGCCCTTTATCCCCACTCTCTTTATGCGCTCAGCCCTCACTCTCTCTCAGGCCCTTTATCCCCACTCTCTTTATGCGCTCTGCCCTCACTCTCTCTCAGGCCCTTTATTCCCACTCTCTCCATGCGCTCTGCCCTCACTCTCTCTCAGGCCCTTTATCCCCACTCTCTCCATGCGCTCTGCCCTCACTCTCTCTCAGGCCCTTTATCCCCACTCTCTCCATGCGCTCTGCCCTCACTCTCTCTCAGGCCCTTTATCCCCACTCTCTCTGTGCGCTCTGCCCTCACTCTCTCTCTCAGGCCCTTTATCCCCACTCTCTCTGTGCGCTCTGCCCTCACTCTCTCTCTCAGGCCCTTTATCCCCACTCTCTCCATGCGCTCTGCCCTCACTCTCTCTCAGGCCCTTTATCCCCACTCTCTCCATGCGCTCTGCCCTCACTCTCTCTCAGGCCCTTTATCCCCACTCTCTCCATGCGCTCTGCCCTCACTCTCTCTCAGGCCCTTTATCCCCACTCTCTCCATGCGCTCTGCCCTCACTCTCTCTCTCAGGCCCTTTATCCCCACTCTCTTTATGCGCTCTACCCTCACTCTCTCTCTCAGGCCCTTTATCCCCACTCTCTCCATGCGCTCTGCCCTCACTCTCTCTCAGGCCCTTAATCCCCACTCTCTCTGTGCGCTCTGCCCTCACTCTCTCTCAGGCCCTTTATCCCCACTCTCTCCATGCGCTCTGCCCTCATTCTCTCTCAGGCCCTTTATCCCCACTCTCTCCATGCGCTCTGCCCTCACTCTCTCTCTCAGGCCCTTTATCCCCACTCTCTTTATGCGCTCTGCCCTCACTCTCTCTCAGGCCCTTTATTCCCACTCTCTCTGTGCGCTCTGCCCTCACTCTCTCTCAGGCCCTTTATCCCCACTCTCTCCATGCGCTCTGCCCTCACTCTCTCTCAGGCCCTTTATCCCCACTCTCTCCATGCGCTCTGCCCTCACTCTCTCTCAGGCCCTTTATCCCCACTCTCTCCATGCGCTCTGCCCTCACTCTCTCTCAGGCCCTTTATCCCCACTCTCTCCATGCGCTCTGCCCTCACTCTCTCTCTCAGGCCCTTTATCCCCACTCTCTCTGTGCGCTCTGCTCTCACTCTCTCTCAGGCCCTTTATCCCCACTCTCTCTGTGCGCTCTGCCCTCACTCTCTCTCAGGCCCTTTATCCCCACTCTCTCCATGCGCTCTGCCCTCACTCTCTCTCAGGCCCTTTATCCCCACTCTCTCCATGCGCTCTGCCCTCACTCTCTCTCTCAGGCCCTTTATCCCCACTCTCTCCATGCGCTCTGCCCTCACTCTCTCTCTCAGGCCCTTTATCCCCACTCTCTTTATGCGCTCTACCCTCACTCTCTCTCTCAGGCCCTTTATCCCCACTCTCTCCATGCGCTCTGCCCTCACTCTCTCTCAGGCCCTTAATCCCCACTCTCTCTGTGCGCTCTGCCCTCACTCTCTCTCAGGCCCTTAATCCCCACTCTCTCCATGCGCTCTGCCCTCACTCTCTCTCAGGCCCTTTATCCCCACTCTCTCTGTGCGCTCTGCCCTCACTCTCTCTCTCAGGCCCTTGATCCCCACTCTCTCCATGCGCTCTGCCCTCACTCTCTCTCAGGCCCTTTATCCCCACTCTCTCTGTGCACTCTGCCCTCACTCTCTCTCTCAGGCCCTTGATCCCCACTCTCTCCATGCGCTCTGCCCTCACTCTCTCTCAGGCCCTTTATCCCCACTCTCTCTATGCGCTCTGCCCTCACTCTCTCTCAGGCCCTTTATCCCCACTCTCTCTGTGCGCTCTGCCCTCACTCTCTCTCTCAGGCCCTTTATCCCCACTCTCTCCATGCGCTCTGCCCTCACTCTCTCTCAGGCCCTTTATCCCCACTCTCTCCATGCGCTCTGCCCTCACTCTCTCTCAGCCCCTTAATCCCCACTCTCTCTGTGCACTCTGCCCTCATTCTCTCTCAGGCCCTTTATCCCCACTCTCTCCATGCGCTCTGCCCTCACTCTCTCTCAGGCCCTTTATCCCCACTCTCTCTGTGCACTCTGCCCTCACTCTCTCTCAGGCCCTTTATCCCCACTCTCTCTATGCGCTCTGCCCTCACTCTCTCTCTCGGGCCCTTTATCCCCACTCTCTTTATGCGCTCTGCCCTCACTCTCTCTCAGGCCCTTTATCCCCACTCTCATTATGCGCTCTGCCCTCACTCTCTCTCAGGACCTTTATCCCCACTCTCTCCATGCGCTCTGCCCTCACTCTCTCTCAGGCCCTTTATCCCCACTCTCTCCATGCGCTCTGCCCTCACTCTCTCTCTCAGGCCCTTTATCCCCACTCTCTCTGTGCGCTCTGCCCTCACTCTCTCTCTCAGGCCCTTTATCCCCACTCTCTCCATGCGCTCTACCCTCACTCTCTCTCAGGCCCTTAATCCCCACTCTCTCCGTGCGCTCTGCCCTCACTCTCTCTCAGGCCCTTTATCCCCACTCTCTCTGTGCGCTCTGCCCTCACTCTCTCTCAGGCCCTTTATCCCCACTCTCTCCATGCGCTCTGCCCTCACTCTCTCTCTCAGGCCCTTTATCCCCACTCTCTTTATGCGCTCAGCCCTCACTCTCTCTCAGGCCCTTTATCCCCACTCTCTTTATGCGCTCTGCCCTCACTCTCTCTCAGGCCCTTTATTCCCACTCTCTCCATGCGCTCTGCCCTCACTCTCTCTCAGGCCCTTTATCCCCACTCTCTCCATGCGCTCTGCCCTCACTCTCTCTCAGGCCCTTTATCCCCACTCTCTCCATGCGCTCTGCCCTCACTCTCTCTCAGGCCCTTTATCCCCACTCTCTCTGTGCGCTCTGCCCTCCCTCTCTCTCTCAGGCCCTTTATCCCCACTCTCTCTGTGCGCTCTGCCCTCACTCTCTCTCTCAGGCCCTTTATCCCCACTCTCTCCATGCGCTCTGCCCTCACTCTCTCTCAGGCCCTTTATCCCCACTCTCTCCATGCGCTCTGCCCTAACTCTCTCTCAGGCCCTTTATCCCCACTCTCTCCATGCGCTCTGCCCTCACTCTCTCTCAGGCCCTTTATCCCCACTCTCTCCATGCGCTCTGCCCTCACTCTCTCTCAGGCCATTTATCCCCACTCTCTCTGTGCGCTCTGCCCTCACTCTCTCTCAGGCCCTTTATCCCCACTCTCTCTATGCACTCTGCCCTCACTCTCTCTCAGGCCCTTTATCCCCACTCTCTCCATCCGCTCTGCCCTCACTCTCTCTCAGGCCCTTTATCCCCACTCTCTCCTTGCGCTCTGCCCTCACTCTCTCTCAGGCCCTTTATCCCCACTCTCTCCATGCGCTCTGCCCTCACTCTCTCTCAGGCCCTTTATCCCCACTCTCTCTGTGCGCTCTGCCCTCACTCTCTCTCTCAGGCCCTTTATCCCCACTCTCTCCATGCGCTCTGCCCTCACTCTCTCTCTCAGGCGCTTTATCCCCACTCTCTCCATGCGCTCTGCCCTCACTCTCTCTCTCAGGCCCTTTATCCCCACTCTCTCCATGCGCTCTGCCCTCACTCTCTCTCTCGGGTGCTTTATCCCCACTCTCTTTATGCGCTCTGCCCTCACTCTCTCTCAGGCCCTTTATCCCCACTCTCTCTGTGCGCTCTGCCCTCCCTCTCTCTCAGGCCCTTTATCCCCACTCTCTCCATGCGCTCTGCCCTCACTCTCTCTCTCAGGCCCTTTATCCCCACTCTCTCCATGCGCTCTGCCCTCACTCTCTCTCAGGCCCTTAATCCCCACTCTCTCTGTGCGCTCTGCCCTCACTCTCTCTCAGGCCCTTTATCCCCACTCTCTCCATGCGCTCTGCCCTCACTCTCTCTCAGGCCCTTTATCCCCACTCTCTCCATGCGCTCTGTCCTCACTCTCTCTCAGGCCCTTTATCCCTACTCTCTCTGTGCGCTCTGCCCTCACTCTCTCTCAGGCCCTTTATCCCCACTCTCTCCATGCGCTCTGCCCTCACTCTCTCTCAGTCCCTTTAACCCCACTCTCTCTTTGCACTCTGCCCTCACTCTCTCTCAGGCCCTTTATCCCCACTCTCTCCATGCGCTCTGCCCTCACTCCCTCTCAGGTCCTTTATCCCCACTCTCTCCATGCGCTCTGCCCTCACTCTCTCTCAGGCCCTTTATCCCCACTCTCTCCATGCGCTCTGCCCTCACTCTCTCTCAGGCCCTTTAACCCCACTCTCTCTATGCACTCTGCCCTCACTCTCTCTCTCAGGCCCTTGATCCCCACTCTCTCCATGCGCTCTGCCCTCACTCTCTCTCAGGCCCTTTATCCCCACTCTCTCTGTGCGCTCTGCCCTCACTCTCTCTCTCAGGCCCTTTATCCCCACTCTCTCCATGCGCTCTGCCCTCACTCTCTCTCAGGCCCTTTATCCCCACTCTCTCCATGCGCTCTGCCCTCACTCTCTCTCAGCCCCTTAATCCCCACTCTCTCTGTGCACTCTGCCCTCACTCTCTCTCAGGCCCTTTATCCCCACTCTCTCCATGCGCTCTGCCCTCACTCTCTCTCTCAGGCCCTTTATCCCCACTCTCTCTGTGCGCTCTGCCCTCACTCTCTCTCTCAGGCCCTTTATCCCCACTCTCTCCATGCGCTCTACCCTCACTCTCTCTCAGGCCCTTAATCCCCACTCTCTCCGTGCGCTCTGCCCTCACTCTCTCTCAGGCCCTTTATCCCCACTCTCTCTGTGCGCTCTGCCCTCACTCTCTCTCAGGCCCTTTATCCCCACTCTCTCCATGCGCTCTGCCCTCACTCTCTCTCTCAGGCCCTTTATCCCCACTCTCTTTATGCGCTCAGCCCTCACTCTCTCTCAGGCCCTTTATCCCCACTCTCTTTATGCGCTCTGCCCTCACTCTCTCTCAGGCCCTTTATTCCCACTCTCTCCATGCGCTCTGCCCTCACTCTCTCTCAGGCCCTTTATCCCCACTCTCTCCATGCGCTCTGCCCTCACTCTCTCTCAGGCCCTTTATCCCCACTCTCTCCATGCGCTCTGCCCTCACTCTCTCTCAGGCCCTTTATCCCCACTCTCTCTGTGCGCTCTGCCCTCACTCTCTCTCTCAGGCCCTTTATCCCCACTCTCTCTGTGCGCTCTGCCCTCACTCTCTCTCTCAGGCCCTTTATCCCCACTCTCTCCATGCGCTCTGCCCTCACTCTCTCTCAGGCCCTTTATCCCCACTCTCTCCATGCGCTCTGCCCTCACTCTCTCTCAGGCCCTTTATCCCCACTCTCTCCATGCGCTCTGCCCTCACTCTCTCTCAGGCCCTTTATCCCCACTCTCTCCATGCGCTCTGCCCTCACTCTCTCTCTCAGGCCCTTTATCCCCACTCTCTTTATGCGCTCTACCCTCACTCTCTCTCTCAGGCCCTTTATCCCCACTCTCTCCATGCGCTCTGCCCTCACTCTCTCTCAGGCCCTTAATCCCCACTCTCTCTGTGCGCTCTGCCCTCACTCTCTCTCAGGCCCTTTATCCCCACTCTCTCCATGCGCTCTGCCCTCATTCTCTCTCAGGCCCTTTATCCCCACTCTCTCCATGCGCTCTGCCCTCACTCTCTCTCTCAGGCCCTTTATCCCCACTCTCTTTATGCGCTCTGCCCTCACTCTCTCTCAGGCCCTTTATTCCCACTCTCTCTGTGCGCTCTGCTCTCACTCTCTCTCAGGCCCTTTATCCCCACTCTCTCTGTGCGCTCTGCCCTCACTCTCTCTCAGGCCCTTTATCCCCACTCTCTCCATGCGCTCTGCCCTCACTCTCTCTCAGGCCCTTTATCCCCACTCTCTCCATGCGCTCTGCCCTCACTCTCTCTCAGGCCCTTTATCCCCACTCTCTCTGTGCGCTCTGCCCTCACTCTCTCTCTCAGGCCCTTTATCCCCACTCTCTCTGTGCGCTCTGCCCTCACTCTCTCTCTCAGGCCCTTTATCCCCACTCTCTCCATGCGCTCTGCCCTCACTCTCTCTCAGGCCCTTTATCCCCACTCTCTCCATGCGCTCTGCCCTCACTCTCTCTCAGGCCCTTTATCCCCACTCTCTCCATGCGCTCTGCCCTCACTCTCTCTCAGGCCCTTTATCCCCACTCTCTCCATGCGCTCTGCCCTCACTCTCTCTCTCAGGCCCTTTATCCCCACTCTCTTTATGCGCTCTACCCTCACTCTCTCTCTCAGGCACTTTATCCCCACTCTCTCCATGCGCTCTGCCCTCACTCTCTCTCTCAGGCCCTTTATCCCCACTCTCTCTGTGCGCTCTGCCCTCACTCTCTCTCTCAGGCCCTTTATCCCCACTCTCTCCATGCGCTCTGCCCTCCCTCTCTCTCAGGCCCTTTATCCCCACTCTCTCCATGCGCTCTGCCCTCACTCTCTCTCTCAGGCCCTTTATCCCCACTCTCTCCATGCGCTCTGCCCTCACTCTCTCTCAGGCCCTTAATCCCCACTCTCTCTGTGCGCTCTGCCCTCACTCTCTCTCAGGCCCTTTATCCCCACTCTCTCCATGCGCTCTGCCCTCACTCTCTCTCAGGCCCTTTATCCCCACTCTCTCCATGCGCTCTGCCCTCACTCTCTCTCAGGCCCTTTATCCCTACTCTCTCTGTGCGCTCTGCCCTCACTCTCTCTCAGGTCCTTTATCCCCACTCTCTCCATGCGCTCTGCCCTCACTCTCTCTCAGGCCCTTTATCCCCACTCTCTCCATGCGCTCTGCCCTCACTCTCTCTCAGGCCCTTTAACCCCACTCTCTCTATGCACTCTGCCCTCACTCTCTCTCTCAGGCCCTTGATCCCCACTCTCTCCATGCGCTCTGCCCTCACTCTCTCTCAGGCCCTTTATCCCCACTCTCTCTGTGCGCTCTGCCCTCACTCTCTCTCTCAGGCCCTTTATCCCCACTCTCTCCATGCGCTCTGCCCTCACTCTCTCTCAGGCCCTTTATCCCCACTCTCTCCATGCGCTCTGCCCTCACTCTCTCTCAGCCCCTTAATTCCCACTCTCTCTGTGCACTCTGCCCTCATTCTCTCTCAGGCCCTTTATCCCCACTCTCTCCATGCGCTCTGCCCTCACTCTCTCTCAGGCCCTTTATCCCCACTCTCTCTGTGCACTCTGCCCTCACTCTCTCTCAGGCCCTTTATCCCCACTCTCTCTATGCGCTCTGCCCTCACTCTCTCTCTCGGGCCCTTTATCCCCACTCTCTTTATGCGCTCTGCCCTCACTCTCTCTCAGGCCCTTTATCCCCACTCTCATTATGCGCTCTGCCCTCACTCTCTCTCAGGACCTTTATCCCCACTCTCTCCATGCGCTCTGCCCTCACTCTCTCTCAGGCCCTTTATCCCCACTCTCTCCATGCGCTCTGCCCTCACTCTCTCTCTCAGGCCCTTTATCCCCACTCTCTCTGTGCGCTCTGCCCTCACTCTCTCTCTCAGGCCCTTTATCCCCACTCTCTCCATGCGCTCTACCCTCACTCTCTCTCAGGCCCTTAATCCCCACTCTCTCCGTGCGCTCTGCCCTCACTCTCTCTCAGGCCCTTTATCCCCACTCTCTCTGTGCGCTCTGCCCTCACTCTCTCTCAGGCCCTTTATCCCCACTCTCTCCATGCGCTCTGCCCTCACTCTCTCTCTCAGGCCCTTTATCCCCACTCTCTTTATGCGCTCAGCCCTCACTCTCTCTCTCAGGCCCTTTATCCCCACTCTCTCCATGCGCTCTGCCCTCACTCTCTCTCAGGCCCTTTATCCCCACTCTCTCCATGCGCTCTGCCCTCACTCTCTCTCAGGCCCTTTATTCCCACTCTCTCCATGCGCTCTGCCCTCACTCTCTCTCAGGCCCTTTATCCCCACTCTCTCCATGCGCTCTGCCCTCACTCTCTCTCAGGCCCTTTATCCCCACTCTCTCCATGCGCTCTGCCCTCACTCTCTCTCAGGCCCTTTATCCCCACTCTCTCTGTGCGCTCTGCCCTCACTCTCTCTCTCAGGCCCTTTATCCCCACTCTCTCTGTGCGCTCTGCCCTCACTCTCTCTCTCAGGCCCTTTATCCCCACTCTCTCCATGCGCTCTGCCCTCACTCTCTCTCAGGCCCTTTATCCCCACTCTCTCCATGCGCTCTGCCCTCACTCTCTCTCAGGCCCTTTATCCCCACTCTCTCCATGCGCTCTGCCCTCACTCTCTCTCAGGCCCTTTATCCCCACTCTCTCCATGCGCTCTGCCCTCACTCTCTCTCTCAGGCCCTTTATCCCCACTCTCTTTATGCGCTCTGCCCTCACTCTCTCTCAGGCCCTTAATCCCCACTCTCTCTGTGCGCTCTGCCCTCACTCTCTCTCAGGCCCTTTATCCCCACTCTCTCCATGCGCTCTGCCCTCATTCTCTCTCAGGCCCTTTATCCCCACTCTCTCCATGCGCTCTGCCCTCACTCTCTCTCTCAGGCCCTTTATCCCCACTCTCTTTATGCGCTCTGCCCTCACTCTCTCTCAGGCCCTTTATTCCCACTCTCTCTGTGCGCTCTGCTCTCACTCTCTCTCAGGCCCTTTATCCCCACTCTCTCTGTGCGCTCTGCCCTCACTCTCTCTCAGGCCCTTTATCCCCACTCTCTCCATGCGCTCTGCCCTCACTCTCTCTCAGGCCCTTTATCCCCACTCTCTCCATGCGCTCTGCCCTCACTCTCTCTCAGGCCCTTTATCCCCACTCTCTCTGTGCGCTCTGCCCTCACTCTCTCTCTCAGGCCCTTTATCACCACTCTCTCTGTGCGCTCTGCCCTCACTCTCTCTCTCAGGCCCTTTATCCCCACTCTCTCCATGCGCTCTGCCCTCACTCTCTCTCAGGCCCTTTATCCCCACTCTCTCCATGCGCTCTGCCCTCACTCTCTCTCAGGCCCTTTATCCCCACTCTCTCTGTGCGCTCTGCCCTCACTCTCTCTCAGGCCCTTTATCCCCACTCTCTCCATGCGCTCTGCCCTCACTCTCTCTCTCAGGCCCTTTATCCCCACTCTCTTTATGCGCTCTACCCTCACTCTCTCTCTCAGGCCCTTTATCCCCACTCTCTCCATGCGCTCTGCCCTCACTCTCTCTCAGGCCCTTAATCCCCACTCTCTCTGTGCGCTCTGCCCTCACTCTCTCTCAGGCCCTTTATCCCCACTCTCTCCATGCGCTCTGCCCTCACTCTCTCTCAGGCCCTTTATCCCCACTCTCTCCATGCGCTCTGCCCTCACTCTCTCTCTCAGGCCCTTTATCCCCACTCTCTTTATGCGCTCTGCCCTCACTCTCTCTCAGGCCCTTTATTCCCACTCTCTCTGTGCGCTCTGCTCTCACTCTCTCTCAGGCCCTTTATCCCCACTCTCTCTGTGCGCTCTGCCCTCACTCTCTCTCAGGCCCTTTATCCCCACTCTCTCCATGCGCTCTGCCCTCACTCTCTCTCAGGCCATTTATCCCCACTCTCTCTGTGCGCTCTGCCCTCACTCTCTCTCAGGCCCCTTATCCCCACTCTCTCTATGCACTCTGCCCTCACTCTCTCTCAGGCCCTTTATCCCCACTCTCTCCATCCGCTCTGCCCTCACTCTCTCTCAGGCCCTTTATCCCCACTCTCTCCTTGCGCTCTGCCCTCACTCTCTCTCAGGCCCTTTATCCCCACTCTCTCCATGCGCTCTGCCCTCACTCTCTCTCAGGCCCTTTATCCCCACTCTCTCTGTGCGCTCTGCCCTCACTCTCTCTCTCAGGCCCTTTATCCCCACTCTCTCCATGCGCTCTGCCCTCACTCTCTCTCTCAGGCGCTTTATCCCCACTCTCTCCATGCGCTCTGCCCTCACTCTCTCTCTCAGGCCCTTTATCCCCACTCTCTCCATGCGCTCTGCCCTCACTCTCTCTCTCGGGCGCTTTATCCCCACTCTCTTTATGCGCTCTGCCCTCACTCTCTCTCAGGCCCTTTATCCCCACTCTCTCTGTGCGCTCTGCCCTCACTCTCTCTCAGGCCCTTTATCCCCACTCTCTCCATGCGCTCTGCCCTCACTCTCTCTCTCAGGCCCTTTATCCCCACTCTCTCCATGCGCTCTGCCCTCACTCTCTCTCAGGCCCTTAATCCCCACTCTCTCTGTGCGCTCTGCCCTCACTCTCTCTCAGGCCCTTTATCCCCACTCTCTCCATGCGCTCTGCCCTCACTCTCTCTCAGGCCCTTTATCCCCACTCTCTCCATGCGCTCTGCCCTCACTCTCTCTCAGGCACTTTATCCCTACTCTCTCTGTGCGCTCTGCCCTCACTCTCTCTCAGGCCCTTTATCCCCACTCTCTCCATGCGCTCTGCCCTCACTCTCTCTCAGGCCCTTTATCCCCACTCTCTCCATGCGCTCTGCCCTCACTCTCTCTCAGGCCCTTTATCCCCACTCTCTCCATGCGCTCTGCCCTCACTCTCTCTCAGGCCCTTTATCCCCACTCTCTCCATGCGCTCTGCCCTCACTCCCTCTCAGGCCCTTTATCCCCACTCTCTCCATGCGCTCTGCCCTCACTTCCTCTCAGGCCCTTAATCCCCACTCTCTCCATGCGCTCTGCCCTCACTCTCTCTCAGGCCCTTTATCCCCACTCTCTCCATGCGCTCTGCCCTCACTCTCTCTCAGGCCCTTTAACCCCACTCTCTCCATGCACTCTGCCCTCACTCTCTCTCAGGCCCTTTATCCCCACTCTCTCCATGCGCTCTGCCCTCACTCTCTCTCTCAGGCCCTTTATCCCCACTCTCTCTGTGCGCTCTGCCCTCACTCTCTCTCTCAGGCCCTTGATCCCCACTCTCTCTGTGCGCTCTGCCCTCACTCTCTCTCAGGCCCTTTATCCCCACTCTCTCCATGCGCTCTGCCCTCACTCTCTCTCAGGCCCTTTATCCCCACTCTCTCCATGCGCTCTGCCCTCACTCTCTCTCAGGCCCTTTATCCCCACTCTCTCTGTGCACTCTGCCCTCACTCTCTCTCAGGCCCTTTATCCCCACTCTCTCCATGCGCTCTGCCCTCACTCTCTCTCAGGCCCTTTATCCCCACTCTGTCTGTGCACTCTGCCCTCACTCTCTCTCGGGCCCTTTATCCCCACTCTCTCCATGCGCTCTGCCCTCACTCTCTCTCAGGCCCTTTATCCCCACTCTGTCTGTGCGCTCTGCCCTCACTCTCTCTCAGGCCCTTTATCCCCACTCTCTTTATGCGCTCTGCCCTCACTCTCTCTCAGGCCCTTTATCCCCACTCTCTCCATGCGCTCTGCCCTCACTCTCTCTCGGGCCCTTTATCCCCACTCTCTCCATGCGCTCTGCCCTCACTCTCTCTCAGGCCCTTTATCCCCACTCTCTCTGTGCGCTCTGCCCTCACTCTCTCTCAGGCCCTTTATCCCCACTCTCTCTGTGCGCTCTGCCCTCACTCTCTCTCAGGCCCTTTATCCCCACTCTCTCCATGCGCTCTGCCCTCACTCTCTCTCAGGCCCTTTATCCCCACTCTCTCTGTGCACTGTGCCCTCACTCTCTCTCAGCCCCTTTATCCCCACTCTCTCTGTGCGCTCTGCCCTCACTCCACTCTCAGGCCCTTTATCCCCACTCTCTCCATGCGCTTTGCCCTCACTCTCTCTCGGGCCCTTGATCCCCACTCATTTTATGCGCTCTGCCCTCACTCTCTCTCGAGCCCTTGATCCACACTCTTTTTATGCGCTCTGCCCTTACTCCACTCTCGGGTCTTTTATCCCCTCTCTCCTCTTTATGCACTCCGCTCCAGCTCTGCTCTTGGGACCTTTATCCTCGCTCTCCTATTTATGCGATCCGCCCTCACTCAAGAAGGCAGCTCACCACCACCTTCTCAAGGGCAATGAGGGGTGGGCAATAAATGCTGGACTTGCCAGCGACGCCCACATCCCATGAACGAATCAAAAAGAAACTCCACTCTCAGGCCTTTTATCCTCGCTCTCTTCTGAGTGCGCTCTGCCCTCACTCCACTCTCGAGGCTTTTATCACCGCTCTCAATGCGCTCTGCTCTCGGGCTTTTTATCCCCCCTCTCCTCTTCAAGCGCCTCGAAGGAACCGTGCATACTATTGCGAATCACTTCGTTTTTACATACTTGTAGAAGCTCTAACAATCTTCCCATACTTCTTGTCAGTTTGCTCTCATTCTATTATCACCCTCTTTATCAATCCTCAGGCTAACAACTGTTTCTGGCAACAACGTAAGCCTTTTCTTTCAACCAAATATCTTCGAAAACTTCTCGAGGAATCTCTGAAGAGCAAGCTGGCAACACAGGATGGTTTGAAAGCCACAAACAGTGGAACAGTGTTTTGTGACACCTGAGCAGACTGATGCAACAGAAGTGTGCGAGGTCCCTAATCCAGAAGTCAATAGATCGAAACCATTCGCTGCTAGTATCAAGATCAATTTTTTCACAACTCATTCGATTTCTGTCCACAATCAAAGCAGCGAGGCTGAGAGGCATTGAGCAAAGGGTCAAGTGATGGCAACGAGTGGTGTGGGGAATTGCTGCAATCCATTTGCAAAGTGAAGATCGTCTTATGTGTAGAGCAGAGAAGGTTAAGGGGAGATTTGATCGAGGTGTTCAAAGTCATGCAGGGTTTTGTTAGAGTAAATAAGGAGAAACTGCTTCCAGTGGCAGAAGGGTCGATAACCAGAGGACACAGATTTCAGGGAATTGAGGCGACATGAGGTAAACAATTTTACGCAGCGAGTTGTTATGATCGGGAATGCACTGCCTGAAATGCTGGTGGAAGCAGATTCAAGAGTAACTTTCAAAAGGGAATTGGATAAATACTTGAAGTGGAAGAATTTGCAGGGCTATGGGGAAAGAGCAGGGGAGTGACACTAATTGGATAGCTCTTTCAAAGAGCCGGTACGAAGGGCTGGATTGTGATTCGATGATTCGATGAAAGCTCTGAAAAGCAAGCTGGCAACAGAGGACGGTTTAAAAACCAGGCACACCGTGGAGTATAGTTTTGCCAGATCGGAGCAGAGTGGCGCAGCGGCAGCGTGCTGGGCCCATAACCCAGAAGTTAATGGATCGAAGCCATTCTCTGCTAGCAGTGTGATTAACTTTTTCACCGCACTTTCATTTGATGTCCACAATCAACGTTGCGAGGCTGCAAGACACTTCGCAAAGGGTGAAGTCATGGCAACTGGTCGTGTGGGGACTTCCTGCAGTCCACTTGCAAAGTCAAGACAGTCGGATGTGAAGGCTCAGAAGAGAAAGCTGGCCAAGTGTGTGGTTTGACAGCTAGGGGGCAGTGTTGGCACTCAAGTTCGATTGCTCACAAGCTCAGTATCACTGTGTTTCTAACAGTTTTTGCCGGTATATTTGCAGTTACCTGACAACCACGAAAAGAGGAGGGCGGAAATGGACTTGTGGCACGATAATATGATGACAACTGGTAGTATGTGGACTGCCTGCATCAATTTACAAAGTAAAGATTACCTGATGGGAAGGCTACAAAGACAAAGGTGGAGGAGGGAGTCCTGGACAAAGCAGGTGGAGGGCTTCAACAAGACCATGCTGGCAAGCAGAGTGGTACAGCAGTAGTCACCCATAGCGCTGCAGTGATCAGATTGAAACTATTCTCTGCCCGTAGTCAGGTGAGCTTTTTCAAAGTGCTTGTTTGCGTAATTCTAAAAAGTGGTGTGAAAAGCAAAAGAAGTGATGTCCTTGCAAAGAGAAGAAATTTGTGTTAGCTTTGCAGGGCATTGTGAGGTTGAGAGTGAAACTGACTGGCAGAAAAGTTGATCAGGAGAACATGTGAAGCAAATATTAGCAGTATATTTGTAGGTGGGTGAGTAAATTGCTGTTGAGAATCAATGGAGGAAGGTTGGGTGAGATTTCTGGGAGGATGAAATGATGGCAGCTAGCCGTATGTGAATGGCTGCATCAATTTGCAAAGTTGCGATGATCTGAATGAACGAGAAAGGTGGCAATAGAGGGTGGTTTGCAAGCCAGACCCAGCGAAATAGTGCACTCTTATGTCTGAGCAGAGTGGCGCAGCGGAAGCGTGCTGGGCCCATAACCCAGAGGTCAATGGATCGAAACCATTCTCTGCTAGCATCAAGATCAACTTTTTCACAACTCATTCGATTTCTGTCCACAATCAAAGCAGCGAGGCTGAGAGGCATTGAGCAAAGGGTCAAGTGATGGCAACGAGTGGTGTGGGGAATTGCTGCAATCCATTTGCAAAGTGAAGATCGTCTTATGTGTGGAGCAGAGAAGGTTAAGGGGAGATTTGATCGAGGTGTTCAAAGTCATGCAGGGTTTTGTTAGAGTAAATAAGGAGAAACTGCTTCCAGTGGCAGAAGGGTCGATAACCAGAGGACACAGATTTCAGGGAATTGAGGCGACATGAGGTAAACAATTTTACGCAGCGAGTTGTTATGATCGGGAATGCACTGCCTGAAATGCTGGTGGAAGCAGATTCAAGAGTAACTTTCAAAAGGGAATTGGATAAATACTTGAAGTGGAAGAATTTGTAGGGCTATGGGGAAAGAGCAGGGGAGTGACACTAATTGGATAGCTCTTTCAAAGAGCCGGTACGAAGGGCTGGATTGTGATTCGATGATTCTATGAAAGCTCTGAAAAGCAAGCTGGCAACAGAGGACGGTTTAAAAACCAGGCACACCGTGGAGTATAGTTTTGCCAGATTGGAGCAGAGTGGCGCAGCGGCAGCGTGCTGGGCCCATAACCCAGAGGTCAATGGATCGAAACCATTCTCTGCTAGCAGTGTGATTAACTTTTTCACCGCACTTTCATTTGATGTCCACAATCAACGTTGCGAGGCTGCAAGACACTTCGCAAAGGGTGAAGTCATGGCAACTGGTCGTGTGGGGACTTCCTGCAGTCCACTTGCAAAGTCAAGACAGTCGGATGTGAAGGCTCAGAAGAGAAAGCTGGCCAAGTGTGTGGTTTGACAGCTAGGGGGCAGTGTTGGCACTCAAGTTCGATTGCTCACAAGCTCAGTATCACTGTGTTTCTAACAGTTTTTGCCGGTATATTTGCAGTTACCTGACAACCACGAAAAGAGGAGGGCGGAAATGGACTTGTGGCACGATAATATGATGACAACTGGTAGTATGTGGACTGCCTGCATCAATTTACAAAGTAAAGATTACCTGATGGGAAGGCTACAAAGACAAAGGTGGAGGAGGGAGTCCTGGACAAAGCAGGTGGAGGGCTTCAACAAGACCATGCTGGCAAGCAGAGTGGTACAGCAGTAGTCACCCATAGCGCTGCAGTGATCAGATTGAAACTATTCTCTGCCCGTAGTCAGGTGAGCTTTTTCAAAGTGCTTGTTTGCGTAATTCTAAAAAGTGGTGTGAAAAGCAAAAGAAGTGATGTCCTTGCAAAGAGAAGAAATTTGTGTTAGCTTTGCAGGGCATTGTGAGGTTGAGAGTGAAACTGACTGGCAGAAAAGTTGATCAGGAGAACATGTGAAGCAAATATTAGCAGTATATTTGTAGGTGGGTGAGCAAATTGCTGTTGAGAATCAATGGAGGAAGGTTGGGTGAGATTTCTGGGAGGATGAAATGATGGCAGCGAGCCGTATGTGAATGGCTGCATCAATTTGCAAAGTTGCGATGATCTGAATGAACGAGAAAGGTGGCAATAGAGGGTGGTTTGCAAGCCAGACCCAGCGAAATAGTGCACTCTTATGTCTGAGCAGAGTGGCGCAGCGGAAGCGTGCTGGGCCCATAACCCAGAGGTCAATGGATCGAAACCATTCTCTGCTAGCATCAAGATCAACTTTTTCACAACTCATTCGATTTCTGTCCACAATCAAAGCAGCGAGGCTGAGAGGCATTGAGCAAAGGGTCAAGTGATGGCAACGAGTGGTGTGGGGAATTGCTGCAATCCATTTGCAAAGTGAAGATCGTCTTCTGTGTGGAGCAGAGAAGGTTAAGGGGAGATTTGATCGAGGTGTTCAAAGTCATGCAGGGTTTTGTTAGAGTAAATAAGGAGAAACTGCTTCCAGTGGCAGAAGGGTCGATAACCAGAGGACACAGATTTCAGGGAATTGAGGCGACATGAGGTAAACAATTTTACGCAGCGAGTTGTTATGATCGGGAATGCACTGCCTGAAATGCTGGTGGAAGCAGATTCAAGAGTAACTTTCAAAAGGGAATTGGATAAATACTTGAAGTGGAAGAATTTGCAGGGCTATGGGGAAAGAGCAGGGGAGTGACACTAATTGGATAGCTCTTTCAAAGAGCCGGTACGAAGGGCTGGATTGTGATTCGATGATTCTATGAAAGCTCTGAAAAGCAAGCTGGCAACAGAGGACGGTTTAAAAACCAGGCACACCGTGGAGTATAGTTTTGCCAGATCGGAGCAGAGTGGCGCAGTGGCAGCGTGCTGGGCCCATAACCCAGAGGTCAATGGATCGAAACCATTCTCTGCTAGCAGTGTGATTAACTTTTTCACCGCACTTTCATTTGATGTCCACAATCAACGTTGCGAGGCTGCAAGACACTTCGCAAAGGGTGAAGTCATGGCAACTGGTCGTGTGGGTACTTCCTGCAGTCCACTTGCAAAGTCAAGACAGTCGGATGTGAAGGCTCAGAAGAGAAAGCTGGCCAAGTGTGTGGTTTGACAGCTAGGGGGCAGTGTTGGCACTCAAGTTCGATTGCTCACAAGCTCAGTATCACTGTGTTTCTAACAGTTTTTGCCGGTATATTTGCAGTTACCTGACAACCACGAAAAGAGGAGGGCGGAAATGGACTTGTGGCACGATAATATGATGACAACTGGTAGTATGTGGACTGCCTGCATCAATTTACAAAGTAAAGATTACCTGATGGGAAGGCTACAAAGACAAAGGTGGAGGAGGGAGTCCTGGACAAAGCAGGTGGAGGGCTTCAACAAGACCATGCTGGCAAGCAGAGTGGTACAGCAGTAGTCACCCATAGCGCTGCAGTGATCAGATTGAAACTATTCTCTGCCCGTAGTCAGGTGAGCTTTTTCAAAGTGCTTGTTTGCGTAATTCTAAAAAGTGGTGTGAAAAGCAAAAGAAGTGATGTCCTTGCAAAGAGAAGAAATTTGTGTTAGCTTTGCAGGGCATTGTGAGGTTGAGAGTGAAACTGACTGGCAGAAAAGTTGATCAGGAGAACATGTGAAGCAAATATTAGCAGTATATTTGTAGGTGGGTGAGCAAATTGCTGTTGAGAATCAATGGAGGAAGGTTGGGTGAGATTTCTGGGAGGATGAAATGATGGCAGCTAGCCGTATGTGAATGGCTGCATCAATTTGCAAAGTTGCGATGATCTGAATGAACGAGAAAGGTGGCAATAGAGGGTGGTTTGCAAGCCAGACCCAGCGAAATAGTGCACTCTTATGTCTGAGCAGAGTGGCGCAGCGGAAGCGTGCTGGGCCCATAACCCAGAGGTCAATAGATCGAAACCATTCTCTGCTAGCATCAAGATCAACTTTTTCACAACTCATTCGATTTCTGTCCACAATCAAAGCAGCGAGGCTGAGAGGCATTGAGCAAAGGGTCAAGTGATGGCAACGAGTGGTGTGGGGAATTGCTGCAATCCATTTGGAAAGTGAAGATCGTCTTATGTGTGGAGCAGAGAAGGTTAAGGGGAGATTTGATCGAGGTGTTCAAAGTCATGCAGGGTTTTGTTAGAGTAAATAAGGAGAAACTGCTTCCAGTGGCAGAAGGGTCGATAACCAGAGGACACAGATTTCAGGGAATTGAGGCGACATGAGGTAAACAATTTTACGCAGCGAGTTGTTATGATCGGGAATGCACTGCCTGAAATGCTGGTGGAAGCAGATTCAAGAGTAACTTTCAAAAGGGAATTGGATAAATACTTGAAGTGGAAGAATTTGCAGGGCTATGGGGAGAGAGCAGGGGAGTGACACTAATTGGATAGCTCTTTCAAAGAGCCGGTACGAAGGGCTGGATTGTGATTCGATGAT
Source organism: Heptranchias perlo (assembly GCF_035084215.1). NCBI lineage: Eukaryota > Metazoa > Chordata > Chondrichthyes > Hexanchiformes > Hexanchidae > Heptranchias > Heptranchias perlo. The sequence continues at coordinate 104,522,643 of NC_090326.1, read as the reverse complement.
TCTATGAAAGCTCTGAAAAGCAAGCTGGCAACAGAGGACGGTTTAAAAACCAGGCACACCGTGGAGTATAATTTTGCCAGATCGGAGCAGAGTGGCGCAGCAGCAGCGTGCTGGGCCCATAACCCAGAGGTCAATGGATCGAAACCATTCTCTGCTAGCAGTGTGATTAACTTTTTCACCGCACTTTCATTTGATGTCCACAATCAACGTTGCGAGGCTGCAAGACACTTCGCAAAGGGTGAAGTCATGGCAACTGGTCGTGTGGGGACTTCCTGCAGTCCACTTGCAAAGTCAAGACAGTCGGATGTGAAGGCTCAGAAGAGAAAGCTGGCCAAGTGTGTGGTTTGACAGCTAGGGGGCAGTGTTGGCACTCAAGTTCGATTGCTCACAAGCTCAGTATCACTGTGTTTCTAACAGTTTTTGCCGGTATATTTGCAGTTACCTGACAACCACGAAAAGAGGAGGGCGGAAATGGACTTGTGGCACGATAATATGATGACAACTGGTAGTATGTGGACTGCCTGCATCAATTTACAAAGTAAAGATTACCTGATGGGAAGGCTACAAAGACAAAGGTGGAGGAGGGAGTCCTGGACAAAGCAGGTGGAGGGCTTCAACAAGACCATGCTGGCAAGCAGAGTGGTACAGCAGTAGTCACCCATAGCGCTGCAGTGATCAGATTGAAACTATTCTCTGCCCGTAGTCAGGTGAGCTTTTTCAAAGTGCTTGTTTGCGTAATTCTAAAAAGTGGTGTGAAAAGCAAAAGAAGTGATGTCCTTGCAAAGAGAAGAAATTTGTGTTAGCTTTGCAGGGCATTGTGAGGTTGAGAGTGAAACTGACTGGCAGAAAAGTTGATCAGGAGAACATGTGAAGCAAATATTAGCAGTATATTTGTAGGTGGGTGAGCAAATTGCTGTTGAGAATCAATGGAGGAAGGTTGGGTGAGATTTCTGGGAGGATGAAATGATGGCAGCTAGCCGTATGTGAATGGCTGCATCAATTTGCAAAGTTGCGATGATCTGAATGAACGAGAAAGGTGGCAATAGAGGGTGGTTTGCAAGCCAGACCCAGCGAAATAGTGCACTCTTATGTCTGAGCAGAGTGGCGCAGCGGAAGCGTGCTGGGCCCATAACCCAGAGGTCAATGGATGGAAACCATTCTCTGCTAGCATCAAGATCAACTTTTTCACAACTCATTCGATTTCTGTCCACAATCAAAGCAGCGAGGCTGAGAGGCATTGAGCAAAGGGTCAAGTGATGGCAACGAGTGGTGTGGGGAATTGCTGCAATCCATTTGCAAAGTGAAGATCGTCTTATGTGCGGAGCAGAGAAGGTTAAGGGGAGATTTGATCGAGGTGTTCAAAGTCATGCAGGGTTTTGTTAGAGTAAATAAGGAGAAACTGCTTCCAGTGGCAGAAGGGTCGATAACCAGAGGACACAGATTTCAGGGAATTGAGGCGACATGAGGTAAACAATTTTACGCAGCGAGTTGTTATGATCGGGAATGCACTGCCTGAAATGCTGGTGGAAGCAGATTCAAGAGTAACTTTCAAAAGGGAATTGGATAAATACTTGAAGTGGAAGAATTTGCAGGGCTATGGGGAAAGAGCAGGGGAGTGACACTAATTGGATAGCTCTTTCAAAGAGCCGGTACGAAGGGCTGGATTGTGATTCGATGATTCTATGAAAGCTCTGAAAAGCAAGCTGGCAACAGAGGACGGTTTAAAAACCAGGCACACCGTGGAGTATAGTTTTGCCAGATCGGAGCAGAGTGGCGCAGCGGCAGCGTGCTGGGCCCATAACCCAGAGGTCAATGGATTGAAACCATTCTCTGCTAGCAGTGTGATTAACTTTTTCACCGCACTTTCATTTGATGTCCACAATCAACGTTGCGAGGCTGCAAGACACTTCGCAAAGGGTGAAGTCATGGCAACTGGTCGTGTGGGTACTTCCTGCAGTCCACTTGCAAAGTCAAGACAGTCGGATGTGAAGGCTCAGAAGAGAAAGCTGGCCAAGTGTGTGGTTTGACAGCTAGGGGGCAGTGTTGGCACTCAAGTTCGATTGCTCACAAGCTCAGTATCACTGTGTTTCTAACAGTTTTTGCCGGTATATTTGCAGTTACCTGACAACCACGAAAAGAGGAGGGCGGAAATGGACTTGTGGCACGATAATATGATGACAACTGGTAGTATGTGGACTGCCTGCATCAATTTACAAAGTAAAGATTACCTGATGGGAAGGCTACAAAGACAAAGGTGGAGGAGGGAGTCCTGGACAAAGCAGGTGGAGGGCTTCAACAAGACCATGCTGGCAAGCAGAGTGGTACAGCAGTAGTCACCCATAGCGCTGCAGTGATCAGATTGAAACTATTCTCTGCCCGTAGTCAGGTGAGCTTTTTCAAAGTGCTTGTTTGCGTAATTCTAAAAAGTGGTGTGAAAAGCAAAAGAAGTGATGTCCTTGCAAAGAGAAGAAATTTGTGTTAGCTTTGCAGGGCATTGTGAGGTTGAGAGTGAAACTGACTGGCAGAAAAGTTGATCAGGAGAACATGTGAAGCAAATATTAGCAGTATATTTGTAGGTGGGTGAGCAAATTGCTGTTGAGAATCAATGGAGGAAGGTTGGGTGAGATTTCTGGGAGGATGAAATGATGGCAGCTAGCCGTATGTGAATGGCTGCATCAATTTGCAAAGTTGCGATGATCTGAATGAACGAGAAAGGTGGCAATAGAGGGTGGTTTGCAAGCCAGACCCAGCGAAATAGTGCACTCTTACGTCTGAGCAGAGTGGCGCAGCGGAAGCGTGCTGGGCCCATAACCCAGAGGTCAATGGATCGAAACCATTCTCTGCTAGCATCAAGGTCAATTTTTTCACAACTCATTCGATTTCTGTCCACAATCAAAGCAGCGAGGCTGAGAGGCATTGAGCAAAGGGTCAAGTGATGGCAACGAGTGGTGTGGGGAATTGCTGCAATCCATTTGCAAAGTGAAGATCGTCTTCTGTTTGGAGCAGAGAAGGTTAAGGGGAGATTTGATCGAGGTGTTCAAAGTCATGCAGGGTTTTGTTAGAGTAAATAAGGAGAAACTGCTTGCAGTGGCAGAAGGGTCGATAACCAGAGGACACAGATTTCAGGGAATTGAGGCGACATGAGGTAAACAATTTTACGCAGCGAGTTGTTATGATCGGGAATGCACTGCCTGAAATGCTGGTGGAAGCAGATTCAAGAGTAACTTTCAAAAGGGAATTGGATAAATACTTGAAGTGGAAGAATTTGCAGGGCTATGGGGAAGGAGCAGGGGAGTGACACTAATTGGATAGCTCTTTCAAAGAGCCGGTACGAAGGGCTGGATTGTGATTCGATGATTCTATGAAAGCTCTGAAAAGCAAGCTGGCAACAGAGGACGGTTTAAAAACCAGGCACACCGTGGAGTATAGTTTTGTCAGATCGGAGCAGAGTGGCGCAGCGGCAGCGTGCTGGGCCCATAACCCAGAGGTCAATGGATCGAAACCATTCTCTGCTAGCAGTGTGATTAACTTTTTCACCGCACTTTCATTTGATGTCCACAATCAACGTTGCGAGGCTGCAAGACACTTCGCAAAGGGTGAAGTCATGGCAACTGGTCGTGTGGGGACTTCCTGCAGTCCACTTGCAAAGTCAAGACAGTCGGATGTGAAGGCTCAGAAGAGAAAGCTGGCCAAGTGTGTGGTTTGACAGCTAGGGGGCAGTGTTGGCACTCAAGTTCGATTGCTCACAAGCTCAGTATCACTGTGTTTCTAACAGTTTTTGCCGGTATATTTGCAGTTACCTGACAACCACGAAAAGAGGAGGGCGGAAATGGACTTGTGGCACGATAATATGATGACAACTGGTAGTATGTGGACTGCCTGCATCAATTTACAAAGTAAAGATTACCTGATGGGAAGGCTACAAAGACAAAGGTGGAGGAGGGAGTCCTGGACAAAGCAGGTGGAGGGCTTCAACAAGACCATGCTGGCAAGCAGAGTGGTACAGCAGTAGTCACCCATAGCGCTGCAGTGATCAGATTGAAACTATTCTCTGCCCGTAGTCAGGTGAGCTTTTTCAAAGTGCTTGTTTGCGTAATTCTAAAAAGTGGTGTGAAAAGCAAAAGAAGTGATGTCCTTGCAAAGAGAAGAAATTTGTGTTAGCTTTGCAGGGCATTGTGAGGTTGAGAGTGAAACTGACTGGCAGAAAAGTTGATCAGGAGAACATGTGAAGCAAATATTAGCAGTATATTTGTAGGTGGGTGAGCAAATTGCTGTTGAGAATCAATGGAGGAAGGTTGGGTGAGATTTCTGGGAGGATGAAATGTTGGCAGCTAGCCGTATGTGAATGGCTGCATCAATTTGCAAAGTTGCGATGATCTGAATGAACGAGAAAGGTGGCAATAGAGGGTGGTTTGCAAGCCAGACCCAGCGAAATAGTGCACTCTTATTTCTGAGCAGAGTGGCGCAGCGGAAGCGTGCTGGGCCCATAACCCAGAGGTCAATGGGTCGAAACCATTCTCTGCTAGCATCAAGATCAATTTTTTCACAACTCATTCGATTTCTGTCCACAATCAAAGCAGCGAGGCTGAGAGGCATTGAGCAAAGGGTCAAGTGATGGCAACGAGTGGTGTGGGGAATTGCTGCAATCCATTTGCAAAGTGAAGATCGTCTTATGTGTGGAGCAGAGAAGGTTAAGGGGAGATTTGATCGAGGTGTTCAAAGTCATGCAGGGTTTTGTTAGAGTAAATAAGGAGAAACTGCTTGCAGTGGCAGAAGGGTCGATAACCAGAGGACACAGATTTCAGGGAATTGAGGCGACATGAGGTAAACAATTTTACGCAGCGAGTTGTTATGATCGGGAATGCACTGCCTGAAATGCTGGTGGAAGCAGATTCAAGAGTAACTTTCAAAAGGGAATTGGATAAATACTTGAAGTGGAAGAATTTGCAGGGCTATGGGGAAAGAGCAGGGGAGTGACACTAATTGGATAGCTCTTTCAAAGAGCCGGTACGAAGGGCTGGATTGTGATTCAATGATTCTATGAAAGCTCTGAAAAGCAAGCTGGCAACAGAGGACGGTTTAAAAACCAGGCACACCGTGGAGTATAATTTTGCCAGATCGGAGCAGAGTGGCGCAGCGGCAGCGTGCTGGGCCCATAACCCAGAGGTCAATGGATCGAAACCATTCTCTGCTAGCAGTGTGATTAACTTTTTCACCGCACTTTCATTTGATGTCCACAATCAACGTTGCGAGGCTGCAAGACACTTCGCAAAGGGTGAAGTCATGGCAACTGGTCGTGTGGGGACTTCCTGCAGTCCACTTGCAAAGTCAAGACAGTCGGATGTGAAGGCTCAGAAGAGAAAGCTGGCCAAGTGTGTGGTTTGACAGCTAGGGGGCAGTGTTGGCACTCAAGTTCGATTGCTCACAAGCTCAGTATCACTGTGTTTCTAACAGTTTTTGCCGGTATATTTGCAGTTACCTGACAACCACGAAAAGAGGAGGGCGGAAATGGACTTGTGGCACGATAATATGATGACAACTGGTAGTATGTGGACTGCCTGCATCAATTTACAAAGTAAAGATTACCTGATGGGAAGGCTACAAAGACAAAGGTGGAGGAGGGAGTCCTGGACAAAGCAGGTGGAGGGCTTCAACAAGACCATGCTGGCAAGCAGAGTGGTACAGCAGTAGTCACCCATAGCGCTGCAGTGATCAGATTGAAACTATTCTCTGCCCGTAGTCAGGTGAGCTTTTTCAAAGTGCTTGTTTGCGTAATTCTAAAAAGTGGTGTGAAAAGCAAAAGAAGTGATGTCCTTGCAAAGAGAAGAAATTTGTGTTAGCTTTGCAGGGCATTGTGAGGTTGAGAGTGAAACTGACTGGCAGAAAAGTTGATCAGGAGAACATGTGAAGCAAATATTAGCAGTATATTTGTAGGTGGGTGAGCAAATTGCTGTTGAGAATCAATGGAGGAAGGTTGGGTGAGATTTCTGGGAGGATGAAATGATGGCAGCTAGCCGTATGTGAATGGCTGCATCAATTTGCAAAGTTGCGATGATCTGAATGAACGAGAAAGGTGGCAATAGAGGGTGGTTTGCAAGCCAGACCCAGCGAAATATTGCACTCTTATGTCTGAGCAGAGTGGCGCAGCGGAAGCGTGCTGGGCCCATAACCCAGAGGTCAATGGATGGAAACCATTCTCTGCTAGCATCAAGATCAACTTTTTCACAACTCATTCGATTTCTGTCCACAATCAAAGCAGCGAGGCTGAGAGGCATTGAGCAAAGGGTCAAGTGATGGCAACGAGTGGTGTGGGGAATTGCTGCAATCCATTTGCAAAGTGAAGATCGTCTTATGTGTGGAGCAGAGAAGGTTAAGGGGAGATTTGATCGAGGTGTTCAAAGTCATGCAGGGTTTTGTTAGAGTAAATAAGGAGAAACTGCTTCCAGTGGCAGAAGGGTCGATAACCAGAGGACACAGATTTCAGGGAATTGAGGCGACATGAGGTAAACAATTTTACGCAGCGAGTTGTTATGATCGGGAATGCACTGCCTGAAATGCTGGTGGAAGCAGATTCAAGAGTAACTTTCAAAAGGGAATTGGATAAATACTTGAAGTGGAAGAATTTGCAGGGCTATGGGGAAAGAGCAGGGGAGTGACACTAATTGGATAGCTCTTTCAAAGAGCCGGTACGAAGGGCTGGATTGTGATTCGATGATTCTATGAAAGCTCTGAAAAGCAAGCTGGCAACAGAGGACGGTTTAAAAACCAGGCACACCGTGGAGTATAATTTTGCCAGATCGGAGCAGAGTGGCGCAGCGGCAGCGTGCTGGGCCCATAACCCAGAGGTCAATGGATCGAAACCATTCTCTGCTAGCAGTGTGATTAACTTTTTCACCGCACTTTCATTTGATGTCCACAATCAACGTTGCGAGGCTGCAAGACACTTCGCAAAGGGTGAAGTCATGGCAACTGGTCGTGTGGGGACTTCCTGCAGTCCACTTGCAAAGTCAAGACAGTCGGATGTGAAGGCTCAGAAGAGAAAGCTGGCCAAGTGTGTGGTTTGACAGCTAGGGGGCAGTGTTGGCACTCAAGTTCGATTGCTCACAAGCTCAGTATCACTGTGTTTCTAACAGTTTTTGCCGGTATATTTGCAGTTACCTGACAACCACGAAAAGAGGAGGGCGGAAATGGACTTGTGGCACGATAATATGATGACAACTGGTAGTATGTGGACTGCCTGCATCAATTTACAAAGTAAAGATTACCTGATGGGAAGGCTACAAAGACAAAGGTGGAGGAGGGAGTCCTGGACAAAGCAGGTGGAGGGCTTCAACAAGACCATGCTGGCAAGCAGAGTGGTACAGCAGTAGTCACCCATAGCGCTGCAGTGATCAGATTGAAACTATTCTCTGCCCGTAGTCAGGTGAGCTTTTTCAAAGTGCTTGTTTGCGTAATTCTAAAAAGTGGTGTGAAAAGCAAAAGAAGTGATGTCCTTGCAAAGAGAAGAAATTTGTGTTAGCTTTGCAGGGCATTGTGAGGTTGAGAGTGAAACTGACTGGCAGAAAAGTTGATCAGGAGAACATGTGAAGCAAATATTAGCAGTATATTTGTAGGTGGGTGAGCAAATTGCTGTTGAGAATCAATGGAGGAAGGTTGGGTGAGATTTCTGGGAGGATGAAATGATGGCAGCGAGCCGTATGTGAATGGCTGCATCAATTTGCAAAGTTGCGATGATCTGAATGAACGAGAAAGGTGGCAATAGAGGGTGGTTTGCAAGCCAGACCCAGCGAAATAGTGCACTCTTATGTCTGAGCAGAGTGGCGCAGCGGAAGCGTGCTGGGCCCATAACCCAGAGGTCAATGGATTGAAACCATTCTCTGCTAGCATCAAGATCAATTTTTTCACAACTCATTCGATTTCTGTCCACAATCAAAGCAGCGAGGCTGAGAGGCATTGAGCAAAGGGTCAAGTGATGGCAACGAGTGGTGTGGGGAATTGCTGCAATCCATTTGCAAAGTGAAGATCGTCTTATGTGTGGAGCAGAGAAGGTTAAGGGGAGATTTGATCGAGGTGTTCAAAGTCATGCAGGGTTTTGTTAGAGTAAATAAGGAGAAACTGCTTGCAGTGGCAGAAGGGTCGATAACCAGAGGACACAGATTTCAGGGAATTGAGGCGACATGAGGTAAACAATTTTACGCAGCGAGTTGTTATGATCGGGAATGCACTGCCTGAAATGCTGGTGGAAGCAGATTCAAGAGTAACTTTCAAAAGGGAATTGGATAAATACTTGAAGTGGAAGAATTTGCAGGGCTATGGGGAAAGAGCAGGGGAATGACACTAATTGGATAGCTCTTTCAAAGAGCCGGTACGAAGGGCTGGATTGTGATTCGATGATTCCATGAAAGCTCTGAAAAGCAAGCTGGCAACAGAGGACGGTTTAAAAACCAGGCACACCGTGGAGTATAGTTTTGCCAGATCGGAGCAGAGTGGCGCAGCGGCAGCGTGCTGGGCCCATAACCCAGAGGTCAATGGATCGAAACCATTCTCTGCTAGCAGTGTGATTAACTTTTTCACCGCACTTTCATTTGATGTCCACAATCAACGTTGCGAGGCTGCAAGACACTTCGCAAAGGGTGAAGTCATGGCAACTGGTCGTGTGGGGACTTCCTGCAGTCCACTTGCAAAGTCAAGACAGTCGGATGTGAAGGCTCAGAAGAGAAAGCTGGCCAAGTGTGTGGTTTGACAGCTAGGGGGCAGTGTTGGCACTCAAGTTCGATTGCTCACAAGCTCAGTATCACTGTGTTTCTAACAGTTTTTGCCGGTATATTTGCAGTTACCTGACAACCACGAAAAGAGGAGGGCGGAAATGGACTTGTGGCACGATAATATGATGACAACTGGTAGTATGTGGACTGCCTGCATCAATTTACAAAGTAAAGATTACCTGATGGGAAGGCTACAAAGACAAAGGTGGAGGAGGGAGTCCTGGACAAAGCAGGTGGAGGGCTTCAACAAGACCATGCTGGCAAGCAGAGTGGTACAGCAGTAGTCACCCATAGCGCTGCAGTGATCAGATTGAAACTATTCTCTGCCCGTAGTCAGGTGAGCTTTTTCAAAGTGCTTGTTTGCGTAATTCTAAAAAGTGGTGTGAAAAGCAAAAGAAGTGATGTCCTTGCAAAGAGAAGAAATTTGTGTTAGCTTTGCAGGGCATTGTGAGGTTGAGAGTGAAACTGACTGGCAGAAAAGTTGATCAGGAGAACATGTGAAGCAAATATTAGCAGTATATTTGTAGGTGGGTGAGCAAATTGCTGTTGAGAATCAATGGAGGAAGGTTGGGTGAGATTTCTGGGAGGATGAAATGATGGCAGCGAGCCGTATGTGAATGGCTGCATCAATTTGCAAAGTTGCGATGATCTGAATGAACGAGAAAGGTGGCAATAGAGGGTGGTTTGCAAGCCAGACCCAGCGAAACAGTGCACTCTTATGTGTGAGCAGAGTGGCGCAGCGGAAGCGTGCTGGCCCCATAACCCAGAGGTCAATGGATCGAAACCATTCTCTGCTAGCATCAAGATCAACTTTTTCACAACTCATTCGATTTCTGTCCACAATCAAAGCAGCGAGGCTGAGAGGCATTGAGCAAAGGGTCAAGTGATGGCAACGAGTGGTGTGGGGAATTGCTGCAATCCATTTGCAAAGTGAAGATCGTCTTATGTGTGGAGCAGAGAAGGTTCAGGGGAGATTTGATCGAGGTGTTCAAAGTCATGCAGGGTTTTGTTAGAGTAAATAAGGAGAAACTGCTTCCAGTGGCAGAAGGGTCGATAACCAGAGGACACAGATTTCAGGGAATTGAGGCGACATGAGGTAAACAATTTTACGCAGCGAGTTGTTATGATCGGGAATGCACTGCCTGAAATGCTGGTGGAAGCAGATTCAAGAGTAACTTTCAAAAGGGAATTGGATAAATACTTGAAGTGGAAGAATTTGCAGGGCTATGGGGAAAGAGCAGGGGAGTGACACTAATTGGATAGCTCTTTCAAAGAGCCGGTACGAAGGGCTGGATTGTGATTCGATGATTCTATGAAAGCTCTGAAAAGCAAGCTGGCAACAGAGGACGGTTTAAAAACCAGGCACACCGTGGAGTATAGTTTTGCCAGATCGGAGCAGAGTGGCGCAGCGGCAGCGTGCTGGGCCCATAACCCAGAGGTCAATGGATCGAAACCATTCTCTGCTAGCAGTGTGATTAACTTTTTCACCGCACTTTCATTTGATGTCCACAATCAACGTTGCGAGGCTGCAAGACACTTCGCAAAGGGTGAAGTCATGGCAACTGGTCGTGTGGGGACTTCCTGCAGTCCACTTGCAAAGTCAAGACAGTCGGATGTGAAGGCTCAGAAGAGAAAGCTGGCCAAGTGTGTGGTTTGACAGCTAGGGGGCAGTGTTGGCACTCAAGTTCGATTGCTCACAAGCTCAGTATCACTGTGTTTCTAACAGTTTTTGCCGGTATATTTGCAGTTACCTGACAACCACGAAAAGAGGAGGGTGGAAATGGACTTGTGGCACGATAATATGATGACAACTGGTAGTATGTGGACTGCCTGCATCAATTTACAAAGTAAAGATTACCTGATGGGAAGGCTACAAAGACAAAGGTGGAGGAGGGAGTCCTGGACAAAGCAGGTGGAGGGCTTCAACAAGACCATGCTGGCAAGCAGAGTGGTACAGCAGTAGTCACCCATAGCGCTGCAGTGATCAGATTGAAACTATTCTCTGCCCGTAGTCAGGTGAGCTTTTTCAAAGTGCTTGTTTGCGTAATTCTAAAAAGTGGTGTGAAAAGCAAAAGAAGTGATGTCCTTGCAAAGAGAAGAAATTTGTGTTAGCTTTGCAGGGCATTGTGAGGTTGAGAGTGAAACTGACTGGCAGAAAAGTTGATCAGGAGAACATGTGAAGCAAATATTAGCAGTATATTTGTAGGTGGGTGAGCAAATTGCTGTTGAGAATCAATGGAGGAAGGTTGGGTGAGATTTCTGGGAGGATGAAATGATGGCAGCGAGCCGTATGTGAATGGCTGCATCAATTTGCAAAGTTGCGATGATCTGAATGAACGAGAAAGGTGGCAATAGAGGGTGGTTTGCAAGCCAGACCCAGCGAAATAGTGCACTCTTATGTCTGAGCAGAGTGGCGCAGCGGAAGCGTGCTGGGCCCATAACCCAGAGGTCAATGGATCAAAACCATTCTCTGCTAGCATCAAGATCAACTTTTTCACAACTCATTCGATTTCTGTCCACAATCAAAGCAGCGAGGCTGAGAGGCATTGAGCAAAGGGTCAAGTGATGGCAACGAGTGGTGTGGGGAATTGCTGCAATCCATTTGCAAAGTGAAGATCGTCTTATGTGTGGAGCAGAGAAGGTTAAGGGGAGATTTGATCGAGGTGTTCAAAGTCATGCAGGGTTTTGTTAGAGTAAATAAGGAGAAACTGCTTCCAGTGGCAGAAGGGTCGATAACCAGAGGACACAGATTTCAGGGAATTGAGGCGACATGAGGTAAACAATTTTACGCAGCGAGTTGTTATGATCGGGAATGCACTGCCTGAAATGCTGGTGGAAGCAGATTCAAGAGTAACTTTCAAAAGGGAATTGGATAAATACTTGAAGTGGAAGAATTTGCAGGGCTATGGGGAAAGAGCAGGGGAGTGACACTAATTGGATAGCTCTTTCAAAGAGCCGGTACGAAGGGCTGGATTGTGATTCGATGATTCAATGAAAGCTCTGAAAAGCAAGCTGGCAACAGAGGACGGTTTAAAAACCAGGCACACCGTGGAGTATAGTTTTGCCAGATCGGAGCAGAGTGGCGCAGCGGCAGCGTGCTGGGCCCATAACCCAGAGGTCAATGGATCGAAACCATTCTCTGCTAGCAGTGTGATTAACTTTTTCACCGCACTTTCATTTGATGTCCACAATCAACGTTGCGAGGCTGCAAGACACTTCGCAAAGGGTGAAGTCATGGCAACTGGTCGTGTGGGGACTTCCTGCAGTCCACTTGCAAAGTCAAGACAGTCGGATGTGAAGGCTCAGAAGAGAAAGCTGGCCAAGTGTGTGGTTTGACAGCTAGGGGGCAGTGTTGGCACTCAAGTTCGATTGCTCACAAGCTCAGTATCACTGTGTTTCTAACAGTTTTTGCCGGTATATTTGCAGTTACCTGACAACCACGAAAAGAGGAGGGCGGAAATGGACTTGTGGCACGATAATATGATGACAACTGGTAGTATGTGGACTGCCTGCATCAATTTACAAAGTAAAGATTACCTGATGGGAAGGCTACAAAGACAAAGGTGGAGGAGGGAGTCCTGGACAAAGCAGGTGGAGGGCTTCAACAAGACCATGCTGGCAAGCAGAGTGGTACAGCAGTAGTCACCCATAGCGCTGCAGTGATCAGATTGAAACTATTCTCTGCCCGTAGTCAGGTGAGCTTTTTCAAAGTGCTTGTTTGCGTAATTCTAAAAAGTGGTGTGAAAAGCAAAAGAAGTGATGTCCTTGCAAAGAGAAGAAATTTGTGTTAGCTTTGCAGGGCATTGTGAGGTTGAGAGTGAAACTGACTGGCAGAAAAGTTGATCAGGAGAACATGTGAAGCAAATATTAGCAGTATATTTGTAGGTGGGTGAGCAAATTGCTGTTGAGAATCAATGGAGGAAGGTTGGGTGAGATTTCTGGGAGGATGAAATGATGGCAGCGAGCCGTATGTGAATGGCTGCATCAATTTGCAAAGTTGCGATGATCTGAATGAACGAGAAAGGTGGCAATAGAGGGTGGTTTGCAAGCCAGACCCAGCGAAATAGTGCACTCTTATGTCTGAGCAGAGTGGCGCAGCGGAAGCGTGCTGGGCCCATAACCCAGAGGTCAATGGGTCGAAACCATTCTCTGCTAGCATCAAGATCAATTTTTTCACAACTCATTCGATTTCTGTCCACAATCAAAGCAGCGAGGCTGAGAGGCATTGAGCAAAGGGTCAAGTGATGGCAACGAGTGGTGTGGGGAATTGCTGCAATCCATTTGCAAAGTGAAGATCGTCTTATGTGTGGAGCAGAGAAGGTTAAGGGGAGATTTGATCGAGGTGTTCAAAGTCATGCAGGGTTTTGTTAGAGTAAATAAGGAGAAACTGCTTCCAGTGGCAGAAGGGTCGATAACCAGAGGACACAGATTTCAGGGAATTGAGGCGACATGAGGTAAACAATTTTACGCAGCGAGTTGTTATGATCGGGAATGCACTGCCTGAAATGCTGGTGGAAGCAGATTCAAGAGTAACTTTCAAAAGGGAATTGGATAAATACTTGAAGTGGAAGAATTTGCAGGGCTATGGGGAAAGAGCAGGGGAGTGACACTAATTGGATAGCTCTTTCAAAGAGCCGGTACGAAGGGCTGGATTGTGATTCGATGATTCTATGAAAGCTCTGAAAAGCAAGCTGGCAACAGAGGACGGTTTAAAAACCAGGCACACCGTGGAGTATAGTTTTGCCAGATCGGAGCAGAGTGGCGCAGCGGCAGCGTGCTGGGCCCATAACCCAGAGGTCAATGGATCGAAACCATTCTCTGCTAGCAGTGTGATTAACTTTTTCACCGCACTTTCATTTGATGTCCACAATCAACGTTGCGAGGCTGCAAGACACTTCGCAAAGGGTGAAGTCATGGCAACTGGTCGTGTGGGGACTTCCTGCAGTCCACTTGCAAAGTCAAGACAGTCGGATGTGAAGGCTCAGAAGAGAAAGCTGGCCAAGTGTGTGGTTTGACAGCTAGGGGGCAGTGTTGGCACTCAAGTTCGATTGCTCACAAGCTCAGTATCACTGTGTTTCTAACAGTTTTTGCCGGTATATTTGCAGTTACCTGACAACCACGAAAAGAGGAGGGTGGAAATGGACTTGTGGCACGATAATATGATGACAACTGGTAGTATGTGGACTGCCTGCATCAATTTACAAAGTAAAGATTACCTGATGGGAAGGCTACAAAGACAAAGGTGGAGGAGGGAGTCCTGGACAAAGCAGGTGGAGGGCTTCAACAAGACCATGCTGGCAAGCAGAGTGGTACAGCAGTAGTCACCCATAGCGCTGCAGTGATCAGATTGAAACTATTCTCTGCCCGTAGTCAGGTGAGCTTTTTCAAAGTGCTTGTTTGCGTAATTCTAAAAAGTGGTGTGAAAAGCAAAAGAAGTGATGTCCTTGCAAAGAGAAGAAATTTGTGTTAGCTTTGCAGGGCATTGTGAGGTTGAGAGTGAAACTGACTGGCAGAAAAGTTGATCAGGAGAACATGTGAAGCAAATATTAGCAGTATATTTGTAGGTGGGTGAGCAAATTGCTGTTGAGAATCAATGGAGGAAGGTTGGGTGAGATTTCTGGGAGGATGAAATGATGGCAGCGAGCCGTATGTGAATGGCTGCATCAATTTGCAAAGTTGCGATGATCTGAATGAACGAGAAAGGTGGCAATAGAGGGTGGTTTGCAAGCCAGACCCAGCGAAATAGTGCACTCTTATGTCTGAGCAGAGTGGCGCAGCGGAAGCGTGCTGGGCCCATAACCCAGAGGTCAATGGATCAAAACCATTCTCTGCTAGCATCAAGATCAACTTTTTCACAACTCATTCGATTTCTGTCCACAATCAAAGCAGCGAGGCTGAGAGGCATTGAGCAAAGGGTCAAGTGATGGCAACGAGTGGTGTGGGGAATTGCTGCAATCCATTTGCAAAGTGAAGATCGTCTTATGTGTGGAGCAGAGAAGGTTAAGGGGAGATTTGATCGAGGTGTTCAAAGTCATGCAGGGTTTTGTTAGAGTAAATAAGGAGAAACTGCTTCCAGTGGCAGAAGGGTCGATAACCAGAGGACACAGATTTCAGGGAATTGAGGCGACATGAGGTAAACAATTTTACGCAGCGAGTTGTTATGATCGGGAATGCACTGCCTGAAATGCTGGTGGAAGCAGATTCAAGAGTAACTTTCAAAAGGGAATTGGATAAATACTTGAAGTGGAAGAATTTGCAGGGCTATGGGGAAAGAGCAGGGGAGTGACACTAATTGGATAGCTCTTTCAAAGAGCCGGTACGAAGGGCTGGATTGTGATTCGATGATTCTATGAAAGCTCTGAAAAGCAAGCTGGCAACAGAGGACGGTTTAAAAACCAGGCACACCGTGGAGTATAGTTTTGCCAGATCGGAGCAGAGTGGCGCAGCGGCAGCATGCTGGGCCCATAACCCAGAGGTCAATGGATCGAAACCATTCTCTGCTAGCAGTGTGATTAACTTTTTCACCGCACTTTCATTTGATGTCCACAATCAACGTTGCGAGGCTGCAAGACACTTCGCAAAGGGTGAAGTCATGGCAACTGGTCGTGTGGGGACTTCCTGCAGTCCACTTGCAAAGTCAAGACAGTCGGATGTGAAGGCTCAGAAGAGAAAGCTGGCCAAGTGTGTGGTTTGACAGCTAGGGGGCAGTGTTGGCACTCAAGTTCGATTGCTCACAAGCTCAGTATCACTGTGTTTCTAACAGTTTTTGCCGGTATATTTGCAGTTACCTGACAACCACGAAAAGAGGAGGGCGGAAATGGACTTGTGGCACGATAATATGATGACAACTGGTAGTATGTGGACTGCCTGCATCAATTTACAAAGTAAAGATTACCTGATGGGAAGGCTACAAAGACAAAGGTGGAGGAGGGAGTCCTGGACAAAGCAGGTGGAGGGCTTCAACAAGACCATGCTGGCAAGCAGAGTGGTACAGCAGTAGTCACCCATAGCGCTGCAGTGATCAGATTGAAACTATTCTCTGCCCGTAGTCAGGTGAGCTTTTTCAAAGTGCTTGTTTGCGTAATTCTAAAAAGTGGTGTGAAAAGCAAAAGAAGTGATGTCCTTGCAAAGAGAAGAAATTTGTGTTAGCTTTGCAGGGCATTGTGAGGTTGAGAGTGAAACTGACTGGCAGAAAAGTTGATCAGGAGAACATGTGAAGCAAATATTAGCAGTATATTTGTAGGTGGGTGAGCAAATTGCTGTTGAGAATCAATGGAGGAAGGTTGGGTGAGATTTCTGGGAGGATGAAATGATGGCAGCGAGCCGTATGTGAATGGCTGCATCAATTTGCAAAGTTGCGATGATCTGAATGAACGAGAAAGGTGGCAATAGAGGGTGGTTTGCAAGCCAGACCCAGCGAAATAGTGCACTCTTATGTCTGAGCAGAGTGGCGCAGCGGAAGCGTGCTGGGCCCATAACCCAGAGGTCAATGGATCGAAACCATTCTCTGCTAGCATCAAGATCAATTTTTTCACAACTCATTCGATTTCTGTCCACAATCAAAGCAGCGAGGCTGAGAGGCATTGAGCAAAGGGTCAAGTGATGGCAACGAGTGGTGTGGGGAATTGCTGCAATCCATTTGCAAAGTGAAGATCGTCTTATGTGTGGAGCAGAGAAGGTTAAGGGGAGATTTGATCGAGGTGTTCAAAGTCATGCAGGGTTTTGTTAGAGTAAATAAGGAGAAACTGCTTCCAGTGGCAGAAGGGTCGATAACCAGAGGACACAGATTTCAGGGAATTGAGGCGACATGAGGTAAACAATTTTACGCAGCGAGTTGTTATGATCGGGAATGCACTGCCTGAAATGCTGGTGGAAGCAGATTCAAGAGTAACTTTCAAAAGGGAATTGGATAAATACTTGAAGTGGAAGAATTTGCAGGGCTATGGGGAAAGAGCAGGGGAGTGACACTAATTGGATAGCTCTTTCAAAGAGCCGGTACGAAGGGCTGGATTGTGATTCGATGATTCTATGAAAGCTCTGAAAAGCAAGCTGGCAACAGAGGACGGTTTAAAAACCAGGCACACCGTGGAGTATAGTTTTGCCAGATCGGAGCAGAGTGGCGCAGCGGCAGCGTGCTGGGCCCATAACCCAGAGGTCAATGGATCGAAACCATTCTCTGCTAGCAGTGTGATTAACTTTTTCACCGCACTTTCATTTGATGTCCACAATCAACGTTGCGAGGCTGCAAGACACTTCGCAAAGGGTGAAGTCATGGCAACTGGTCGTGTGGGGACTTCCTGCAGTCCACTTGCAAAGTCAAGACAGTCGGATGTGAAGGCTCAGAAGAGAAAGCTGGCCAAGTGTGTGGTTTGACAGCTAGGGGGCAGTGTTGGCACTCAAGTTCGATTGCTCACAAGCTCAGTATCACTGTGTTTCTAACAGTTTTTGCCGGTATATTTGCAGTTACCTGACAACCACGAAAAGAGGAGGGCGGAAATGGACTTGTGGCACGATAATATGATGACAACTGGTAGTATGTGGACTGCCTGCATCAATTTACAAAGTAAAGATTACCTGATGGGAAGGCTACAAAGACAAAGGTGGAGGAGGGAGTCCTGGACAAAGCAGGTGGAGGGCTTCAACAAGACCATGCTGGCAAGCAGAGTGGTACAGCAGTAGTCACCCATAGCGCTGCAGTGATCAGATTGAAACTATTCTCTGCCCGTAGTCAGGTGAGCTTTTTCAAAGTGCTTGTTTGCGTAATTCTAAAAAGTGGTGTGAAAAGCAAAAGAAGTGATGTCCTTGCAAAGAGAAGAAATTTGTGTTAGCTTTGCAGGGCATTGTGAGGTTGAGAGTGAAACTGACTGGCAGAAAAGTTGATCAGGAGAACATGTGAAGCAAATATTAGCAGTATATTTGTAGGTGGGTGAGCAAATTGCTGTTGAGAATCAATGGAGGAAGGTTGGGTGAGATTTCTGGGAGGATGAAATGATGGCAGCGAGCCGTATGTGAATGGCTGCATCAATTTGCAAAGTTGCGATGATCTGAATGAACGAGAAAGGTGGCAATAGAGGGTGGTTTGCAAGCCAGACCCAGCGAAATAGTGCACTTTTATGTCTGAGCAGAGTGGCGCAGCGGAAGCATGCTGGGCCCATAACCCAGAGGTCAATGGATCGAAACCATTCTCTGCTAGCATCAAGATCAATTTTTTCACAACTCATTCGATTTCTGTCCACAATCAAAGCAGCGAGGCTGAGAGGCATTGAGCAAAGGGTCAAGTGATGGCAACGAGTGGTGTGGGGAATTGCTGCAATCCATTTGCAAAGTGAAGATCGTCTTATGTGCAGAGCAGAGAAGGTTAAGGGGAGATTTGATCGAGGTGTTCAAAGTCATGAAGGGTTTTGTTAGAGTAAATAAGGAGAAACTGCTTCCAGTGGCAGAAGGGTCGATAACCAGAGGACACAGATTTCAGGGAATTGAGGCGACATGAGGTAAACAATTTTACGCAGCGAGTTGTTATGATCGGGAATGCACTGCCTGAAATGCTGGTGGAAGCAGATTCAAGAGTAACTTTCAAAAGGGAATTGGATAAATACTTGAAGTGGAAGAATTTGCAGGGCTATGGGGAAAGAGCAGGGGAGTGACACTAATTGGATAGCTCTTTCAAAGAGCCGGTACGAAGGGCTGGATTGTGATTCGATGATTCCATGAAAGCTCTGAAAAGCAAGCTGGCAACAGAGGACGGTTTAAAAACCAGGCACACCGTGGAGTATAGTTTTGCCAGATCGGAGCAGAGTGGCGCAGCGGCAGCGTGCTGGGCCCATAACCCAGAGGTCAATGGATCGAAACCATTCTCTGCTAGCAGTGTGATTAACTTTTTCACCGCACTTTCATTTGATGTCCACAATCAACGTTGCGAGGCTGCAAGACACTTCGCAAAGGGTGAAGTCATGGCAACTGGTCGTGTGGGGACTTCCTGCAGTCCACTTGCAAAGTCAAGACAGTCGGATGTGAAGGCTCAGAAGAGAAAGCTGGCCAAGTGTGTGGTTTGACAGCTAGGGGGCAGTGTTGGCACTCAAGTTCGATTGCTCACAAGCTCAGTATCACTGTGTTTCTAACAGTTTTTGCCGGTATATTTGCAGTTACCTGACAACCACGAAAAGAGGAGGGCGGAAATGGACTTGTGGCACGATAATATGATGACAACTGGTAGTATGTGGACTGCCTGCATCAATTTACAAAGTAAAGATTACCTGATGGGAAGGCTACAAAGACAAAGGTGGAGGAGGGAGTCCTGGACAAAGCAGGTGGAGGGCTTCAACAAGACCATGCTGGCAAGCAGAGTGGTACAGCAGTAGTCACCCATAGCGCTGCAGTGATCAGATTGAAACTATTCTCTGCCCGTAGTCAGGTGAGCTTTTTCAAAGTGCTTGTTTGCGTAATTCTAAAAAGTGGTGTGAAAAGCAAAAGAAGTGATGTCCTTGCAAAGAGAAGAAATTTGTGTTAGCTTTGCAGGGCATTGTGAGGTTGAGAGTGAAACTGACTGGCAGAAAAGTTGATCAGGAGAACATGTGAAGCAAATATTAGCAGTATATTTGTAGGTGGGTGAGTAAATTGCTGTTGAGAATCAATGGAGGAAGGTTGGGGGAGATTTCTGGGAGGATGAAATGATGGCAGCTAGCCGTATGTGAATGGCTGCATCAATTTGCAAAGTTGCGATGATCAGAATGAACGAGAAAGGTGGCAATAGAGGGTGGTTTGCAAGCCAGACCCAGCGAAATAGTGCACTCTTATGTCTGAGCAGAGTGGCGCAGCGGAAGCGTGCTGGGCCCATAACCCAGAGGTCAATGGGTCGAAACCATTCTCTGCTAGCATCAAGATCAACTTTTTCACAACTCATTCGATTTCTGTCCACAATCAAAGCAGCGAGGCTGAGAGGCATTGAGCAAAGGGTCAAGTGATGGCAACGAGTGGTGTGGGGAATTGCTGCAATCCATTTGCAAAGTGAAGATCGTCTTATGTGTGGAGCAGAGAAGGTTAAGGGGAGATTTGATCGAGGTGTTCAAAGTCATGCAGGGTTTTGTTAGAGTAAATAAGGAGAAACTGCTTCCAGTGGCAGAAGGGTCGATAACCAGAGGACACAGATTTCAGGGAATTGAGGCGACATGAGGTAAACAATTTTACGCAGCGAGTTGTTATGATCGGGAATGCACTGCCTGAAATGCTGGTGGAAGCAGATTCAAGAGTAACTTTCAAAAGGGAATTGGATAAATACTTGAAGTGGAAGAATTTGCAGGGCTATGGGGAAAGAGCAGGGGAGTGACACTAATTGGATAGCTCTTTCAAAGAGCCGGTACGAAGGGCTGGATTGTGATTCGATGATTCTATGAAAGCTCTGAAAAGCAAGCTGGCAACAGAGGACGGTTTAAAAACCAGGCACACCGTGGAGTATAGTTTTGCCAGATCGGAGCAGAGTGGCGCAGCGGCAGCGTGCTGGGCCCATAACCCAGAGGTCAATGGATCGAAACCATTCTCTGCTAGCAGTGTGATTAACTTTTTCACCGCACTTTCATTTGATGTCCACAATCAACGTTGCGAGGCTGCAAGACACTTCGCAAAGGGTGAAGTCATGGCAACTGGTCGTGTGGGGACTTCCTGCAGTCCACTTGCAAAGTCAAGACAGTCGGATGTGAAGGCTCAGAAGAGAAAGCTGGCCAAGTGTGTGGTTTGACAGCTAGGGGGCAGTGTTGGCACTCAAGTTCGATTGCTCACAAGCTCAGTATCACTGTGTTTCTAACAGTTTTTGCCGGTATATTTGCAGTTACCTGACAACCACGAAAAGAGGAGGGCGGAAATGGACTTGTGGCACGATAATATGATGACAACTGGTAGTATGTGGACTGCCTGCATCAATTTACAAAGTAAAGATTACCTGATGGGAAGGCTACAAAGACAAAGGTGGAGGACGGAGTCCTGGACAAAGCAGGTGGAGGGCTTCAACAAGACCATGCTGGCAAGCAGAGTGGTACAGCAGTAGTCACCCATAGCGCTGCAGTGATCAAATTGAAACTATTCTCTGCCCGTAGTCAGGTGAGCTTTTTCAAAGTGCTTGTTTGCGTAATTCTAAAAAGTGGTGTGAAAAGCAAAAGAAGTGATGTCCTTGCAAAGAGAAGAAATTTGTGTTAGCTTTGCAGGGCATTGTGAGGTTGAGAGTGAAACTGACTGGCAGAAAAGTTGATCAGGAGAACATGTGAAGCAAATATTAGCAGTATATTTGTAGGTGGGTGAGCAAATTGCTGTTGAGAATCAATGGAGGAAGGTTGGGTGAGATTTCTGGGAGGATGAAATGATGGCAGCTAGCCGTATGTGAATGGCTGCATCAATTTGCAAAGTTGCGATGATCTGAATGAACGAGAAAGGTGGCAATAGAGGGTGGTTTGCAAGCCAGACCCAGCGAAATAGTGCACTCTTATGTCTGAGCAGAGTGGCGCAGCGGAAGCGTGCTGGGCCCATAACCCAGAGGTCAATGGATCGAAACCATTCTCTGCTAGCATCAAGATCAATTTTTTCACAACTCATTCGATTTCTGTCCACAATCAAAGCAGCGAGGCTGAGAGGCATTGAGCAAAGGGTCAAGTGATGGCAACGAGTGGTGTGGGGAATTGCTGCAATCCATTTGCAAAGTGAAGATCGTCTTATGTGTGGAGCAGAGAAGGTTAAGGGGAGATTTGATTGAGGTGTTCAAAGTCATGCAGGGTTTTGTTAGAGTAAATAAGGAGAAACTGCTTCCAGTGGCAGAAGGGTCGATAACCAGAGGACACAGATTTCAGGGAATTGAGGCGACATGAGGTAAACAATTTTACGCAGCGAGTTGTTATGATCGGGAATGCACTGCCTGAAATGCTGGTGGAAGCAGATTCAAGAGTAACTTTCAAAAGGGAATTGGATAAATACTTGAAGTGGAAGAATTTGCAGGGCTATGGGGAAAGAGCAGGGGAGTGACACTAATTGGATAGCTCTTTCAAAGAGCCGGTACGAAGGGCTGGATTGTGATTCGATGATTCTATGAAAGCTCTGAAAAGCAAGCTGGCAACAGAGGACGGTTTAAAAACCAGGCACACCGTGGAGTATAGTTTTGCCAGATCGGAGCAGAGTGGCGCAGCGGCAGCGTGCTGGGCCCATAACCCAGAGGTCAATGGATCGAAACCATTCTCTGCTAGCAGTGTGATTAACTTTTTCACCGCACTTTCATTTGATGTCCACAATCAACGTTGCGAGGCTGCAAGACACTTCGCAAAGGGTGAAGTCATGGCAACTGGTCGTGTGGGGACTTCCTGCAGTCCACTTGCAAAGTCAAGACAGTCGGATGTGAAGGCTCAGAAGAGAAAGCTGGCCAAGTGTGTGGTTTGACAGCTAGGGGGCAGTGTTGGCACTCAAGTTCGATTGCTCACAAGCTCAGTATCACTGTGTTTCTAACAGTTTTTGCCGGTATATTTGCAGTTACCTGACAACCACGAAAAGAGGAGGGCGGAAATGGACTTGTGGCACGATAATATGATGACAACTGGTAGTATGTGGACTGCCTGCATCAATTTACAAAGTAAAGATTACCTGATGGGAAGGCTACAAAGACAAAGGTGGAGGAGGGAGTCCTGGACAAAGCAGGTGGAGGGCTTCAACAAGACCATGCTGGCAAGCAGAGTGGTACAGCAGTAGTCACCCATAGCGCTGCAGTGATCAGATTGAAACTATTCTCTGCCCGTAGTCAGGTGAGCTTTTTCAAAGTGCTTGTTTGCGTAATTCTAAAAAGTGGTGTGAAAAGCAAAAGAAGTGATGTCCTTGCAAAGAGAAGAAATTTGTGTTAGCTTTGCAGGGCATTGTGAGGTTGAGAGTGAAACTGACTGGCAGAAAAGTTGATCAGGAGAACATGTGAAGCAAATATTAGCAGTATATTTGTAGGTGGGTGAGCAAATTGCTGTTGAGAATCAATGGAGGAAGGTTGGGTGAGATTTCTGGGAGGATGAAATGATGGCAGCGAGCCGTATGTGAATGGCTGCATCAATTTGCAAAGTTGCGATGATCTGAATGAACGAGAAAGGTGGCAATAGAGGGTGGTTTGCAAGCCAGACCCAGCGAAATAGTGCACTCTTACGTCTGAGCAGAGTGGCGCAGCGGAAGCGTGCTGGGCCCATAACCCAGAGGTCAATGGATCGAAACCATTCTCTGCTAGCATCAAGATCAACTTTTTCACAACTCATTCGATTTCTGTCCACAATCAAAGCAGCGAGGCTGAGAGGCATTGAGCAAAGGGTCAAGTGATGGCAACGAGTGGTGTGGGGAATTGCTGCAATCCATTTGCAAAGTGAAGATCGTCTTATGTGTGGAGCAGAGAAGGTTAAGGGGAGATTTGATCGAGGTGTTCAAAGTCATGCAGGGTTTTGTTAGAGTAAATAAGGAGAAACTGCTTCCAGTGGCAGAAGGGTCGATAACCAGAGGACACAGATTTCAGGGAATTGAGGCGACATGAGGTAAACAATTTTACGCAGCGAGTTGTTATGATCGGGAATGCACTGCCTGAAATGCTGGTGGAAGCAGATTCAAGAGTAACTTTCAAAAGGGAATTGGATAAATACTTGAAGTGGAAGAATTTGCAGGGCTATGGGGAAAGAGCAGGGGAGTGACACTAATTGGATAGCTCTTTCAAAGAGCCGGTACGAAGGGCTGGATTGTGATTCGATGATTCTATGAAAGCTCTGAAAAGCAAGCTGGCAACAGAGGACGGTTTAAAAACCAGGCACACCGTGGAGTATAGTTTTGCCAGATCGGAGCAGAGTGGCGCAGCGGCAGCGTGCTGGGCCCATAACCCAGAGGTCAATGGATCGAAACCATTCTCTGCTAGCAGTGTGATTAACTTTTTCACCGCACTTTCATTTGATGTCCACAATCAACGTTGCGAGGCTGCAAGACACTTCGCAAAGGGTGAAGTCATGGCAACTGGTCGTGTGGGGACTTCCTGCAGTCCACTTGCAAAGTCAAGACAGTCGGATGTGAAGGCTCAGAAGAGAAAGCTGGCCAAGTGTGTGGTTTGACAGCTAGGGGGCAGTGTTGGCACTCAAGTTCGATTGCTCACAAGCTCAGTATCACTGTGTTTCTAACAGTTTTTGCCGGTATATTTGCAGTTACCTGACAACCACGAAAAGAGGAGGGCGGAAATGGACTTGTGGCACGATAATATGATGACAACTGGTAGTATGTGGACTGCCTGCATCAATTTACAAAGTAAAGATTACCTGATGGGAAGGCTACAAAGACAAAGGTGGAGGACGGAGTCCTGGACAAAGCAGGTGGAGGGCTTCAACAAGACCATGCTGGCAAGCAGAGTGGTACAGCAGTAGTCACCCATAGCGCTGCAGTGATCAAATTGAAACTATTCTCTGCCCGTAGTCAGGTGAGCTTTTTCAAAGTGCTTGTTTGCGTAATTCTAAAAAGTGGTGTGAAAAGCAAAAGAAGTGATGTCCTTGCAAAGAGAAGAAATTTGTGTTAGCTTTGCAGGGCATTGTGAGGTTGAGAGTGAAACTGACTGGCAGAAAAGTTGATCAGGAGAACATGTGAAGCAAATATTAGCAGTATATTTGTAGGTGGGTGAGCAAATTGCTGTTGAGAATCAATGGAGGAAGGTTGGGTGAGATTTCTGGGAGGATGAAATGATGGCAGCTAGCCGTATGTGAATGGCTGCATCAATTTGCAAAGTTGCGATGATCTGAATGAACGAGAAAGGTGGCAATAGAGGGTGGTTTGCAAGCCAGACCCAGCGAAATAGTGCACTCTTACGTCTGAGCAGAGTGGCGCAGCGGAAGCGTGCTGGGCCCATAACCCAGAGGTCAATGGATCGAAACCATTCTCTGCTAGCATCAAGGTCAATTTTTTCACAACTCATTCGATTTCTGTCCACAATCAAAGCAGCGAGGCTGAGAGGCATTGAGCAAAGGGTCAAGTGATGGCAACGAGTGGTGTGGGGAATTGCTGCAATCCATTTGCAAAGTGAAGATCGTCTTCTGTTTGGAGCAGAGAAGGTTAAGGGGAGATTTGATCGAGGTGTTCAAAGTCATGCAGGGTTTTGTTAGAGTAAATAAGGAGAAACTGCTTGCAGTGGCAGAAGGGTCGATAACCAGAGGACACAGATTTCAGGGAATTGAGGCGACATGAGGTAAACAATTTTACGCAGCGAGTTGTTATGATCGGGAATGCACTGCCTGAAATGCTGGTGGAAGCAGATTCAAGAGTAACTTTCAAAAGGGAATTGGATAAATACTTGAAGTGGAAGAATTTGCAGGGCTATGGGGAAAGAGCAGGGGAGTGACACTAATTGGATAGCTCTTTCAAAGAGCCGGTACGAAGGGCTGGATTGTGATTCTATGATTCTATGAAAGCTCTGAAAAGCAAGCTGGCAACAGAGGACGGTTTAAAAACCAGGCACACCGTGGAGTATAGTTTTGCCAGATCGGAGCAGAGTGGCGCAGCGGCAGCGTGCTGGGCCCATAACCCAGAGGTCAATGGATCGAAACCATTCTCTGCTAGCAGTGTGATTAACTTTTTCACCGCACTTTCATTTGATGTCCACAATCAACGTTGCGAGGCTGCAAGACACTTCGCAAAGGGTGAAGTCATGGCAACTGGTCGTGTGGGGACTTCCTGCAGTCCACTTGCAAAGTCAAGACAGTCGGATGTGAAGGCTCAGAAGAGAAAGCTGGCCAAGTGTGTGGTTTGACAGCTAGGGGGCAGTGTTGGCACTCAAGTTCGATTGCTCACAAGCTCAGTATCACTGTGTTTCTAACAGTTTTTGCCGGTATATTTGCAGTTACCTGACAACCACGAAAAGAGGAGGGCGGAAATGGACTTGTGGCACGATAATATGATGACAACTGGTAGTATGTGGACTGCCTGCATCAATTTACAAAGTAAAGATTACCTGATGGGAAGGCTACAAAGACAAAGGTGGAGGAGGGAGTCCTGGACAAAGCAGGTGGAGGGCTTCAACAAGACCATGCTGGCAAGCAGAGTGGTACAGCAGTAGTCACCCATAGCGCTGCAGTGATCAGATTGAAACTATTCTCTGCCCGTAGTCAGGTGAGCTTTTTCAAAGTGCTTGTTTGCGTAATTCTAAAAAGTGGTGTGAAAAGCAAAAGAAGTGATGTCCTTGCAAAGAGAAGAAATTTGTGTTAGCTTTGCAGGGCATTGTGAGGTTGAGAGTGAAACTGACTGGCAGAAAAGTTGATCAGGAGAACATGTGAAGCAAATATTAGCAGTATATTTGTAGGTGGGTGAGCAAATTGCTGTTGAGAATCAATGGAGGAAGGTTGGGTGAGATTTCTGGGAGGATGAAATGATGGCAGCTAGCCGTATGTGAATGGCTGCATCAATTTGCAAAGTTGCGATGATCTGAATGAACGAGAAAGGTGGCAATAGAGGGTGGTTTGCAAGCCAGACCCAGCGAAATAGTGCACTCTTATGTCTGAGCAGAGTGGCGCAGCGGAAGCGTGCTGGGCCCATAACCCAGAGGTCAATGGATCGAAACCATTCTCTGCTAGCATCAAGATCAATTTTTTCACAACTCATTCGATTTCTGTCCACAATCAAAGCAGCGAGGCTGAGAGGCATTGAGCAAAGGGTCAAGTGATGGCAACGAGTGGTGTGGGGAATTGCTGCAATCCATTTGCAAAGTGAAGATCGTCTTATGTGTGGAGCAGAGAAGGTTAAGGGGAGATTTGATCGAGGTGTTCAAAGTCATGCAGGGTTTTGTTAGAGTAAATAAGGAGAAACTGCTTCCAGTGGCAGAAGGGTCGATAACCAGAGGACACAGATTTCAGGGAATTGAGGCGACATGAGGTAAACAATTTTACGCAGCGAGTTGTTATGATCGGGAATGCACTGCCTGAAATGCTGGTGGAAGCAGATTCAAGAGTAACTTTCAAAAGGGAATTGGATAAATACTTGAAGTGGAAGAATTTGCAGGGCTATGGGGAAAGAGCAGGGGAGTGACACTAATTGGATAGCTCTTTCAAAGAGCCGGTACGAAGGGCTGGATTGTGATTCGATGATTCTATGAAAGCTCTGAAAAGCAAGCTGGCAACAGAGGACGGTTTAAAAACCAGGCACACCGTGGAGTATAGTTTTGCCAGATCGGAGCAGAGTGGCACAGCGGCAGCGTGCTGGGCCCATAACCCAGAGGTCAATGGATCGAAACCATTCTCTGCTAGCAGTGTGATTAACTTTTTCACCGCACTTTCATTTGATGTCCACAATCAACGTTGCGAGGCTGCAAGACACTTCGCAAAGGGTGAAGTCATGGCAACTGGTCGTGTGGGGACTTCCTGCAGTCCACTTGCAAAGTCAAGACAGTCGGATGTGAAGGCTCAGAAGAGAAAGCTGGCCAAGTGTGTGGTTTGACAGCTAGGGGGCAGTGTTGGCACTCAAGTTCGATTGCTCACAAGCTCAGTATCACTGTGTTTCTAACAGTTTTTGCCGGTATATTTGCAGTTACCTGACAACCACGAAAAGAGGAGGGCGGAAATGGACTTGTGGCACGATAATATGATGACAACTGGTAGTATGTGGACTGCCTGCATCAATTTACAAAGTAAAGATTACCTGATGGGAAGGCTACAAAGACAAAGGTGGAGGAGGGAGTCCTGGACAAAGCAGGTGGAGGGCTTCAACAAGACCATGCTGGCAAGCAGAGTGGTACAGCAGTAGTCACCCATAGCGCTGCAGTGATCAGATTGAAACTATTCTCTGCCCGTAGTCAGGTGAGCTTTTTCAAAGTGCTTGTTTGCGTAATTCTAAAAAGTGGTGTGAAAAGCAAAAGAAGTGATGTCCTTGCAAAGAGAAGAAATTTGTGTTAGCTTTGCAGGGCATTGTGAGGTTGAGAGTGAAACTGACTGGCAGAAAAGTTGATCAGGAGAACATGTGAAGCAAATATTAGCAGTATATTTGTAGGTGGGTGAGCAAATTGCTGTTGAGAATCAATGGAGGAAGGTTGGGGGAGATTTCTGGGAGGATGAAATGATGGCAGCTAGCCGTATGTGAATGGCTGCATCAATTTGCAAAGTTGCGATGATCTGAATGAACGAGAAAGGTGGCAATAGAGGGTGGTTTGCAAGCCAGACCCAGCGAAATAGTGCACTCTTATGTCTGAGCAGAGTGGCGCAGCGGAAGCGTGCTGGGCCCATAACCCAGAGGTCAATGGATCGAAACCATTCTCTGCTAGCATCAAGATCAACTTTTTCACAACTCATTCGATTTCTGTCCACAATCAAAGCAGCGAGGCTGAGAGGCATTGAGCAAAGGGTCAAGTGATGGCAACGAGTGGTGTGGGGAATTGCTGCAATCCATTTGCAAAGTGAAGATCGTCTTATGTGTGGAGCAGAGAAGGTTAAGGGGAGATTTGATCGAGGTGTTCAAAGTCATGCAGGGTTTTGTTAGAGTAAATAAGGAGAAACTGCTTCCAGTGGCAGAAGGGTCGATAACCAGAGGACACAGATTTCAGGGAATTGAGGCGACATGAGGTAAACAATTTTACGCAGCGAGTTGTTATGATCGGGAATGCACTGCCTGAAATGCTGGTGGAAGCAGATTCAAGAGTAACTTTCAAAAGGGAATTGGATAAATACTTGAAGTGGAAGAATTTGCAGGGCTATGGGGAAAGAGCAGGGGAGTGACACTAATTGGATAGCTCTTTCAAAGAGCCGGTACGAAGGGCTGGATTGTGATTCGATGATTCTATGAAAGCTCTGAAAAGCAAGCTGGCAACAGAGGACGGTTTAAAAACCAGGCACACCGTGGAGTATAGTTTTGCCAGATCGGAGCAGAGTGGCGCAGCGGCAGCGTGCTGGGCCCATAACCCAGAGGTCAATGGATCGAAACCATTCTCTGCTAGCAGTGTGATTAACTTTTTCACCGCACTTTCATTTGATGTCCACAATCAACGTTGCGAGGCTGCAAGACACTTCGCAAAGGGTGAAGTCATGGCAACTGGTCGTGTGGGGACTTCCTGCAGTCCACTTGCAAAGTCAAGACAGTCGGATGTGAAGGCTCAGAAGAGAAAGCTGGCCAAGTGTGTGGTTTGACAGCTAGGGGGCAGTGTTGGCACTCAAGTTCGATTGCTCACAAGCTCAGTATCACTGTGTTTCTAACAGTTTTTGCCGGTATATTTGCAGTTACCTGACAACCACGAAAAGAGGAGGGCGGAAATGGACTTGTGGCACGATAATATGATGACAACTGGTAGTATGTGGACTGCCTGCATCAATTTACAAAGTAAAGATTACCTGATGGGAAGGCTACAAAGACAAAGGTGGAGGAGGGAGTCCTGGACAAAGCAGGTGGAGGGCTTCAACAAGACCATGCTGGCAAGCAGAGTGGTACAGCAGTAGTCACCCATAGCGCTGCAGTGATCAGATTGAAACTATTCTCTGCCCGTAGTCAGGTGAGCTTTTTCAAAGTGCTTGTTTGCGTAATTCTAAAAAGTGGTGTGAAAAGCAAAAGAAGTGATGTCCTTGCAAAGAGAAGAAATTTGTGTTAGCTTTGCAGGGCATTGTGAGGTTGAGAGTGAAACTGACTGGCAGAAAAGTTGATCAGGAGAACATGTGAAGCAAATATTAGCAGTATATTTGTAGGTGGGTGAGCAAATTGCTGTTGAGAATCAATGGAGGAAGGTTGGGTGAGATTTCTGGGAGGATGAAATGATGGCAGCTAGCCGTATGTGAATGGCTGCATCAATTTGCAAAGTTGCGATGATCTGAATGAACGAGAAAGGTGGCAATAGAGGGTGGTTTGCAAGCCAGACCCAGCGAAATAGTGCACTCTTATGTCTGAGCAGAGTGGCGCAGCGGAAGCGTGCTGGGCCCATAACCCAGAGGTCAATGGATCGAAACCATTCTCTGCTAGCATCAAGATCAATTTTTTCACAACTCATTCGATTTCTGTCCACAATCAAAGCAGCGAGGCTGAGAGGCATTGAGCAAAGGGTCAAGTGATGGCAACGAGTGGTGTGGGGAATTGCTGCAATCCATTTGCAAAGTGAAGATCGTCTTATGTGTGGAGCAGAGAAGGTTAAGGGGAGATTTGATCGAGGTGTTCAAAGTCATGCAGGGTTTTGTTAGAGTAAATAAGGAGAAACTGCTTCCAGTGGCAGAAGGGTCGATAACCAGAGGACACAGATTTCAGGGAATTGAGGCGACATGAGGTAAACAATTTTACGCAGCGAGTTGTTATGATCGGGAATGCACTGCCTGAAATGCTGGTGGAAGCAGATTCAAGAGTAACTTTCAAAAGGGAATTGGATAAATACTTGAAGTGGAAGAATTTGCAGGGCTATGGGGAAAGAGCAGGGGAGTGACACTAATTGGATAGCTCTTTCAAAGAGCCGGTACGAAGGGCTGGATTGTGATTCTATGATTCTATGAAAGCTCTGAAAAGCAAGCTGGCAACAGAGGACGGTTTAAAAACCAGGCACACCGTGGAGTATAGTTTTGCCAGATCGGAGCAGAGTGGCGCAGCGGCAGCGTGCTGGGCCCATAACCCAGAGGTCAATGGATCGAAACCATTCTCTGCTAGCAGTGTGATTAACTTTTTCACCGCACTTTCATTTGATGTCCACAATCAACGTTGCGAGGCTGCAAGACACTTCGCAAAGGGTGAAGTCATGGCAACTGGTAGTGTGGGGACTTCCTGCAGTCCACTTGCAAAGTCAAGACAGTCGGATGTGAAGGCTCAGAAGAGAAAGCTGGCCAAGTGTGTGGTTTGACAGCTAGGGGGCAGTGTTGGCACTCAAGTTCGATTGCTCACAAGCTCAGTATCACTGTGTTTCTAACAGTTTTTGCCGGTATATTTGCAGTTACCTGACAACCACGAAAAGAGGAGGGCGGAAATGGACTTGTGGCACGATAATATGATGACAACTGGTAGTATGTGGACTGCCTGCATCAATTTACAAAGTAAAGATTACCTGATGGGAAGGCTACAAAGACAAAGGTGGAGGAGGGAGTCCTGGACAAAGCAGGTGGAGGGCTTCAACAAGACCATGCTGGCAAGCAGAGTGGTACAGCAGTAGTCACCCATAGCGCTGCAGTGATCAGATTGAAACTATTCTCTGCCCGTAGTCAGGTGAGCTTTTTCAAAGTGCTTGTTTGCGTAATTCTAAAAAGTGGTGTGAAAAGCAAAAGAAGTGATGTCCTTGCAAAGAGAAGAAATTTGTGTTAGCTTTGCAGGGCATTGTGAGGTTGAGAGTGAAACTGACTGGCAGAAAAGTTGATCAGGAGAACATGTGAAGCAAATATTAGCAGTATATTTGTAGGTGGGTGAGCAAATTGCTGTTGAGAATCAATGGAGGAAGGTTGGGGGAGATTTCTGGGAGGATGAAATGATGGCAGCTAGCCGTATGTGAATGGCTGCATCAATTTGCAAAGTTGCGATGATCTGAATGAACGAGAAAGGTGGCAATAGAGGGTGGTTTGCAAGCCAGACCCAGCGAAACAGTGCACTCTTATGTCTGAGCAGAGTGGCGCAGCGGAAGCGTGCTGGGCCCATAACCCAGAGGTCAATGGATCGAAACCATTCTCTGCTAGCATCAAGATCAACTTTTTCACAACTCATTCGATTTCTGTCCACAATCAAAGCAGCGAGGCTGAGAGGCATTGAGCAAAGGGTCAAGTGATGGCAACGAGTGGTGTGGGGAATTGCTGCAATGCATTTGCAAAGTGAAGATCGTCTTATGTGTGGAGCAGAGAAGGTTAAGGGGAGATTTGATCGAGGTGTTCAAAGTCATGCAGGGTTTTGTTAGAGTAAATAAGGAGAAACTGCTTCCAGTGGCAGAAGGGTCGATAACCAGAGGACACAGATTTCAGGGAATTGAGGCGACATGAGGTAAACAATTTTACGCAGCGAGTTGTTATGATCGGGAATGCACTGCCTGAAATGCTGGTGGAAGCAGATTCAAGAGTAACTTTCAAAAGGGAATTGGATAAATACTTGAAGTGGAAGAATTTGCAGGGCTATGGGGAAAGAGCAGGGGAGTGACACTAATTGGATAGCTCTTTCAAAGAGCCGGTACGAAGGGCTGGATTGTGATTCGATGATTCCATGAAAGCTCTGAAAAGCAAGCTGGCAACAGAGGACGGTTTAAAAACCAGGCACACCGTGGAGTATAGTTTTGCCAGATCGGAGCAGAGTGGCGCAGCGGCAGCGTGCTGGGCCCATAACCCAGAGGTCAATGGATCGAAACCATTCTCTGCTAGCAGTGTGATTAACTTTTTCACCGCACTTTCATTTGATGTCCACAATCAACGTTGCGAGGCTGCAAGACACTTCGCAAAGGGTGAAGTCATGGCAACTGGTCGTGTGGGGACTTCCTGCAGTCCACTTGCAAAGTCAAGACAGTCGGATGTGAAGGCTCAGAAGAGAAAGCTGGCCAAGTGTGTGGTTTGACAGCTAGGGGGCAGTGTTGGCACTCAAGTTCGATTGCTCACAAGCTCAGTATCACTGTGTTTCTAACAGTTTTTGCCGGTATATTTGCAGTTACCTGACAACCACGAAAAGAGGAGGGCGGAAATGGACTTGTGGCACGATAATATGATGACAACTGGTAGTATGTGGACTGCCTGCATCAATTTACAAAGTAAAGATTACCTGATGGGAAGGCTACAAAGACAAAGGTGGAGGAGGGAGTCCTGGACAAAGCAGGTGGAGGGCTTCAACAAGACCATGCTGGCAAGCAGAGTGGTACAGCAGTAGTCACCCATAGCGCTGCAGTGATCAGATTGAAACTATTCTCTGCCCGTAGTCAGGTGAGCTTTTTCAAAGTGCTTGTTTGCGTAATTCTAAAAAGTGGTGTGAAAAGCAAAAGAAGTGATGTCCTTGCAAAGAGAAGAAATTTGTGTTAGCTTTGCAGGGCATTGTGAGGTTGAGAGTGAAACTGACTGGCAGAAAAGTTGATCAGGAGAACATGTGAAGCAAATATTAGCAGTATATTTGTAGGTGGGTGAGCAAATTGCTGTTGAGAATCAATGGAGGAAGGTTGGGTGAGATTTCTGGGAGGATGAAATGATGGCAGCGAGCCGTATGTGAATGGCTGCATCAATTTGCAAAGTTGCGATGATCTGAATGAACGAGAAAGGTGGCAATAGAGGGTGGTTTGCAAGCCAGACCCAGCGAAATAGTGCACTCTTATGTCTGAGCAGAGTGGCGCAGCGGAAGCGTGCTGGGCCCATAACCCAGAGGTCAATGGATCGAAACCATTCTCTGCTAGCATCAAGATCAATTTTTTCATAACTCATTCGATTTCTGTCCACAATCAAAGCAGCGAGGCTGAGAGGCATTGAGCAAAGGGTCAAGTGATGGCAACGAGTGGTGTGGGGAATTGCTGCAATCCATTTGCAAAGTGAAGATCGTCTTATGTGTGGAGCAGAGAAGGTTAAGGGGAGATTTGATCGAGGTGTTCAAAGTCATGCAGGGTTTTGTTGGAGTAAATAAGGAGAAACTGCTTCCAGTGGCAGAAGGGTCGATAACCAGAGGACACAGATTTCAGGGAATTGAGGCGACATGAGGTAAACAATTTTACGCAGCGAGTTGTTATGATCGGGAATGCACTGCCTGAAATGCTGGTGGAAGCAGATTCAAGAGTAACTTTCAAAAGGGAATTGGATAAATACTTGAAGTGGAAGAATTTGCAGGGCTATGGGGAAAGAGCAGGGGAGTGACACTAATTGGATAGCTCTTTCAAAGAGCCGGTACGAAGGGCTGGATTGTGATTCGATGATTCCATGAAAGCTCTGAAAAGCAAGCTGGCAACAGAGGACGGTTTAAAAACCAGCCACACCGTGAAGTATAGCTTTGCCAGATCGGAGCAGAGTGGCGCAGCGGCAGCGTGCTGGGCCCATAACCCAGAGGTCAATGGATCGAAACCATTCTCTGCTAGCAGTGTGATTAACTTTTTCACCGCACTTTCATTTGATGTCCACAATCAACGTTGCGAGGCTGCAAGACACTTCGCAAAGGGTGAAGTCATGGCAACTGGTCGTGTGGGGACTTCCTGTAGTCCACTTGCAAAGTCAAGACAGTCGGATGTGAAGGCTCAGAAGAGAAAGCTGGCCAAGTGTGTGGTTTGACAGCTAGGGGGCAGTGTTGGCACTCAAGTTCGATTGCTCACAAGCTCAGTATCACTGTGTTTCTAACAGTTTTTGCCGGTATATTTGCAGTTACCTGACAACCACGAAAAGAGGAGGGCGGAAATGGACTTGTGGCACGATAATATGATGACAACTGGTAGTATGTGGACTGCCTGCATCAATTTACAAAGTAAAGATTACCTGATGGGAAGGCTACAAAGACAAAGGTGGAGGAGGGAGTCCTGGACAAAGCAGGTGGAGGGCTTCAACAAGACCATGCTGGCAAGCAGAGTGGTACAGCAGTAGTCACCCATAGCGCTGCAGTGATCAGATTGAAACTATTCTCTGCCCGTAGTCAGGTGAGCTTTTTCAAAGTGCTTGTTTGCGTAATTCTAAAAAGTGGTGTGAAAAGCAAAAGAAGTGATGTCCTTGCAAAGAGAAGAAATTTGTGTTAGCTTTGCAGGGCATTGTGAGGTTGAGAGTGAAACTGACTGGCAGAAAAGTTGATCAGGAGAACATGTGAAGCAAATATTAGCAGTATATTTTTAGGTGGGTGAGCAAATTGCTGTTGAGAATCAATGGAGGAAGGTTGGGTGAGATTTCTGGGAGGATGAAATGATGGCAGCTAGCCGTATGTGAATGGCTGCATCAATTTGAAAAGTTGCGATGATCTGAATGAACGAGAAAGGTGGCAATAGAGGGTGGTTTGCAAGCCAGACCCAGCGAAATAGTGCACTCTTATGTCTGAGCAGAGTGGCGCAGCGGAAGCGTGCTGGGCCCATAACCCAGAGGTCAATGGGTCGAAACCATTCTCTGCTAGCATCAAGATCAATTTTTTCACAACTCATTCGATTTCTGTCCACAATCAAAGCAGCGAGGCTGAGAGGCATTGAGCAAAGGGTCAAGTGATGGCAACGAGTGGTGTGGGGAATTGCTGCAATGCATTTGCAAAGTGAAGATCGTCTTATGTGTGGAGCAGAGAAGGTTAAGGGGAGATTTGATCGAGGTGTTCAAAGTCATGCAGGGTTTTGTTAGAGTAAATAAGGAGAAACTGCTTCCAGTGGCAGAAGGGTCGATAACCAGAGGACACAGATTTCAGGGAATTGAGGCGACATGAGGTAAACAATTTTACGCAGCGAGTTGTTATGATCGGGAATGCACTGCCTGAAATGCTGGTGGAAGCAGATTCAAGAGTAACTTTCAAAAGGGAATTGGATAAATACTTGAAGTGGAAGAATTTGCAGGGCTATGGGGAAAGAGCAGGGGAGTGACACTAATTGGATAGCTCTTTCAAAGAGCCGGTACGAAGGGCTGGATTGTGATTCGATGATTCTATGAAAGCTCTGAAAAGCAAGCTGGCAACAGAGGACGGTTTAAAAACCAGGCACACCGTGGAGTATAGTTTTGCCAGATCGGAGCAGAGTGGCGCAGCGGCAGCGTGCTGAGCCCATAACCCAGAGGTCAATGGATCGAAACCATTCTCTGCTAGCAGTGTGATTAACTTTTTCACCGCACTTTCATTTGATGTCCACAATCAACGTTGCGAGGCTGCAAGACACTTCGCAAAGGGTGAAGTCATGGCAACTGGTCGTGTGGGGACTTCCTGCAGTCCACTTGCAAAGTCAAGACAGTCGGATGTGAAGGCTCAGAAGAGAAAGCTGGCCAAGTGTGTGGTTTGACAGCTAGGGGGCAGTGTTGGCACTCAAGTTCGATTGCTCACAAGCTCAGTATCACTGTGTTTCTAACAGTTTTTGCCGGTATATTTGCAGTTACCTGACAACCACGAAAAGAGGAGGGCGGAAATGGACTTGTGGCACGATAATATGATGACAACTGGTAGTATGTGGACTGCCTGCATCAATTTACAAAGTAAAGATTACCTGATGGGAAGGCTACAAAGACAAAGGTGGAGGAGGGAGTCCTGGACAAAGCAGGTGGAGGGCTTCAACAAGACCATGCTGGCAAGCAGAGTGGTACAGCAGTAGTCACCCATAGCGCTGCAGTGATCAGATTGAAACTATTCTCTGCCCGTAGTCAGGTGAGCTTTTTCAAAGTGCTTGTTTGCGTAATTCTAAAAAGTGGTGTGAAAAGCAAAAGAAGTGATGTCCTTGCAAAGAGAAGAAATTTGTGTTAGCTTTGCAGGGCATTGTGAGGTTGAGAGTGAAACTGACTGGCAGAAAAGTTGATCAGGAGAACATGTGAAGCAAATATTAGCAGTATATTTGTAGGTGGGTGAGCAAATTGCTGTTGAGAATCAATGGAGGAAGGTTGGGTGAGATTTCTGGGAGGATGAAATGATGGCAGCTAGCCGTATGTGAATGGCTGCATCAATTTGCAAAGTTGCGATGATCTGAATGAACGAGAAAGGTGGCAATAGAGGGTGGTTTGCAAGCCAGACCCAGCGAAATAGTGCACTTTTATGTCTGAGCAGAGTGGCGCAGCGGAAGCGTGCTGGCCCCATAACCCAGAGGTCAATGGGTCGAAACCATTCTCTGCTAGCATCAAGATCAATTTTTTCACAACTCATTCGATTTCTGTCCACAATCAAAGCAGCGAGGCTGAGAGGCATTGAGCAAAGGGTCAAGTGATGGCAACGAGTGGTGTGGAGAATTGCTGCAATCCATTTGCAAAGTGAAAATCGTCTTATGTGTGGAGCAGAGAAGGTTAAGGGGAGATTTGATCGAGGTGTTCAAAGTCATGCAGGGTTTTGTTAGAGTAAATAAGGAGAAACTGCTTCCAGTGGCAGAAGGGTCGATAACCAGAGGACACAGATTTCAGGGAATTGAGGCGACATGAGGTAAACAATTTTACGCAGCGAGTTGTTATGATCGGGAATGCACTGCCTGAAATGCTGGTGGAAGCAGATTCAAGAGTAACTTTCAAAAGGGAATTGGATAAATACTTGAAGTGGAAGAATTTGCAGGGCTATGGGGAAAGAGCAGGGGAGTGACACTAATTGGATAGCTCTTTCAAAGAGCCGGTACGAAGGGCTGGATTGTGATTCGATGATTCTATGAAAGCTCTGAAAAGCAAGCTGGCAACAGAGGACGGTTTAAAAACCAGGCACACCGTGGAGTATAGTTGTGCCAGATCGGAGCAGAGTGGCGCAGCGGCAGTGTGCTGGGCCCATAACCCAGAGGTCAATGGGTCGAAACCATTCTCTGCTAGCAGTGTGATTAACTTTTTCACCGCACTTTCATTTGATGTCCACAATCAACGTTGCGAGGCTGCAAGACACTTCGCAAAGGGTGAAGTCATGGCAACTGGTCGTGTGGGGACTTCCTGCAGTCCACTTGCAAAGTCAAGACAGTCGGATGTGAAGGCTCAGAAGAGAAAGCTGGCCAAGTGTGTGGTTTGACAGCTAGGGGGCAGTGTTGGCACTCAAGTTCGATTGCTCACAAGCTCAGTATCACTGTGTTTCTAACAGTTTTTGCCGGTATATTTGCAGTTACCTGACAACCACGAAAAGAGGAGGGCGGAAATGGACTTGTGGCACGATAATATGATGACAACTGGTAGTATGTGGACTGCCTGCATCAATTTACAAAGTAAAGATTACCTGATGGGAAGGCTACAAAGACAAAGGTGGAGGAGGGAGTCCTGGACAAATCAGGTGGAGGGCTTCAACAAGACCATGCTGGCAAGCAGAGTGGTACAGCAGTAGTCACCCATAGCGCTGCAGTGATCAGATTGAAACTATTCTCTGCCCGTAGTCAGGTGAGCTTTTTCAAAGTGCTTGTTTGTGTAATTCTAAAAAGTGGTGTGAAAAGCAAAAGAAGTGATGTCCTTGCAAAGAGAAGAAATTTGTGTTAGCTTTGCAGGGCATTGTGAGGTTGAGAGTGAAACTGACTGGCAGAAAAGTTGATCAGGAGAACATGTGAAGCAAATATTAGCAGTATATTTGTAGGTGGGTGAGCAAATTGCTGTTGAGAATCAATGGAGGAAGGTTGGGTGAGATTTCTGGGAGGATGAAATGATGGCAGCTAGCCGTATGTGAATGGCTGCATCAATTTGCAAAGTTGCGATGATCTGAATGAAAGAGAAAGGTGGCAATAGAGGGTGGTTTGCAAGCCAGACCCAGCGAAATAGTGCACTCTTATGTCTGAGCAGAGTGGCGCAGCGGAAGCGTGCTGGGCCCATAACCCAGAGGTCAATGGGTCGAAACCATTCTCTGCTAGCATCAAGATCAATTTTTTCACAACTCATTCGATTTCTGTCCACAATCAAAGCAGTGAGGCTGAGAGGCATTGAGCAAAGGGTCAAGTGATGGCAACGAGTGGTGTGGGGAATTGCTGCAATGCATTTGCAAAGTGAAGATCGTCTTATGTGTGGAGCAGAGAAGGTTAAGGGGAGATTTGATCGAGGTGTTCAAAGTCATGCAGGGTTTTGTTCGAGTAAATAAGGAGAAACTGCTTCCAGTGGCAGAAGGGTCGATAACCAGAGGACACAGATTTCAGGGAATTGAGGCGACATGAGGTAAACAATTTTACGCAGCGAGTTGTTATGATCGGGAATGCACTGCCTGAAATGCTGGTGGAAGCAGATTCAAGAGTAACTTTCAAAAGGGAATTGGATAAATACTTGAAGTGGAAGAATTTGCAGGGCTATGGGGAAAGAGCAGGGGAGTGACACTAATTGGATAGCTCTTTCAAAGAGCCGGTACGAAGGGCTGGATTGTGATTCGATGATTCTATGAAAGCTCTGAAAAGCAAGCTGGCAACAGAGGACGGTTTAAAAACCAGGCACACCGTGGAGTATAGTTTTGCCAGATCGGAGCAGAGTGGCGCAGCGGCAGCGTGCTGGGCCCATAACCCAGAGGTCAATGGATCGAAACCATTCTCTGCTAGCAGTGTGATTAACTTTTTCACCGCACTTTCATTTGATGTCCACAATCAACGTTGCGAGGCTGCAAGACACTTCGCAAAGGGTGAAGTCATGGCAACTGGTCGTGTGGGGACTTCCTGCAGTCCACTTGCAAAGTCAAGACAGTCGGATGTGAAGGCTCAGAAGAGAAAGCTGGCCAAGTGTGTGGTTTGACAGCTAGGGGGCAGTGTTGGCACTCAAGTTCGATTGCTCACAAGCTCAGTATCACTGTGTTTCTAACAGTTTTTGCCGGTATATTTGCAGTTACCTGACAACCACGAAAAGAGGAGGGCGGAAATGGACTTGTGGCACGATAATATGATGACAACTGGTAGTATGTGGACTGCCTGCATCAATTTACAAAGTAAAGATTACCTGATGGGAAGGCTACAAAGACAAAGGTGGAGGAGGGAGTCCTGGACAAAGCAGGTGGAGGGCTTCAACAAGACCATGCTGGCAAGCAGAGTGGTACAGTAGTAGTCACCCATAGCGCTGCAGTGATCAGATTGAAACTATTCTCTGCCCGTAGTCAGGTGAGCTTTTTCAAAGTGCTTGTTTGCGTAATTCTAAAAAGTGGTGTGAAAAGCAAAAGAAGTGATGTCCTTGCAAAGAGAAGAAATTTGTGTTAGCTTTGCAGGGCATTGTGAGGTTGAGAGTGAAACTGACTGGCAGAAAAGTTGATCAGGAGAACATGTGAAGCAAATATTAGCAGTATATTTGTAGGTGGGTGAGCAAATTGCTGTTGAGAATCAATGGAGGAAGGTTGGGTGAGATTTCTGGGAGGATGAAATGATGGCAGCGAGCCGTATGTGAATGGCTGCATCAATTTGCAAAGTTGCGATGATCTGAATGAACGAGAAAGGTGGCAATAGAGGGTGGTTTGCAAGCCAGACCCAGCGAAATAATGCACTCTTATGTCTGAGCAGAGTGGCGCAGCGGCAGCGTGCTGGGCCCATAACCCAGAGGTCAATGGATCGAAACCATTCTCTGCGAGCAGTGTGATTAACTTTTTCACCGCACTTTCATTTGATGTCCACAATCAACGTTGCGAGGCTGCAAGACACTTCGCAAAGGGTGAAGTCATGGCAACTGGTCGTGTGGGGACTTCCTGCAGTCCACTTGCAAAGTCAAGACAGTCGGATGTGAAGGCTCAGAAGAGAAAGCTGGCCAAGTGTGTGGTTTGACAGCTAGGGGGCAGTGTTGGCACTCAAGTTCGATTGCTCACAAGCTCAGTATCACTGTGTTTCTAACAGTTTTTGCCGGTATATTTGCAGTTACCTGACAACCACGAAAAGAGGAGGGCGGAAATGGACTTGTGGCACGATAATATGATGACAACTGGTAGTATGTGGACTGCCTGCATCAATTTACAAAGTAAAGATTACCTGATGGGAAGGCTACAAAGACAAAGGTGGAGGAGGGAGTCCTGGACAAAGCAGGTGGAGGGCTTCAACAAGACCATGCTGGCAAGCAGAGTGGTACAGCAGTAGTCACCCATAGCGCTGCAGTGATCAGATTGAAACTATTCTCTGCCCGTAGTCAGGTGAGCTTTTTCAAAGTGCTTGTTTGCGTAATTCTAAAAAGTGGTGTGAAAAGCAAAAGAAGTGATGTCCTTGCAAAGAGAAGAAATTTGTGTTAGCTTTGCAGGGCATTGTGAGGTTGAGAGTGAAACTGACTGGCAGAAAAGTTGATCAGGAGAACATGTGAAGCAAATATTAGCAGTATATTTGTAGGTGGGTGAGCAAATTGCTGTTGAGAATCAATGGAGGAAGGTTGGGTGAGATTTCTGGGAGGATGAAATGATGGCAGCGAGCCGTATGTGAATGGCTGCATCAATTTGCAAAGTTGCGATGATCTGAATGAACGAGAAAGGTGGTAATAGAGGGTGGTTTGCAAGCCAGACCCAGCGAAATAGTGCACTCTTATGTCTGAGCAGAGTGGCGCAGCGGAAGCGTGCTGGGCCCATAACCCAGAGGTCAATGGATCGAAACCATTCTCTGCTAGCATCAAGATCAATTTTTTCACAACTCATTCGATTTCTGTCCACAATCAAAGCAGCGAGGCTGAGAGGCATTGAGCAAAGGGTCAAGTGATGGCAACGAGTGGTGTGGGGAATTGCTGCAATCCATTTGCAAAGTGAAGATCGTCTTATGTGTGGAGCAGAGAAGGTTAAGGGGAGATTTGATCGAGGTGTTCAAAGTCATGCAGGGTTTTGTTCGAGTAAATAAGGAGAAACTGCTTCCAGTGGCAGAAGGGTCGATAACCAGAGGACACAGATTTCAGGGAATTGAGGCGACATGAGGTAAACAATTTTACGCAGCGAGTTGTTATGATCGGGAATGCACTGCCTGAAATGCTGGTGGAAGCAGATTCAAGAGTAACTTTCAAAAGGGAATTGGATAAATACTTGAAGTGGAAGAATTTGCAGGGCTATGGGGAAAGAGCAGGGGAGTGACACTAATTGGATAGCTCTTTCAAAGAGCCGGTACGAAGGGCTGGATTGTGATTCGATGATTCTATGAAAGCTCTGAAAAGCAAGCTGGCAACAGAGGACGGTTTAAAAACCAGGCACACCGTGGAGTATAGTTTTGCCAGATCGGAGCAGAGTGGCGCAGCGGCAGCGTGCTGGGCCCATAACCCAGAGGTCAATGGATCGAAACCATTCTCTGCTAGCAGTGTGATTAACTTTTTCACCGCACTTTCATTTGATGTCCACAATCAACGTTGCGAGGCTGCAAGACACTTCGCAAAGGGTGAAGTCATGGCAACTGGTCGTGTGGGGACTTCCTGCAGTCCACTTGCAAAGTCAAGACAGTGGGATGTGAAGGCTCAGAAGAGAAAGCTGGCCAAGTGTGTGGTTTGACAGCTAGGGGGCAGTGTTGGCACTCAAGTTCGATTGCTCACAAGCTCAGTATCACTGTGTTTCTAACAGTTTTTGCCGGTATATTTGCAGTTACCTGACAACCACGAAAAGAGGAGGGCGGAAATGGACTTGTGGCACGATAATATGATGACAACTGGTAGTATGTGGACTGCCTGCATCAATTTACAAAGTAAAGATTACCTGATGGGAAGGCTACAAAGACAAAGGTGGAGGAGGGAGTCCTGGACAAAGCAGGTGGAGGGCTTCAACAAGACCATGCTGGCAAGCAGAGTGGTACAGCAGTAGTCACCCATAGCGCTGCAGTGATCAGATTGAAACTATTCTCTGCCCGTAGTCAGGTGAGCTTTTTCAAAGTGCTTGTTTGCGTAATTCTAAAAAGTGGTGTGAAAAGCAAAAGAAGTGATGTCCTTGCAAAGAGAAGAAATTTGTGTTAGCTTTGCAGGGCATTGTGAGGTTGAGAGTGAAACTGACTGGCAGAAAAGTTGATCAGGAGAACATGTGAAGCAAATATTAGCAGTATATTTGTAGGTGGGTGAGCAAATTGCTGTTGAGAATCAATGGAGGAAGGTTGGGTGAGATTTCTGGGAGGATGAAATGATGGCAGCTAGCCGTATGTGAATGGCTGCATCAATTTGAAAAGTTGCGATGATCTGAATGAACGAGAAAGGTGGCAATAGAGGGTGGTTTGCAAGCCAGACCCAGCGAAATAGTGCATTCTTATGTCTGAGCAGAGTGGCGCAGCGGAAGCGTGCTGGGCCCATAACCCAGAGGTCAATGGGTCGAAACCATTCTCTGCTAGCATCAAGATCAATTTTTTCACAACTCATTCGATTTCTGTCCACAATCAAAGCAGCGAGGCTGAGAGGCATTGAGCAAAGGGTCAAGTGATGGCAACGAGTGGTGTGGGGAATTGCTGCAATGCATTTGCAAAGTGAAGATCGTCTTATGTGTGGAGCAGAGAAGGTTAAGGGGAGATTTGATCGAGGTGTTCAAAGTCATGCAGGGTTTTGTTAGAGTAAATAAGGAGAAACTGCTTCCAGTGGCAGAAGGGTCGATAACCAGAGGACACAGATTTCAGGGAATTGAGGCGACATGAGGTAAACAATTTTACGCAGCGAGTTGTTATGATCGGGAATGCACTGCCTGAAATGCTGGTGGAAGCAGATTCAAGAGTAACTTTCAAAAGGGAATTGGATAAATACTTGAAGTGGAAGAATTTGCAGGGCTATGGGGAAAGAGCAGGGGAGTGACACTAATTGGATAGCTCTTTCAAAGAGCCGGTACGAAGGGCTGGATTGTGATTCGATGATTCCATGAAAGCTCTGAAAAGCAAGCTGGCAACAGAGGACGGTTTAAAAACCAGGCACACCGTGGAGTATAGTTTTGCCAGATCGGAGCAGAGTGGCGCAGCGGCAGCGTGCTGGGCCCATAACCCAGAGGTCAATGGATCGAAACCATTCTCTGCTAGCAGTGT
This sequence comes from Heptranchias perlo, assembly GCF_035084215.1. NCBI lineage: Eukaryota > Metazoa > Chordata > Chondrichthyes > Hexanchiformes > Hexanchidae > Heptranchias > Heptranchias perlo. Next base: position 104,479,494 of record NC_090326.1, on the reverse strand, counting down.
GATTAACTTTTTCACCGCACTTTCATTTGATGTCCACAATCAACGTTGCGAGGCTGCAAGACACTTCGCAAAGGGTGAAGTCATGGCAACTGGTAGTGTGGGGACTTCCTGCAGTCCACTTGCAAAGTCAAGACAGTGGGATGTGAAGGCTCAGAAGAGAAAGCTGGCCAAGTGTGTGGTTTGACAGCTAGGGGGCAGTGTTGGCACTCAAGTTCTATTGCTCACAAGCTCAGTATCACTGTGTTTCTAACAGTTTTTGCCGGTATATTTGCAGTTACCTGACAACCACGAAAAGAGGAGGGCGGAAATGGACTTGTGGCACGATAATATGATGACAACTGGTAGTATGTGGACTGCCTGCATCAATTTACAAAGTAAAGATTACCTGATGGGAAGGCTACAAAGACAAAGGTGGAGGAGGGAGTCCTGGACAAAGCAGGTGGAGGGCTTCAACAAGACCATGCTGGCAAGCAGAGTGGTACAGCAGTAGTCACCCATAGCGCTGCAGTGATCAGATTGAAACTATTCTCTGCCCGTAGTCAGGTGAGCTTTTTCAAAGTGCTTGTTTGCGTAATTCTAAAAAGTGGTGTGAAAAGCAAAAGAAGTGATGTCCTTGCAAAGAGAAGAAATTTGTGTTAGCTTTGCAGGGCATTGTGAGGTTGAGAGTGAAACTGACTGGCAGAAAAGTTGATCAGGAGAACATGTGAAGCAAATATTAGCAGTATATTTGTAGGTGGGTGAGCAAATTGCTGTTGAGAATCAATGGAGGAAGGTTGGGTGAGATTTCTGGGAGGATGAAATGATGGCAGCTAGCCGTATGTGAATGGCTGCATCAATTTGAAAAGTTGCGATGATCTGAATGAACGAGAAAGGTGGCAATAGAGGGTGGTTTGCAAGCCAGACCCAGCGAAATAGTGCATTCTTATGTCTGAGCAGAGTGGCGCAGCGGAAGCGTGCTGGGCCCATAACCCAGAGGTCAATGGGTCGAAACCATTCTCTGCTAGCATCAAGATCAATTTTTTCACAACTCATTCGATTTCTGTCCACAATCAAAGCAGCGAGGCTGAGAGGCATTGAGCAAAGTGTCAAGTGATGGCAACGAGTGGTGTGGGGAATTGCTGCAATGCATTTGCAAAGTGAAGATCGTCTTATGTGTGGAGCAGAGAAGGTTAAGGGGAGATTTGATCGAGGTGTTCAAAGTCATGCAGGGTTTTGTTAGAGTAAATAAGGAGAAACTGCTTCCAGTGGCAGAAGGGTCGATAACCAGAGGACACAGATTTCAGGGAATTGAGGCGACATGAGGTAAACAATTTTACGCAGCGAGTTGTTATGATCGGGAATGCACTGCCTGAAATGCTGGTGGAAGCAGATTCAAGAGTAACTTTCAAAAGGGAATTGGATAAATACTTGAAGTGGAAGAATTTGCAGGGCTATGGGGAAAGAGCAGGGGAGTGACACTAATTGGATAGCTCTTTCAAAGAGCCGGTACGAAGGGCTGGATTGTGATTCGATGATTCTATGAAAGCTCTGAAAAGCAAGCTGGCAACAGAGGACGGTTTAAAAACCAGGCACACCGTGGAGTATAGTTTTGCCAGATCGGAGCAGAGTGGCGCAGCGGCAGCGTGCTGGGCCCATAACCCAGAGGTCAATGGATCGAAACCATTCTCTGCTAGCAGTGTGATTAACTTTTTCACCGCACTTTCATTTGATGTCCACAATCAACGTTGCGAGGCTGCAAGACACTTCGCAAAGGGTGAAGTCATGGCAACTGGTCGTGTGGGGACTTCCTGCAGTCCACTTGCAAAGTCAAGACAGTCGGATGTGAAGGCTCAGAAGAGAAAGCTGGCCAAGTGTGTGGTTTGACAGCTAGGGGGCAGTGTTGGCACTCAAGTTCGATTGCTCACAAGCTCAGTATCACTGTGTTTCTAACAGTTTTTGCCGGTATATTTGCAGTTACCTGACAACCACGAAAAGAGGAGGGCGGAAATGGACTTGTGGCACGATAATATGATGACAACTGGTAGTATGTGGACTGCCTGCATCAATTTACAAAGTAAAGATTACCTGATGGGAAGGCTACAAAGACAAAGGTGGAGGAGGGAGTCCTGGACAAAGCAGGTGGAGGGCTTCAACAAGACCATGCTGGCAACCAGAGTGGTACAGCAGTAGTCACCCATAGCGCTGCAGTGATCAGATTGAAACTATTCTCTGCCCGTAGTCAGGTGAGCTTTTTCAAAGTGCTTGTTTGCGTAATTCTAAAAAGTGGTGTGAAAAGCAAAAGAAGTGATGTCCTTGCAAAGAGAAGAAATTTGTGTTAGCTTTGCAGGGCATTGTGAGGTTGAGAGTGAAACTGACTGGCAGAAAAGTTGATCAGGAGAACATGTGAAGCAAATATTAGCAGTATATTTGTAGGTGGGTGAGCAAATTGCTGTTGAGAATCAATGGAAGAAGGTTGGGTGAGATTTCTGGGAGGATGAAATGATGGCAGCGAGCAGTATGTGAATGGCTGCATCAATTTGAAAAGTTGCGATGATCTGAATGAACGAGAAAGGTGGCAATAGAGGGTGGTTTGCAAGCCAGACCCAGCGAAATAGTGCACTCTTATGTCTGAGCAGAGTGGCGCAGCGGAAGCATGCTGGGCCCATAACCCAAAGGTCAATGGATCGAAACCATTCTCTGCTAGCATCAAGATCAATTTTTTCACAACTCATTCGATTTCTGTCCACAATCAAAGCAGCGAGGCTGAGAGGCATTGAGCAAAGGGTCAAGTGATGGCAACGAGTGGTGTGGGGAATTGCTGCAATCCATTTGCAAAGTGAAGATCGTCTTCTGTGTGGAGCAGAGAAGGTTAAGGGGAGATTTGATCGAGGTGTTCAAAGTCATGCAGGGTTTTGTTAGAGTAAATAAGGAGAAACTGCTTCCAGTGGCAGAAGGGTCGATAACCAGAGGACACAGATTTCAGGGAATTGAGGCGACATGAGGTAAACAATTTTACGCAGCGAGTTGTTATGATCGGGAATGCACTGCCTGAAATGCTGGTGGAAGCAGATTCAAGAGTAACTTTCAAAAGGGAATTGGATAAATACTTGAAGTGGAAGAATTTGCAGGGCTATGGGGAAAGAGCAGGGGAGTGACACTAATTGGATAGCTCTTTCAAAGAGCCGGTACGAAGGGCTGGATTGTGATTCGATGATTCTATGAAAGCTCTGAAAAGCAAGCTGGCAACAGAGGACGTTTTAAAAACCAGGCACACCGTGGAGTATAGTTTTGCCAGATCGGAGCAGAGTGGCGCAGCGGCAGCGTGCTGGGCCCATAACCCAGAGGTCAATGGATCGAAACCATTCTCTGCTAGCAGTGTGATTAACTTTTTCACCGCACTTTCATTTGATGTCCACAATCAACGTTGCGAGGCTGCAAGACACTTCGCAAAGGGTGAAGTCATGGCAACTGGTCGTGTGGGGACTTCCTGCAGTCCACTTGCAAAGTCAAGACAGTCGGATGTGAAGGCTCAGAAGAGAAAGCTGGCCAAGTGTGTGGTTTGACAGCTAGGGGGCAGTGTTGGCACTCAAGTTCGATTGCTCACAAGCTCAGTATCACTGTGTTTCTAACAGTTTTTGCCGGTATATTTGCAGTTACCTGACAACCACGAAAAGAGGAGGGCGGAAATGGACTTGTGGCACGATAATATGATGACAACTGGTAGTATGTGGACTGCCTGCATCAATTTACAAAGTAAAGATTACCTGATGGGAAGGCTACAAAGACAAAGGTGGAGGAGGGAGTCCTGGACAAAGCAGGTGGAGGGCTTCAACAAGACCATGCTGGCAAGCAGAGTGGTACAGCAGTAGTCACCCATAGCGCTGCAGTGATCAGATTGAAACTATTCTCTGCCCGTAGTCAGGTGAGCTTTTTCAAAGTGCTTGTTTGCGTAATTCTAAAAAGTGGTGTGAAAAGCAAAAGAAGTGATGTCCTTGCAAAGAGAAGAAATTTGTGTTAGCTTTGCAGGGCATTGTGAGGTTGAGAGTGAAACTGACTGGCAGAAAAGTTGATCAGGAGAACATGTGAAGCAAATATTAGCAGTATATTTGTAGGTGGGTGAGCAAATTGCTGTTGAGAATCAATGGAGGAAGGTTGGGGGAGATTTCTGGGAGGATGAAATGATGGCAGCTAGCCGTATGTGAATGGCTGCATCAATTTGCAAAGTTGCGATGATCTGAATGAACGAGAAAGGTGGCAATAGAGGGTGGTTTGCAAGCCAGACCCAGCGAAATAGTGCACTCTTATGTCTGAGCAGAGTGGCGCAGCGGAAGCGTGCTGGGCCCATAACCCAGAGGTCAATGGATCGAAACCATTCTCTGCTAGCATCAAGATCAACTTTTTCACAACTCATTCGATTTCTGTCCACAATCAAAGCAGCGAGGCTGAGAGGCATTGAGCAAAGGGTCAAGTGATGGCAACGAGTGGTGTGGGGAATTGCTGCAATCCATTTGCAAAGTGAAGATCGTCTTATGTGTGGAGCAGAGAAGGTTAAGGGGAGATTTGATCGAGGTGTTCAAAGTCATGCAGGGTTTTGTTAGAGTAAATAAGGAGAAACTGCTTCCAGTGGCAGAAGGGTCGATAACCAGAGGACACAGATTTCAGGGAATTGAGGCGACATGAGGTAAACAATTTTACGCAGCGAGTTGTTATGATCGGGAATGCACTGCCTGAAATGCTGGTGGAAGCAGATTCAAGAGTAACTTTCAAAAGGGAATTGGATAAATACTTGAAGTGGAAGAATTTGCAGGGCTATGGGGAAAGAGCAGGGGAGTGACACTAATTGGATAGCTCTTTCAAAGAGCCGGTACGAAGGGCTGGATTGTGATTCGATGATTCTATGAAAGCTCTGAAAAGCAAGCTGGCAACAGAGGACGGTTTAAAAACCAGGCACACCGTGGAGTATAGTTTTGCCAGATCGGAGCAGAGTGGCGCAGCGGCAGCGTGCTGGGCCCATAACCCAGAGGTCAATGGATCGAAACCATTCTCTGCTAGCAGTGTGATTAACTTTTTCACCGCACTTTCATTTGATGTCCACAATCAACGTTGCGAGGCTGCAAGACACTTCGCAAAGGGTGAAGTCATGGCAACTGGTCGTGTGGGGACTTCCTGCAGTCCACTTGCAAAGTCAAGACAGTCGGATGTGAAGGCTCAGAAGAGAAAGCTGGCCAAGTGTGTGGTTTGACAGCTAGGGGGCAGTGTTGGCACTCAAGTTCGATTGCTCACAAGCTCAGTATCACTGTGTTTCTAACAGTTTTTGCCGGTATATTTGCAGTTACCTGACAACCACGAAAAGAGGAGGGCGGAAATGGACTTGTGGCACGATAATATGATGACAACTGGTAGTATGTGGACTGCCTGCATCAATTTACAAAGTAAAGATTACCTGATGGGAAGGCTACAAAGACAAAGGTGGAGGAGGGAGTCCTGGACAAAGCAGGTGGAGGGCTTCAACAAGACCATGCTGGCAAGCAGAGTGGTACAGCAGTAGTCACCCATAGCGCTGCAGTGATCAGATTGAAACTATTCTCTGCCCGTAGTCAGGTGAGCTTTTTCAAAGTGCTTGTTTGCGTAATTCTAAAAAGTGGTGTGAAAAGCAAAAGAAGTGATGTCCTTGCAAAGAGAAGAAATTTGTGTTAGCTTTGCAGGGCATTGTGAGGTTGAGAGTGAAACTGACTGGCAGAAAAGTTGATCAGGAGAACATGTGAAGCAAATATTAGCAGTATATTTGTAGGTGGGTGAGCAAATTGCTGTTGAGAATCAATGGAGGAAGGTTGGGGGAGATTTCTGGGAGGATGAAATGATGGCAGCTAGCCGTATGTGAATGGCTGCATCAATTTGCAAAGTTGCGATGATCTGAATGAACGAGAAAGGTGGCAATAGAGGGTGGTTTGCAAGCCAGACCCAGCGAAATAGTGCACTCTTATGTCTGAGCAGAGTGGCGCAGCGGAAGCGTGCTGGGCCCATAACCCAGAGGTCAATGGGTCGAAACCATTTTCTGCTCGCATCAAGATCAATTTTTTCACAACTCATTCGATGTCTGTCCACAATCAAAGCAGCGAGGCTGAGAGGCATTGAGCAAAGGGTCAAGTGATGGCAACGAGTGGTGTGGGGAATTGCTGCAATCCATTTGCAAAGTGAAGATCGTCTTATGTGTGGAGCAGAGAAGGTTAAGGGGAGATTTGATCGAGGTGTTCAAAGTCATGCAGGGTTTTGTTAGAGTAAATAAGGAGAAACTGCTTCCAGTGGCAGAAGGGTCGATAACCAGAGGACACAGATTTCAGGGAATTGAGGCGACATGAGGTAAACAATTTTACGCAGCGAGTTGTTATGATCGGGAATGCACTGCCTGAAATGCTGGTGGAAGCAGATTCAAGAGTAACTTTCAAAAGGGAATTGGATAAATACTTGAAGTGGAAGAATTTGCAGGGCTATGGGGAAAGAGCAGGGGAGTGACACTAATTGGATAGCTCTTTCAAAGAGCCGGTCCGAAGGGCTGGATTGTGATTCGATGATTCTATGAAAGCTCTGAAAAGCAAGCTGGCAACAGAGGACGGTTTAAAAACCAGGCACACCGTGGAGTATAGTTTTGCCAGATCGGAGCAGAGTGGCGCAGCGGCAGCGTGCTGGGCCCATAACCCAGAGGTCAATGGATCGAAACCATTCTCTGCTAGCAGTGTGATTAACTTTTTCACCGCACTTTCATTTGATGTCCACAATCAACGTTGCGAGGCTGCAAGACACTTCGCAAAGGGTGAAGTCATGGCAACTGGTCGTGTGGGGACTTCCTGCAGTCCACTTGCAAAGTCAAGACAGTCGGATGTGAAGGCTCAGAAGAGAAAGCTGGCCAAGTGTGTGGTTTGACAGCTAGGGGGCAGTGTTGGCACTCAAGTTCGATTGCTCACAAGCTCAGTATCACTGTGTTTCTAACAGTTTTTGCCGGTATATTTGCAGTTACCTGACAACCACGAAAAGAGGAGGGCGGAAATGGACTTGTGGCACGATAATATGATGACAACTGGTAGTATGTGGACTGCCTGCATCAATTTACAAAGTAAAGATTACCTGATGGGAAGGCTACAAAGACAAAGGTGGAGGAGGGAGTCCTGGACAAAGCAGGTGGAGGGCTTCAACAAGACCATGCTGGCAAGCAGAGTGGTACAGCAGTAGTCACCCATAGCGCTGCAGTGATCAGATTGAAACTATTCTCTGCCCGTAGTCAGGTGAGCTTTTTCAAAGTGCTTGTTTGCGTAATTCTAAAAAGTGGTGTGAAAAGCAAAAGAAGTGATGTCCTTGCAAAGAGAAGAAATTTGTGTTAGCTTTGCAGGGCATTGTGAGGTTGAGAGTGAAACTGACTGGCAGAAAAGTTGATCAGGAGAACATGTGAAGCAAATATTAGCAGTATATTTGTAGGTGGGTGAGCAAATTGCTGTTGAGAATCAATGGAGGAAGGTTGGGGGAGATTTCTGGGAGGATGAAATGATGGCAGCTAGCCGTATGTGAATGGCTGCATCAATTTGCAAAGTTGCGATGATCTGAATGAACGAGAAAGGTGGCAATAGAGGGTGGTTTGCAAGCCAGACCCAGCGAAATAGTGCACTCTTATGTCTGAGCAGAGTGGCGCAGCGGAAGCGTGCTGGGCCCATAACCCAGAGGTCAATGGGTCGAAACCATTTTCTGCTAGCATCAAGATCAATTTTTTCACAACTCATTCGATGTCTGTCCACAATCAAAGCAGCGAGGCTGAGAGGCATTGAGCAAAGGGTCAAGTGATGGCAACGAGTGGTGTGGGGAATTGCTGCAATCCATTTGCAAAGTGAAGATCGTCTTATGTGTGGAGCAGAGAAGGTTAAGGGGAGATTTGATCGAGGTGTTCAAAGTCATGCAGGGTTTTGTTAGAGTAAATAAGGAGAAACTGCTTCCAGTGGCAGAAGGGTCGATAACCAGAGGACACAGATTTCAGGGAATTGAGGCGACATGAGGTAAACAATTTTACGCAGCGAGTTGTTATGATCGGGAATGCACTGCCTGAAATGCTGGTGGAAGCAGATTCAAGAGTAACTTTCAAAAGGGAATTGGATAAATACTTGAAGTGGAAGAATTTGCAGGGCTATGGGGAAAGAGCAGGGGAGTGACACTAATTGGATAGCTCTTTCAAAGAGCCGGTACGAAGGGCTGGATTGTGATTCGATGATTCTATGAAAGCTCTGAAAAGCAAGCTGGCAACAGAGGACGTTTTAAAAACCAGGCACACCGTGGAGTATAGTTTTGCCAGATCGGAGCAGAGTGGCGCAGCGGCAGCGTGCTGGGCCCATAACCCAGAGGTCAATGGATCGAAACCATTCTCTGCTAGCAGTGTGATTAACTTTTTCACCGCACTTTCATTTGATGTCCACAATCAACGTTGCGAGGCTGCAAGACACTTCGCAAAGGGTGAAGTCATGGCAACTGGTCGTGTGGGGACTTCCTGCAGTCCACTTGCAAAGTCAAGACAGTCGGATGTGAAGGCTCAGAAGAGAAAGCTGGCCAAGTGTGTGGTTTGACAGCTAGGGGGCAGTGTTGGCACTCAAGTTCGATTGCTCACAAGCTCAGTATCACTGTGTTTCTAACAGTTTTTGCCGGTATATTTGCAGTTACCTGACAACCACGAAAAGAGGAGGGCGGAAATGGACTTGTGGCACGATAATATGATGACAACTGGTAGTATGTGGACTGCCTGCATCAATTTACAAAGTAAAGATTACCTGATGGGAAGGCTACAAAGACAAAGGTGGAGGAGGGAGTCCTGGACAAAGCAGGTGGAGGGCTTCAACAAGACCATGCTGGCAAGCAGAGTGGTACAGCAGTAGTCACCCATAGCGCTGCAGTGATCAGATTGAAACTATTCTCTGCCCGTAGTCAGGTGAGCTTTTTCAAAGTGCTTGTTTGCGTAATTCTAAAAAGTGGTGTGAAAAGCAAAAGAAGTGATGTCCTTGCAAAGAGAAGAAATTTGTGTTAGCTTTGCAGGGCATTGTGAGGTTGAGAGTGAAACTGACTGGCAGAAAAGTTGATCAGGAGAACATGTGAAGCAAATATTAGCAGTATATTTGCAGGTGGGTGAGCAAATTGCTGTTGAGAATCAATGGAGGAAGGTTGGGGGAGATTTCTGGGAGGATGAAATGATGGCAGCTAGCCGTATGTGAATGGCTGCATCAATTTGCAAAGTTGCGATAATCTGAATGAACGAGAAAGGTGGCAATAGAGGGTGGTTTGCAAGCCAGACCCAGCGAAATAGTGCACTCTTATGTCTGAGCAGAGTGGCGCAGCGGAAGCGTGCTGGGCCCATAACCCAGAGGTCAATGGATCGAAACCATTCTCTGCTAGCATCAAGATCAACTTTTTCACAACTCATTCGATTTCTGTCCACAATCAAAGCAGCGAGGCTGAGAGGCATTGAGCAAAGGGTCAAGTGATGGCAACGAGTGGTGTGGGGAATTGCTGCAATCCATTTGCAAAGTGAAGATCGTCTTATGTGTGGAGCAGAGAAGGTTAAGGGGAGATTTGATCGAGGTGTTCAAAGTAATGCAGGGTTTTGTTAGAGTAAATAAGGAGAAACTGCTTCCAGTGGCAGAAGGGTCGATAACCAGAGGACACAGATTTCAGGGAATTGAGGCGACATGAGGTAAACAATTTTACGCAGCGAGTTGTTATGATCGGGAATGCACTGCCTGAAATGCTGGTGGAAGCAGATTCAAGAGTAACTTTCAAAAGGGAATTGGATAAATACTTGAAGTGGAAGAATTTGCAGGGCTATGGGGAAAGAGCAGGGGAGTGACACTAATTGGATAGCTCTTTCAAAGAGCCGGTACGAAGGGCTGGATTGTGATTCGATGATTCTATGAAAGCTCTGAAAAGCAAGCTGGCAACAGAGGACGGTTTAAAAACCAGGCACACCGTGGAGTATAGTTTTGCCAGATCGGAGCAGAGTGGCGCAGCGGCAGCGTGCTGGGCCCATAACCCAGAGGTCAATGGATCGAAACCATTCTCTGCTAGCAGTGTGATTAACTTTTTCACCGCACTTTCATTTGATGTCCACAATCAACGTTGCGAGGCTGCAAGACACTTCGCAAAGGGTGAAGTCATGGCAACTGGTCGTGTGGGGACTTCCTGCAGTCCACTTGCAAAGTCAAGACAGTCGGATGTGAAGGCTCAGAAGAGAAAGCTGGCCAAGTGTGTGGTTTGACAGCTAGGGGGCAGTGTTGGCACTCAAGTTCGATTGCTCACAAGCTCAGTATCACTGTGTTTCTAACAGTTTTTGCCGGTATATTTGCAGTTACCTGACAACCACGAAAAGAGGAGGGTGGAAATGGACTTGTGGCACGATAATATGATGACAACTGGTAGTATGTGGACTGCCTGCATCAATTTACAAAGTAAAGATTACCTGATGGGAAGGCTACAAAGACAAAGGTGGAGGAGGGAGTCCTGGACAAAGCAGGTGGAGGGCTTCAACAAGACCATGCTGGCAAGCAGAGTGGTACAGCAGTAGTCACCCATAGCGCTGCAGTGATCAGATTGAAACTATTCTCTGCCCGTAGTCAGGTGAGCTTTTTCAAAGTGCTTGTTTGCGTAATTCTAAAAAGTGGTGTGAAAAGCAAAAGAAGTGATGTCCTTGCAAAGAGAAGAAATTTGTGTTAGCTTTGCAGGGCATTGTGAGGTTGAGAGTGAAACTGACTGGCAGAAAAGTTGATCAGGAGAACATGTGAAGCAAATATTAGCAGTATATTTGTAGGTGGGTGAGCAAATTGCTGTTGAGAATCAATGGAGGAAGGTTGGGGGAGATTTCTGGGAGGATGAAATGATGGCAGCTAGCCGTATGTGAATGGCTGCATCAATTTGCAAAGTTGCGATGATCTGAATGAACGAGAAAGGTGGCAATAGAGAGTGGTTTGCAAGCCAGACCCAGCGAAATAGTGCACTCTTATGTCTGAGCAGAGTGGCGCAGCGGAAGCGTGCTGGGTCCATAACCCAGAGATCAATGGGTCGAAACCATTCTCTGCTAGCATCAAGATCAATTTTTTCACAACTCATTCGATTTCTGTCCACAATCAAAGCAGCGAGGCTGAGAGGCATTGAGCAAAGGGTCAAGTGATGGCAACGAGTGGTGTGGGGAATTGCTGCAATCCATTTGCAAAGTGAAGATCGTCTTATGTGTGGAGCAGAGAAGGTTAAGGGGAGATTTGATCGAGGTGTTCAAAGTCATGCAGGGTTTTGTTAGAGTAAATAAGGAGAAACTGCTTCCAGTGGCAGAAGGGTCGATAACCAGAGGACACAGATTTCAGGGAATTGAGGCGACATGAGGTAAACAATTTTACGCAGCGAGTTGTTATGATCGGGAATGCACTGCCTGAAATGCTGGTGGAAGCAGATTCAAGAGTAACTTTCAAAAGGGAATTGGATAAATACTTGAAGTGGAAGAATTTGCAGGGCTATGGGGAAAGAGCAGGGGAGTGACACTAATTGGATAGCTCTTTCAAAGAGCCGGTACGAAGGGCTGGATTGTGATTCGATGATTCTATGAAAGCTCTGAAAAGCAAGCTGGCAACAGAGGACGGTTTAAAAACCAGGCACACCGTGGAGTATAGTTTTGCCAGATCGGAGCAGAGTGGCGCAGCGGCAGCGTGCTGGGCCCATAACCCAGAGGTCAATGGATCGAAACCATTCTCTGCTAGCAGTGTGATTAACTTTTTCACCGCACTTTCATTTGATGTCCACAATCAACGTTGCGAGGCTGCAAGACACTTCGCAAAGGGTGAAGTCATGGCAACTGGTCGTGTGGGGACTTCCTGCAGTCCACTTGCAAAGTCAAGACAGTCGGATGTGAAGGCTCAGAAGAGAAAGCTGGCCAAGTGTGTGGTTTGACAGCTAGGGGGCAGTGTTGGCACTCAAGTTCGATTGCTCACAAGCTCAGTATCACTGTGTTTCTAACAGTTTTTGCCGGTATATTTGCAGTTACCTGACAACCACGAAAAGAGGAGGGCGGAAATGGACTTGTGGCACGATAATATGATGACAACTGGTAGTATGTGGACTGCCTGCATCAATTTACAAAGTAAAGATTACCTGATGGGAAGGCTACAAAGACAAAGGTGGAGGAGGGAGTCCTGGACAAAGCAGGTGGAGGGCTTCAACAAGACCATGCTGGCAAGCAGAGTGGTACAGCAGTAGTCACCCATAGCGCTGCAGTGATCAGATTGAAACTATTCTCTGCCCGTAGTCAGGTGAGCTTTTTCAAAGTGCTTGTTTGCGTAATTCTAAAAAGTGGTGTGAAAAGCAAAAGAAGTGATGTCCTTGCAAAGAGAAGAAATTTGTGTTAGCTTTGCAGGGCATTGTGAGGTTGAGAGTGAAACTGACTGGCAGAAAAGTTGATCAGGAGAACATGTGAAGCAAATATTAGCAGTATATTTGTAGGTGGGTGAGCAAATTGCTGTTGAGAATCAATGGAGGAAGGTTGGGTGAGATTTCTGGGAGGATGAAATGATGGCAGCGAGCCGTATGTGAATGGCTGCATCAATTTGAAAAGTTGCGATGATCTGAATGAACGAGAAAGGTGGCAATAGAGGGTGGTTTGCAAGCCAGACCCAGCGAAATAGTGCACTCTTATGTCTGAGCAGAGTGGCGCAGCGGAAGCGTGCTGGGCCCATAACCCAGAGGTCAATGGATCGAAACCATTCTCTGCTAGCATCAAGATCAATTTTTTCACAACTCATTCGATTTCTGTCCACAATCAAAGCAGCGAGGCTGAGAGGCATTGAGCAAAGGGTCAAGTGATGGCAACGAGTGGTGTGGGGAATTGCTGCAATCCATTTGCAAAGTGAAGATCGTCTTATGTGTGGAGCAGAGAAGGTTAAGGGGAGATTTGATCGAGGTGTTCAAAGTCATGCAGGGTTTTGTTAGAGTAAATAAGGAGAAACTGCTTCCAGTGGCAGAAGGGTCGATAACCAGAGGACACAGATTTCAGGGAATTGAGGCGACATGAGGTAAACAATTTTACGCAGCGAGTTGTTATGATCGGGAATGCACTGCCTGAAATGCTGGTGGAAGCAGATTCAAGAGTAACTTTCAAAAGGGAATTGGATAAATACTTGAAGTGGAAGAATTTGCAGGGCTATGGGGAAAGAGCAGGGGAGTGACACTAATTGGATAGCTCTTTCAAAGAGCCGGTACGAAGGGCTGGATTGTGATTCGATGATTCTATGAAAGCTCTGAAAAGCAAGCTGGCAACAGAGGACGGTTTAAAAACCAGCCACACCGTGAAGTATAGCTTTGCCAGATCGGAGCAGAGTGGCGCAGCGGCAGCGTGCTGGGCCCATAACCCAGAGGTCAATCGATCGAAACCATTCTCTGCTAGCAGTGTGATTAACTTTTTCACCGCACTTTCATTTGATGTCCACAATCAACGTTGCGAGGCTGCAAGACACTTCGCAAAGGGTGAAGTCATGGCAACTGGTCGTGTGGGGACTTCCTGCAGTCCACTTGCAAAGTCAAGACAGTCGGATGTGAAGGCTCAGAAGAGAAAGCTGGCCAAGTGTGTGGTTTGACAGCTAGGGGGCAGTGTTGGCACTCAAGTTCGATTGCTCACAAGCTCAGTATCACTGTGTTTCTAACAGTTTTTGCCGGTATATTTGCAGTTACCTGACAACCACGAAAAGAGGAGGGCGGAAATGGACTTGTGGCACGATAATATGATGACAACTGGTAGTATGTGGACTGCCTGCATCAATTTACAAAGTAAAGATTACCTGATGGGAAGGCTACAAAGACAAAGGTGGAGGAGGGAGTCCTGGACAAAGCAGGTGGAGGGCTTCAACAAGACCATGCTGGCAAGCAGAGTGGTACAGCAGTAGTCACCCATAGCGCTGCAGTGATCAGATTGAAACTATTCTCTGCCCGTAGTCAGGTGAGCTATTTCAAAGTGCTTGTTTGCGTAATTCTAAAAAGTGGTGTGAAAAGCAAAAGAAGTGATGTCCTTGCAAAGAGAAGAAATTTGTGTTAGCTTTGCAGGGCATTGTGAGGTTGAGAGTGAAACTGACTGGCAGAAAAGTTGATCAGGAGAACATGTGAAGCAAATATTAGCAGTATATTTGTAGGTGGGTGAGCAAATTGCTGTTGAGAATCAATGGAGGAAGGTTGGGTGAGATTTCTGGGAGGATGAAATGATGGCAGCGAGCCGTATGTGAATGGCTGCATCAATTTGCAAAGTTGCGATGATCTGAATGAACGAGAAAGGTGGCAATAGAGGGTGGTTTGCAAGCCAGACCCAGCGAAATAGTGCACTCTTATGTCTGAGCAGAGTGGCGCAGCGGAAGCGTGCTGGGCCCATAACCCAGAGGTCAATGGATCGAAACCATTCTCTGCTAGCATCAAGATCAACTTTTTCACAACTCATTCGATTTCTGTCCACAATCAAAGCAGCGAGGCTGAGAGGCATTGAGCAAAGGGTCAAGTGATGGCAACGAGTGGTGTGGGGAATTGCTGCAATCCATTTGCAAAGTGAAGATCGTCTTATGTGTGGAGCAGAGAAGGTTAAGGGGAGATTTGATCGAGGTGTTCAAAGTCATGCAGGGTTTTGTTAGAGTAAATAAGGAGAAACTGCTTCCAGTGGCAGAAGGGTCGATAACCAGAGGACACAGATTTCAGGGAATTGAGGCGACATGAGGTAAACAATTTTACGCAGCGAGTTGTTATGATCGGGAATGCACTGCCTGAAATGCTGGTGGAAGCAGATTCAAGAGTAACTTTCAAAAGGGAATTGGATAAATACTTGAAGTGGAAGAATTTGCAGGGCTATGGGGAAAGAGCAGGGGAGTGACACTAATTGGATAGCTCTTTCAAAGAGCCGGTACGAAGGGCTGGATTGTGATTCGATGATTCTATGAAAGCTCTGAAAAGCAAGCTGGCAACAGAGGACGGTTTAAAAACCAGCCACACCGTGAAGTATAGCTTTGCCAGATCGGAGCAGAGTGGCGCAGCGGCAGCGTGCTGGGCCCATAACCCAGAGGTCAATCGATCGAAACCATTCTCTGCTAGCAGTGTGATTAACTTTTTCACCGCACTTTCATTTGATGTCCACAATCAACGTTGCGAGGCTGCAAGACACTTCGCAAAGGGTGAAGTCATGGCAACTGGTCGTGTGGGGACTTCCTGCAGTCCACTTGCAAAGTCAAGACAGTCGGATGTGAAGGCTCAGAAGAGAAAGCTGGCCAAGTGTGTGGTTTGACAGCTAGGGGGCAGTGTTGGCACTCAAGTTCGATTGCTCACAAGCTCAGTATCACTGTGTTTCTAACAGTTTTTGCCGGTATATTTGCAGTTACCTGACAACCACGAAAAGAGGAGGGCGGAAATGGACTTGTGGCACGATAATATGATGACAACTGGTAGTATGTGGACTGCCTGCATCAATTTACAAAGTAAAGATTACCTGATGGGAAGGCTACAAAGACAAAGGTGGAGGAGGGAGTCCTGGACAAAGCAGGTGGAGGGCTTCAACAAGACCATGCTGGCAAGCAGAGTGGTACAGCAGTAGTCACCCATAGCGCTGCAGTGATCAGATTGAAACTATTCTCTGCCCGTAGTCAGGTGAGCTTTTTCAAAGTGCTTGTTTGCGTAATTCTAAAAAGTGGTGTGAAAAGCAAAAGAAGTGATGTCCTTGCAAAGAGAAGAAATTTGTGTTAGCTTTGCAGGGCATTGTGAGGTTGAGAGTGAAACTGACTGGCAGAAAAGTTGATCAGGAGAACATGTGAAGCAAATATTAGCAGTATATTTGTAGGTGGGTGAGCAAATTAATGTTGAGAATCAATGGAGGAAGGTTGGGTGAGATTTCTGGGAGGATGAAATGATGGCAGCTAGCCGTATGTGAATGGCTGCATCAATTTGCAAAGTTGCGATGATCTGAATGAACGAGAAAGGTGGCAATAGAGGGTGGTTTGCAAGCCAGACCCAGCGAAATAGTGCACTCTTATGTCTGAGCAGAGTGGCGCAGCGGAAGCGTGCTGGGCCCATAACCCAGAGGTCAATGGATCGAAACCATTCTCTGCTAGCATCAAGATCAACTTTTTCACAACTCATTCGATTTCTGTCCACAATCAAAGCAGCGAGGCTGAGAGGCATTGAGCAAAGGGTCAAGTGATGGCAACGAGTGGTGTGGGGAATTGCTGCAATCCATTTGCAAAGTGAAGATCGTCTTATGTGTGGAGCAGAGAAGGTTAAGGGGAGATTTGATCGAGGTGTTCAAAGTCATGCAGGGTTTTGTTAGAGTAAATAAGGAGAAACTGCTTCCAGTGGCAGAAGGGTCGATAACCAGAGGACACAGATTTCAGGGAATTGAGGCGACATGAGGTAAACAATTTTACGCAGCGAGTTGTTATGATCGGGAATGCACTGCCTGAAATGCTGGTGGAAGCTGATTCAAGAGTAACTTTCAAAAGGGAATTGGATAAATACTTGAAGTGGAAGAATTTGCAGGGCTATGGGGAAAGAGCAGGGGAGTGACACTAATTGGATAGCTCTTTCAAAGAGCCGGTACGAAGGGCTGGATTGTGATTCGATGATTCTATGAAAGCTCTGAAAAGCAAGCTGGCAACAGAGGACGGTTTAAAAACCAGCCACACCGTGAAGTATAGCTTTGCCAGATCGGAGCAGAGTGGCGCAGCGGCAGCGTGCTGGGCCCATAATCCAGAGGTCAATGGATCGAAACCATTCTCTGCTAGCAGTGTGATTAACTTTTTCACCGCACTTTCATTTGATGTCCACAATCAACGTTGCGAGGCTGCAAGACACTTCGCAAAGGGTGAAGTCATGGCAACTGGTCGTGTGGGGACTTCCTGCAGTCCACTTGCAAAGTCAAGACAGTCGGATGTGAAGGCTCAGAAGAGAAAGCTGGCCAAGTGTGTGGTTTGACAGCTAGGGGGCAGTGTTGGCACTCAAGTTCGATTGCTCACAAGCTCAGTATCACTGTGTTTCTAACAGTTTTTGCCGGTATATTTGCAGTTACCTGACAACCACGAAAAGAGGAGGGTGGAAATGGACTTGTGGCACGATAATATGATGACAACTGGTAGTATGTGGACTGCCTGCATCAATTTACAAAGTAAAGATTACCTGATGGGAAGGCTACAAAGACAAAGGTGGAGGAGGGAGTCCTGGACAAAGCAGGTGGAGGGCTTCAACAAGACCATGCTGGCAAGCAGAGTGGTACAGCAGTAGTCACCCATAGCGCTGCAGTGATCAGATTGAAACTATTCTCTGCCCGTAGTCAGGTGAGCTTTTTCAAAGTGCTTGTTTGCGTAATTCTAAAAAGTGGTGTGAAAAGCAAAAGAAGTGATGTCCTTGCAAAGAGAAGAAATTTGTGTTAGCTTTGCAGGGCATTGTGAGGTTGAGAGTGAAACTGACTGGCAGAAAAGTTGATCAGGAGAACATGTGAAGCAAATATTAGCAGTATATTTGTAGGTGGGTGAGCAAATTGCTGTTGAGAATCAATGGAGGAAGGTTGGGTGAGATTTCTGGGAGGATGAAATGATGGCAGCGAGCCGTATGTGAATGGCTGCATCAATTTGCAAAGTTGCGATGATCTGAATGAACGAGAAAGGTGGCAATAGAGGGTGGTTTGCAAGCCAGACCCAGCGAAATAGTGCACTCTTATGTCTGAGCAGAGTGGCGCAGCGGAAGCGTGCTGGGCCCATAACCCAGAGGTCAATGGATCGAAACCATTCTCTGCTAGCATCAAGATCAATTTTTTCACAACTCATTCGATTTCTGTCCACAATCAAAGCCGCGAGGCTGAGAGGCATTGAGCAAAGGGTCAAGTGATGGCAACGAGTGGTGTGGGGAATTGCTGCAATCCATTTGCAAAGTGAAGATCGTCTTATGTGTGGAGCAGAGAAGGTTAAGGGGAGATTTGATCGAGGTGTTCAAAGTCATGCAGGGTTTTGTTAGAGTAAATAAGGAGAAACTGCTTCCAGTGGCAGAAGGGTCGATAACCAGAGGACACAGATTTCAGGGAATTGAGGCGACATGAGGTAAACAATTTTACGCAGCGAGTTGTTATGATCGGGAATGCACTGCCTGAAATGCTGGTGGAAGCAGATTCAAGAGTAACTTTCAAAAGGGAATTGGATAAATACTTGAAGTGGAAGAATTTGCAGGGCTATGGGGAAAGAGCAGGAGAGTGACACTAATTGGACAGCTCTTTCAAAGAGCCGGTCCGAAGGGCTGGATTGTGATTCGATGATTCCATGAAAGCTCTGAAAAGCAAGCTGGCAACAGAGGTCGGTTTAAAAACCAGGCACACCGTGGAGAATAGTTTTGCCAGATCGGAGCAGAGTGGCGCAGCGGCAGCGTGCTGGGCCCATAACCCAGAGGTCAATGGATCGAAACCATTCTCTGCTAGCAGTGTGATTAACTTTTTCACCGCACTTTCATTTGATGTCCACAATCAACGTTGCGAGGCTGCAAGACACTTCGCAAAGGGTGAAGTCATGGCAACTGGTCGTGTGGGGACTTCCTGCAGTCCACTTGCAAAGTCAAGACAGTCGGATGTGAAGGCTCAGAAGAGAAAGCTGGCCAAGTGTGTGGTTTGACAGCTAGGGGGCAGTGTTGGCACTCAAGTTCGATTGCTCACAAGCTCAGTATCACTGTGTTTCTAACAGTTTTTGCCGGTATATTTGCAGTTACCTGACAACCACGAAAAGAGGAGGGCGGAAATGGACTTGTGGCACGATAATATGATGACAACTGGTAGTATGTGGACTGCCTGCATCAATTTACAAAGTAAAGATTACCTGATGGGAAGGCTACAAAGACAAAGGTGGAGGAGGGAGTCCTGGACAAAGCAGGTGGAGGGCTTCAACAAGACCATGCTGGCAAGCAGAGTGGTACAGCAGTAGTCACCCATAGCGCTGCAGTGATCAGATTGAAACTATTCTCTGCCCGTAGTCAGGTGAGCTTTTTCAAAGTGCTTGTTTGCGTAATTCTAAAAAGTGGTGTGAAAAGCAAAAGAAGTGATGTCCTTGCAAAGAGAAGAAATTTGTGTTAGCTTTGCAGGGCATTGTGAGGTTGAGAGTGAAACTGACTGGCAGAAAAGTTGATCAGGAGAACATGTGAAGCAAATATTAGCAGTATATTTGTAGGTGGGTGAGCAAATTGCTGTTGAGAATCAATGGAGGAAGGTTGGGTGAGATTTCTGGGAGGATGAAATGATGGCAGCTAGCCGTATGTGAATGGCTGCATCAATTTGCAAAGTTGCGATGATCTGAATGAACGAGAAAGGTGGCAATAGAGGGTGGTTTGCAAGCCAGACCCAGCGAAATAGTGCACTCTTATGTCTGAGCAGAGTGGCGCAGCGGAAGCTTGCTGGGCCCATAACCCAGAGGTCAATGGATCGAAACCATTCTCTGCTAGCATCAAGATCAATTTTTTCACAACTCATTCGATTTCTGTCCACAATCAAAGCAGCGAGGCTGAGAGGCATTGAGCAAAGGGTCAAGTGATGGCAACGAGTGGTGTGGGGAATTGCTGCAATCCATTTGCAAAGTGAAGATCGTCTTATGTGTGGAGCAGAGAAGGTTAAGGGGAGATTTGATCGAGGTGTTCAAAGTCATGCAGGGTTTTGTTAGAGTAAATAAGGAGAAACTGCTTCCAGTGGCAGAAGGGTCGATAACCAGAGGACACAGATTTCAGGGAATTGAGGCGACATGAGGTAAACAATTTTACGCAGCGAGTTGTTATGATCGGGAATGCACTGCCTGAAATGCTGGTGGAAGCAGATTCAAGAGTAACTTTCAAAAGGGAATTGGATAAATACTTGAAGTGGAAGAATTTGCAGGGCTATGGGGAAAGAGCAGGGGAGTGACACTAATTGGATAGCTCTTTCAAAGAGCCGGTACGAAGGGCTGGATTGTGATTCGATGATTCTATGAAAGCTCTGAAAAGCAAGCTGGCAACAGAGGACGGTTTAAAAACCAGGCACACCGTGGAGTATAGTTTTGCCAGATCGGAGCAGAGTGGCGCAGCGGCAGCGTGCTGGGCCCAGAGGTCAATGGATCGAAACCATTCTCTGCTAGCAGTGTGATTAACTTTTTCACCGCACTTTCATTTGATGTCCACAATCAACGTTGCGAGGCTGCAAGACACTTCGCAAAGGGTGAAGTCATGGCAACTGGTCGTGTGGGGACTTCCTGCAGTCCACTTGCAAAGTCAAGACAGTCAGATGTGAAGGCTCAGAAGAGAAAGCTGGCCAAGTGTGTGGTTTGACAGCTAGGGGGCAGTGTTGGCACTCAAGTTCGATTGCTCACAAGCTCAGTATCACTGTGTTTCTCACAGTTTTTGCCGGTATATTTGCAGTTACCTGACAACCACGAAAAGAGGAGGGCGGAAATGGACTTGTGGCACGATAATATGATGACAACTGGTAGTATGTGGACTGCCTGCATCAATTTACAAAGTAAAGATTACCTGATGGGAAGGCTACAAAGACAAAGGTGGAGGAGGGAGTCCTGGACAAAGCAGGTGGAGGGCTTCAACAAGACCATGCTGGCAAGCAGAGTGGTACAGCAGTAGTCACCCATAGCGCTGCAGTGATCAGATTGAAACTATTCTCTGCCCGTAGTCAGGTGAGCTTTTTCAAAGTGCTTGTTTGCGTAATTCTAAAAAGTGGTGTGAAAAGCAAAAGAAGTGATGTCCTTGCAAAGAGAAGAAATTTGTGTTAGCTTTGCAGGGCATTGTGAGGTTGAGAGTGAAACTGACTGGCAGAAAAGTTGATCAGGAGAACATGTGAAGCAAATATTAGCAGTATATTTGCAGGTGGGTGAGCAAATTGCTGTTGAGAATCAATGGAGGAAGGTTGGGTGAGATTTCTGGGAGGATGAAATGATGGCAGCCAACCGTATGTGAATGGCTGCATCAATTTGCAAAGTTGCGATGATCTGAATGAACGAGAAAGGTGGCAATAGAGGGTGGTTTGCAAGCCAGACCAAGCGAAATAGTGCACTCTTATGTCTGAGCAGAGTGGCGCAGCGGAAGCGTGCTGGGCCCATAACCCAGAGGTCAATGGATCGAAACCATTCTCTGCTAGCATCAAGATCAACTTTTTCACAACTCATTCGATTTCTGTCCACAATCAAAGCAGCGAGGCTGAGAGGCATTGAGCAAAGGGTCAAGTGATGGCAACGAGTGGTGTGGGGAATTGCTGCAATCCATTTGCAAAGTGAAGATCGTCTTATGTGTGGAGCAGAGAAGGTTAAGGGGAGATTTGATCGAGGTGTTCAAAGTCATGCAGGGTTTTGTTAGAGTAAATAAGGAGAAACTGCTTCCAGTGGCAGAAGGGTCGATAACCAGAGGACACAGATTTCAGGGAATTGAGGCGACATGAGGTAAACAATTTTACGCAGCGAGTTGTTATGATCGGGAATGCACTGCCTGAAATGCTGGTGGAAGCAGATTCAAGAGTAACTTTCAAAAGGGAATTGGATAAATACTTGAAGTGGAAGAATTTGCAGGGCTATGGGGAAAGAGCAGGGGAGTGACACTAATTGGATAGCTCTTTCAAAGAGCCGGTACGAAGGGCTGGATTGTGATTCGATGATTCTATGAAAGCTCTGAAAAGCAAGCTGGCAACAGAGGACGGTTTAAAAACCAGGCACACCGTGGAGTATAGCTTTGCCAGATCGGAGCAGAGTGGCGCAGCGGCAGCGTGCTGGGCCCATAACCCAGAGGTCAATGGATCGAAACCATTCTCTGCTAGCAGTGTGATTAACTTTTTCACCGCACTTTCATTTGATGTCCACAATCAACGTTGCGAGGCTGCAAGACACTTCGCAAAGGGTGAAGTCATGGCAACTGGTCGTGTGGGGACTTCCTGCAGTCCACTTGCAAAGTCAAGACAGTCGGATGTGAAGGCTCAGAAGAGAAAGCTGGCCAAGTGTGTGGTTTGACAGCTAGGGGGCAGTGTTGGCACTCAAGTTCGATTGCTCACAAGCTCAGTATCACTGTGTTTCTAACAGTTTTTGCCGGTATATTTGCAGTTACCTGACAACCACGAAAAGAGGAGGGCGGAAATGGACTTGTGGCACGATAATATGATGACAACTGGTAGTATGTGGACTGCCTGCATCAATTTACAAAGTAAAGATTACCTGATGGGAAGGCTACAAAGACAAAGGTGGAGGAGGGAGTCCTGGACAAAGCAGGTGGAGGGCTTCAACAAGACCATGCTGGCAAGCAGAGTGGTACAGCAGTAGTCACCCATAGCGCTGCAGTGATCAGATTGAAACTATTCTCTGCCCGTAGTCAGGTGAGCTTTTTCAAAGTGCTTGTTTGCGTAATTCTAAAAAGTGGTGTGAAAAGCAAAAGAAGTGATGTCCTTGCAAAGAGAAGAAATTTGTGTTAGCTTTGCAGGGCATTGTGAGGTTGAGAGTGAAACTGACTGGCAGAAAAGTTGATCAGGAGAACATGTGAAGCAAATATTAGCAGTATATTTGCAGGTGGGTGAGCAAATTGCTGTTGAGAATCAATGGAGGAAGGTTGGGTGAGATTTCTGGGAGGATGAAATGATGGCAGCGAGCCGTATGTGAATGGCTGCATCAATTTGCAAAGTTGCGATGATCTGAATGAACGAGAAAGGTGGCAATAGAGGGTGGTTTGCAAGCCAGACCCAGCGAAATAGTGCATTCTGATGTCTGAGCAGAGTGGCGCAGCGGAAGCGTGCTGGGCCCATAACCCAGAGGTCAATGGATCGAAACCATTCTCTGCTAGCATCAAGATCAATTTTTTCACAACTCATTCGATTTCTGTCCACAATCAAAGCAGCGAGGCTGAGAGGCATTGAGCAAAGGGTCAAGTGATGGCAACGAGTGGTGTGGGGAATTGCTGCAATCCATTTGCAAAGTGAAGATCGTCTTATGTGTGGAGCAGAGAAGGTTAAGGGGAGATTTGATCGAGGTGTTCAAAGTCATGCAGGGTTTTGTTAGAGTAAATAAGGAGAAACTGCTTCCAGTGGCAGAAGGGTCGATAACCAGAGGACACAGATTTCAGGGAATTGAGGCGACATGAGGTAAACAATTTTACGCAGCGAGTTGTTATGATCGGGAATGCACTGCCTGAAATGCTGGTGGAAGCAGATTCAAGAGTAACTTTCAAAAGGGAATTGGATAAATACTTGAAGTGGAAGAATTTGCAGGGCTATGGGGAAAGAGCAGGGGAGTGACACTAATTGGATAGCTCTTTCAAAGAGCCGGTACGAAGGGCTGGATTGTGATTCGATGATTCTATGAAAGCTCTGAAAAGCAAGCTGGCAACAGAGGACGGTTTAAAAACCAGGCACACAGTGGAGTATAGTTTTGCCAGATCGGAGCAGAGTGGCGCAGCGGCAGCGTGCTGGGCCCATAACCCAGAGGTCAATGGATCGAAACCATTCTCTGCTAGCAGTGTGATTAACTTTTTCACCGCACTTTCATTTGATGTCCACAATCAACGTTGCAAGGCTGCAAGACACTTCGCAAAGGGTGAAGTCATGGCAACTGGTCGTGTGGGGACTTCCTGCAGTCCACTTGCAAAGTCAAGACAGTCAGATGTGAAGGCTCAGAAGAGAAAGCTGGCCAAGTGTGTGGTTTGACAGCTAGGGGGCAGTGTTGGCACTCAAGTTCGATTGCTCACAAGCTCAGTATCACTGTGTTTCTAACAGTTTTTGCCGGTATATTTGCAGTTACCTGACAACCACGAAAAGAGGAGGGCGGAAATGGACTTGTGGCACGATAATATGATGACAACTGGTAGTATGTGGACTGCCTGCATCAATTTACAAAGTAAAGATTACCTGATGGGAAGGCTACAAAGACAAAGGTGGAGGAGGGAGTCCTGGACAAAGCAGGTGGAGGGCTTCAACAAGACCATGCTGGCAAGCAGAGTGGTACAGCAGTAGTCACCCATAGCGCTGCAGTGATCAGATTGAAACTATTCTCTGCCCGTAGTCAGGTGAGCTTTTTCAAAGTGCTTGTTTGCGTAATTCTAAAAAGTGGTGTGAAAAGCAAAAGAAGTGATGTCCTTGCAAAGAGAAGAAATTTGTGTTAGCTTTGCAGGGCATTGTGAGGTTGAGAGTGAAACTGACTGGCAGAAAAGTTGATCAGGAGAACATGTGAAGCAAATATTAGCAGTATATTTGTAGGTGGGTGAGCAAATTGCTGTTGAGAATCAATGGAGGAAGGTTGGGTGAGATTTCTGGGAGGATGAAATGATGGCAGCTAGCCGTATGTGAATGGCTGCATCAATTTGCAAAGTTGCGATGATCTGAATGAACGAGAAAGGTGGCAATAGAGGGTGGTTTGCAAGCCAGACCCAGCGAAATAGTGCACTCTTATGTCTGAGCAGAGTGGCGCAGCGGAAGCTTGCTGGGCCCATAACCCAGAGGTCAATGGATCGAAACCATTCTCTGCTAGCATCAAGATCAATTTTTTCACAACTCATTCGATTTCTGTCCACAATCAAAGCAGCGAGGCTGAGAGGCATTGAGCAAAGGGTCAAGTGATGGCAACGAGTGGTGTGGGGAATTGCTGCAATCCATTTGCAAAGTGAAGATCGTCTTATGTGTGGAGCAGAGAAGGTTAAGGGGAGATTTGATCGAGGTGTTCAAAGTCATGCAGGGTTTTGTTAGAGTAAATAAGGAGAAACTGCTTCCAGTGGCAGAAGGGTCGATAACCAGAGGACACAGATTTCAGGGAATTGAGGCGACATGAGGTAAACAATTTTACGCAGCGAGTTGTTATGATCGGGAATGCACTGCCTGAAATGCTGGTGGAAGCAGATTCAAGAGTAACTTTCAAAAGGGAATTGGATAAATACTTGAAGTGGAAGAATTTGCAGGGCTATGGGGAAAGAGCAGGGGAGTGACACTAATTGGATAGTTCTTTCAAAGAGCCGGTACGAAGGGCTGGATTGTGATTCGATGATTCTATGAAAGCTCTGAAAAGCAAGCTGGCAACAGAGGACGGTTTAAAAACCAGGCACACAGTGGAGTATAGTTTTGCCAGATCGGAGCAGAGTGGCGCAGCGGCAGCGTGCTGGGCCCATAACCCAGAGGTCAATGGATCGAAACCATTCTCTGCTAGCAGTGTGATTAACTTTTTCACCGCACTTTCATTTGATGTCCACAATCAACGTTGCGAGGCTGCAAGACACTTCGCAAAGGGTGAAGTCATGGCAACTGGTCGTGTGGGGACTTCCTGCAGTCCACTTGCAAAGTCAAGACAGTCAGATGTGAAGGCTCAGAAGAGAAAGCTGGCCAAGTGTGTGGTTTGACAGCTAGGGGGCAGTGTTGGCACTCAAGTTCGATTGCTCACAAGCTCAGTATCACTGTGTTTCTAACAGTTTTTGCCGGAAAATTTGCAGTTACCTGACAACCACGAAAAGAGGAGGGCGGAAATGGACTTGTGGCACGATAATATGATGACAACTGGTAGTATGTGGACTGCCTGCATCAATTTACAAAGTAAAGATTACCTGATGGGAAGGCTACAAAGACAAAGGTGGAGGAGGGAGTCCTGGACAAAGCAGGTGGAGGGCTTCAACAAGACCATGCTGGCAAGCAGAGTGGTACAGCAGTAGTCACCCATAGCGCTGCAGTGATCAGATTGAAACTATTCTCTGCCCGTAGTCAGGTGAGCTTTTTCAAAGTGCTTGTTTGCGTAATTCTAAAAAGTGGTGTGAAAAGCAAAAGAAGTGATGTCCTTGCAAAGAGAAGAAATTTGTGTTAGCTTTGCAGGGCATTGTGAGGTTGAGAGTGAAACTGACTGGCAGAAAAGTTGATCAGGAGAACATGTGAAGCAAATATTAGCAGTATATTTGTAGGTGGGTGAGCAAATTGCTGTTGAGAATCAATGGAGGAAGGTTGGGTGAGATTTCTGGGAGGATGAAATGATGGCAGCTAGCCGTATGTGAATGGCTGCATCAATTTGCAAAGTTGCGATGATCTGAATGAACGAGAAAGGTGGCAATAGAGGGTGGTTTGCAAGCCAGACCCAGCGAAATAGTGCACTCTTATGTCTGAGCAGAGTGGCGCAGCGGAAGCTTGCTGGGCCCATAACCCAGAGGTCAATGGATCGAAACCATTCTCTGCTAGCATCAAGATCAATTTTTTCACAACTCATTCGATTTCTGTCCACAATCAAAGCAGCGAGGCTGAGAGGCATTGAGCAAAGGGTCAAGTGATGGCAACGAGTGGTGTGGGGAATTGCTGCAATCCATTTGCAAAGTGAAGATCGTCTTATGTGTGGAGCAGAGAAGGTTAAGGGGAGATTTGATCGAGGTGTTCAAACTCATGCAGGGTTTTGTTAGAGTAAATAAGGAGAAACTGCTTCCAGTGGCAGAAGGGTCGATAACCAGAGGACACAGATTTCAGGGAATTGAGGCGACATGAGGTAAACAATTTTACGCAGCGAGTTGTTATGATCGGGAATGCACTGCCTGAAATGCTGGTGGAAGCAGATTCAAGAGTAACTTTCAAAAGGGAATTGGATAAATACTTGAAGTGGAAGAATTTGCAGGGCTATGGGGAAAGAGCAGGGGAGTGACACTAATTGGATAGCTCTTTCAAAGAGCCGGTACGAAGGGCTGGATTGTGATTCGATGATTCTATGAAAGCTCTGAAAAGCAAGCTGGCAACAGAGGACGGTTTAAAAACCAGGCACACCGTGGAGTATAGCTTTGCCAGATCGGAGCAGAGTGGCGCAGCGGCAGCGTGCTGGGCCCATAACCCAGAGGTCAATGGATCGAAACCATTCTCTGCTAGCAGTGTGATTAACTTTTTCACCGCACTTTCATTTGATGTCCACAATCAACGTTGCGAGGCTGCAAGACACTTCGCAAAGGGTGAAGTCATGGCAACTGGTCGTGTGGGGACTTCCTGCAGTCCACTTGCAAAGTCAAGACAGTCGGATGTGAAGGCTCAGAAGAGAAAGCTGGCCAAGTGTGTGGTTTGACAGCTAGGGGGCAGTGTTGGCACTCAAGTTCGATTGCTCACAAGCTCAGTATCACTGTGTTTCTAACAGTTTTTGCCGGTATATTTGCAGTTACCTGACAACCACGAAAAGAGGAGGGCGGAAATGGACTTGTGGCACGATAATATGATGACAACTGGTAGTATGTGGACTGCCTGCATCAATTTACAAAGTAAAGATTACCTGATGGGAAGGCTACAAAGACAAAGGTGGAGGAGGGAGTCCTGGACAAAGCAGGTGGAGGGCTTCAACAAGACCATGCTGGCAAGCAGAGTGGTACAGCAGTAGTCACCCATAGCGCTGCAGTGATCAGATTGAAACTATTCTCTGCCCGTAGTCAGGTGAGCTTTTTCAAAGTGCTTGTTTGCGTAATTCTAAAAAGTGGTGTGAAAAGCAAAAGAAGTGATGTCCTTGCAAAGAGAAGAAATTTGTGTTAGCTTTGCAGGGCATTGTGAGGTTGAGAGTGAAACTGACTGGCAGAAAAGTTGATCAGGAGAACATGTGAAGCAAATATTAGCAGTATATTTGGAGGTGGGTGAGCAAATTGCTGTTGAGAATCAATGGAGGAAGGTTGGGTGAGATTTCTGGGAGGATGAAATGATGGCAGCGAGCCGTATGTGAATGGCTGCATCAATTTGAAAAGTTGCGATGATCTGAATGAACGAGAAAGGTGGCAATAGAGGGTGGTTTGCAAGCCAGACCCAGCGAAATAGTGCACTCTTATGTCTGAGCAGAGTGGCGCAGCGGAACCGTGCTGGGCCCATAACCCAGAGGTCAATGGATCGAAACCATTCTCTGCTAGCATCAAGATCAATTTTTTCACAACTCATTCGATTTCTGTCCACAATCAAAGCAGCGAGGCTGAGAGGCATTGAGCAAAGGGTCAAGTGATGGCAACGAGTGGTGTGGGGAATTGCTGCAATCCATTTGCAAAGTGAAGATCGTCTTATGTGTGGAGCAGAGATGGTTAAGGGGAGATTTGATCGAGGTGTTCAAAGTCATGCAGGGTTTTGTTAGAGTAAATAAGGAGAAACTGCTTCCAGTGGCAGAAGGGTCGATAACCAGAGGACACAGATTTCAGGGAATTGAGGCGACATGAGGTAAACAATTTTACGCAGCGAGTTGTTATGATCGGGAATGCACTGCCTGAAATGCTGGTGGAAGCAGATTCAAGAGTAACTTTCAAAAGGGAATTGGATAAATACTTGAAGTGGAAGAATTTGCAGGGCTATGGGGAAAGAGCAGGGGAGTGACACTAATTGGATAGCTCTTTCAAAGAGCCGGTACGAAGGGCTGGATTGTGATTCGATGATTCTATGAAAGCTCTGAAAAGCAAGCTGGCAACAGAGGACGGTTTAAAAACCAGGCACACCGTGGAGTATAGTTTTGCCAGATCGGAGCAGAGTGGCGCAGCGGCAGCGTGCTGGGCCCATAACCCAGAGGTCAATGGATCGAAACCATTCTCTGCTAGCAGTGTGATTAACTTTTTCACCGCACTTTCATTTGATGTCCACAATCAACGTTGCGAGGCTGCAAGACACTTCGCAAAGGATGAAGTCATGGCAACTGGTCGTGTGGGGACTTCCTGCAGTCCACTTGCAAAGTCAAGACAGTCGGATGTGAAGGCTCAGAAGAGAAAGCTGGCCAAGTGTGTGGTTTGACAGCTAGGGGGCAGTGTTGGCACTCAAGTTCGATTGCTCACAAGCTCAGTATCACTGTGTTTCTAACAGTTTTTGCCGGTATATTTGCAGTTACCTGACAACCACGAAAAGAGGAGGGCGGAAATGGACTTGTGGCACGATAATATGATGACAACTGGTAGTATGTGGACTGCCTGCATCAATTTACAAAGTAAAGATTACCTGATGGGAAGGCTACAAAGACAAAGGTGGAGGAGGGAGTCCTGGACAAAGCAGGTGGAGGGCTTCAACAAGACCATGCTGGCAAGCAGAGTGGTACAGCAGTAGTCACCCATAGCGCTGCAGTGATCAGATTGAAACTATTCTCTGCCCGTAGTCAGGTGAGCTATTTCAAAGTGCTTGTTTGCGTAATTCTAAAAAGTGGTGTGAAAAGCAAAAGAAGTGATGTCCTTGCAAAGAGAAGAAATTTGTGTTAGCTTTGCAGGGCATTGTGAGGTTGAGAGTGAAACTGACTGGCAGAAAAGTTGATCAGGAGAACATGTGAAGCAAATATTAGCAGTATATTTGCAGGTGGGTGAGCAAATTGCTGTTGAGAATCAATGGAGGAAGGTTGGGTGAGATTTCTGGGAGGATGAAATGATGGCAGCGAGCCGTATGTGAATGGCTGCATCAATGAGCAGAGTGGCGCAGCGGAAGCGTGCTGGGCCCATAACCCAGAGGTCAATGGATCCAAACCATTCTCTGCTAGCATCAAGATCAATTTTTTCACAACTCATTCGATTTCTGTCCACAATCAAAGCAGCGAGGCTGAGAGGCATTGAGCAAAGGGTCAAGTGATGGCAACGAGTGGTGTGGGGAATTGCTGCAATCCATTTGCAAAGTGAAGATCGTCTTATGTGTGGAGCAGAGATGGTTAAGGGGAGATTTGATCGAGGTGTTCAAAGTCATGCAGGGTTTTGTTAGAGTAAATAAGGAGAAACTGCTTCCAGTGGCAGAAGGGTCGATAACCAGAGGACACAGATTTCAGGGAATTGAGGCGACATGAGGTAAACAATTTTACGCAGCGAGTTGTTATGATCGGGAATGCACTGCCTGAAATGCTGGTGGAAGCAGATTCAAGAGTAACTTTCAAAAGGGAATTGGATAAATACTTGAAGTGGAAGAATTTGCAGGGCTATGGGGAAAGAGCAGGGGAGTGACACTAATTGGATAGCTCTTTCAAAGAGCCGGTACGAAGGGCTGGATTGTGATTCGATGATTCTATGAAAGCTCTGAAAAGCAAGCTGGCAACAGAGGACGGTTTAAAAACCAGCCACACCGTGAAGTACAGCTTTGCCAGATCGGAGCAGAGTGGCGCAGCGGCAGCGTGCTGGGCCCATAACCCAGAGGTCAATGGATCGAAACCATTCTCTGCTAGCAGTGTGATTAACTTTTTCACCGCACTTTCATTTGATGTCCACAATCAACGTTGCGAGGCTGCAAGACACTTCGCAAAGGGTGAAGTCATGGCAACTGGTCGTGTGGGGACTTCCTGCAGTCCACTTGCAAAGTCAAGACAGTCGGATGTGAAGGCTCAGAAGAGAAAGCTGGCCAAGTGTGTGGTTTGACAGCTAGGGGGCAGTGTTGGCACTCAAGTTCGATTGCTCACAAGCTCAGTATCACTGTGTTTCTAACAGTTTTTGCCGGTATATTTGCAGTTACCTGACAACCACGAAAAGAGGAGGGCGGAAATGGACTTGTGGCACGATAATATGATGACAACTGGTAGTATGTGGACTGCCTGCATCAATTTACAAAGTAAAGATTACCTGATGGGAAGGCTACAAAGACAAAGGTGGAGGAGGGAGTCCTGGACAAAGCAGGTGGAGGGCTTCAACAAGACCATGCTGGCAAGCAGAGTGGTACAGCAGTAGTCACCCATAGCGCTGCAGTGATCAGATTGAAACTATTCTCTGCCCGTAGTCAGGTGAGCTTTTTCAAAGTGCTTGTTTGCGTAATTCTAAAAAGTGGTGTGAAAAGCAAAAGAAGTGATGTCCTTGCAAAGAGAAGAAATTTGTGTTAGCTTTGCAGGGCATTGTGAGGTTGAGAGTGAAACTGACTGGCAGAAAAGTTGATCAGGAGAACATGTGAAGCAAATATTAGCAGTATATTTGTAGGTGGGTGAGTAAATTGCTGTTGAGAATCAATGGAGGAAGGTTGGGTGAGATTTCTGGGAGGATGAAATGATGGCAGCCAGCCGTATGTGAATGGCTGCATCAATTTGCAAAGTTGCGATGATCTGAATGAACGAGAAAGGTGGCAATAGAGGGTGGTTTGCAAGCCAGACCCAGCGAAATAGTGCACTCTTATGTCTGAGCAGAGTGGCGCAGCGGAAGCGTGCTGGGCCCATAACCCAGAGGTCAATGGATCGAAACCATTCTCTGCTAGCATCAAGATCAATTTTTTCACAACTCATTCGATTTCTGTCCACAATCAAAGCAGCGAGGCTGAGAGGCATTGAGCAAAGGGTCAAGTGATGGCAACGAGTGGTGTGGGGAATTGCTGCAATCCATTTGCAAAGTGAAGATCGTCTTATGTGTGGAGCAGAGAAGGTTAAGGGGAGATTTGATCGAGGTGTTCAAAGTCATGCAGGGTTTTGTTAGAGTAAATAAGGAGAAACTGCTTCCAGTGGCAGAAGGGTCGATAACCAGAGGACACAGATTTCAGGGAATTGAGGCGACATGAGGTAAACAATTTTACGCAGCGAGTTGTTATGATCGGGAATGCACTGCCTGAAATGCTGGTGGAAGCAGATTCAAGAGTAACTTTCAAAAGGGAATTGGATAAATACTTGAAGTGGAAGAATTTGCAGGGCTATGGGGAAAGAGCAGGGGAGTGACACTAATTGGATAGCTCTTTCAAAGAGCCGGTACGAAGGGCTGGATTGTGATTCGATGATTCTATGAAAGCTCTGAAAAGCAAGCTGGCAACAGAGGACGGTTTAAAAACCCGGCACACCGTGGAGTATAGTTTTGCCAGATCGGAGCAGAGTGGTGCAGCGGCAGCGTGCTGGGCCCATAACCCAGAGGTCAATGGATCGCAACCATTCTCTGCTAGCAGTGTGATTAACTTTTTCACCGCACTTTCATTTGATGTCCACAATCAACGTTGCGAGGCTGCAAGACACTTCGCAAAGGATGAAGTCATGGCAACTGGTCGTGTGGGGACTTCCTGCAGTCCACTTGCAAAGTCAAGACAGTCGGATGTGAAGGCTCAGAAGAGAAAGCTGGCCAAGTGTGTGGTTTGACAGCTAGGGGGCAGTGTTGGCACTCAAGTTCGATTGCTCACAAGCTCAGTATCACTGTGTTTCTAACAGTTTTTGCCGGTATATTTGCAGTTACCTGACAACCACGAAAAGAGGAGGGCGGAAATGGACTTGTGGCACGATAATATGATGACAACTGGTAGTATGTGGACTGCCTGCATCAATTTACAAAGTAAAGATTACCTGATGGGAAGGCTACAAAGACAAAGGTGGAGGAGGGAGTCCTGGACAAAGCAGGTGGAGGGCTTCAACAAGACCATGCTGGCAAGCAGAGTGGTACAGCAGTAGTCACCCATAGCGCTGCAGTGATCAGATTGAAACTATTCTCTGCCCGTAGTCAGGTGAGCTTTTTCAAAGTGCTTGTTTGCGTAATTCTAAAAAGTGGTGTGAAAAGCAAAAGAAGTGATGTCCTTGCAAAGAGAAGAAATTTGTGTTAGCTTTGCAGGGCATTGTGAGGTTGAGAGTGAAACTGACTGGCAGAAAAGTTGATCAGGAGAACATGTGAAGCAAATATTAGCAGTATATTTGGAGGTGGGTGAGCAAATTGCTGTTGAGAATCAATGGAGGAAGGTTGGGTGAGATTTCTGGGAGGATGAAATGATGGCAGCGAGCCGTATGTGAATGGCTGCATCAATTTGCAAAGTTGCGATGATCTGAATGAACGAGAAAGGTGGCAATAGAGGGTGGTTTGCAAGCCAGACCCAGCGAAATAGTGCACTCTTATGTCTGAGCAGAGTGGTGCAGCGGAAGCGTGCTGGGCCCATAACCCAGAGGTCAATGGATCGAAACCATTCTCTGCTAGCATCAAGATCAATTTTTTCACAACTCATTCGATTTCTGTCCACAATCAAAGCAGCGAGGCTGAGAGGCATTGAGCAAAGGGTCAAGTGATGGCAACGAGTGGTGTGGGGAATTGCTGCAATCCATTTGCAAAGTGAAGATCGTCTTATGTGTGGAGCAGAGAAGGTTAAGGGGAGATTTGATCGAGGTGTTCAAAGTCATGCAGGGTTTTGTTAGAGTAAATAAGGAGAAACTGCTTCCAGTGGCAGAAGGGTCGATAACCAGAGGACACAGATTTCAGGGAATTGAGGCGACATGAGGTAAACAATTTTACGCAGCGAGTTGTTATGATCGGGAATGCACTGCCTGAAATGCTGGTGGAAGCAGATTCAAGAGTAACTTTCAAAAGGGAATTGGATAAATACTTGAAGTGGAAGAATTTGCAGGGCTATGGGGAAAGAGCAGGGGAGTGACACTAATTGGATAGCTCTTTCAAAGAGCCGGTACGAAGGGCTGGATTGTGATTCGATGATTCTATGAAAGCTCTGAAAAGCAAGCTGGCAACAGAGGACGGTTTAAAAACCAGGCACACCGTGGAGTATAGTTTTTCCAGATCGGAGCAGAGTGGCGCAGCGGCAGCGTGCTGGGCCCATAACCCAGAGGTCAATGGATCGAAACCATTCTCTGCTAGCAGTGTGATTAACTTTTTCACCGCACTTTCATTTGATGTCCACAATCAACGTTGCGAGGCTGCAAGACACTTCGCAAAGGGTGAAGTCATGGCAACTGGTCGTGTGGGTCCTTCCTGCAGTCCACTTGCAAAGTCAAGACAGTCGGATGTGAAGGCTCAGAAGAGAAAGCTGGCCAAGTGTGTGGTTTGACAGCTAGGGGGCAGTGTTGGCACTCAAGTTCGATTGCTCACAAGCTCAGTATCACTGTGTTTCTAACAGTTTTTGCCGGTATATTTGCAGTTACCTGACAACCACGAAAAGAGGAGGGCGGAAATGGACTTGTGGCACGATAATATGATGACAACTGGTAGTATGTGGACTGCCTGCATCAATTTACAAAGTAAAGATTACCTGATGGGAAGGCTACAAAGACAAAGGTGGAGGAGGGAGTCCTGGACAAAGCAGGTGGAGGGCTTCAACAAGACCATGCTGGCAAGCAGAGTGGTACAGCAGTAGTCACCCATAGCGCTGCAGTGATCAGATTGAAACTATTCTCTGCCCGTAGTCAGGTGAGCTTTTTCAAAGTGCTTGTTTGCGTAATTCTAAAAAGTGGTGTGAAAAGCAAAAGAAGTGATGTCCTTGCAAAGAGAAGAAATTTGTGTTAGCTTTGCAGGGCATTGTGAGGTTGAGAGTGAAACTGACTGGCAGAAAAGTTGATCAGGAGAACATGTGAAGCAAATATTAGCAGTATATTTGTAGGTGGGTGAGCAAATTGCTGTTGAGAATCAATGGAGGAAGGTTGGGTGAGATTTCTGGGAGGATGAAATGATGGCAGCGAGCCGTATGTGAATGGCTGCATCAATTTGCAAAGTTGCGATGATCTGAATGAACGAGAAAGGTGGCAATAGAGGGTGGTTTGCAAGCCAGACCCAGCGAAATAGTGCACTCTTATGTCTGAGCAGAGTGGCGCAGCGGAAGCGTGCTGGGCCCATAACCCAGAGGTCAATGGATCGAAACCATTCTCTGCTAGCATCAAGATCAATTTTTTCACAACTCATTCGATTTCTGTCCACAATCAAAGCAGCGAGGCTGAGAGGCATTGAGCAAAGGGTCAAGTGATGGCAACGAGTGGTGTGGGGAATTGCTGCAATCCATTTGCAAAGTGAAGATCGTCTTATGTGTGGAGCAGAGAAGGTTAAGGGGAGATTTGATCGAGGTGTTCAAAGTCATGCAGGGTTTTGTTAGAGTAAATAAGGAGAAACTGCTTCCAGTGGCAGAAGGGTCGATAACCAGAGGACACAGATTCCAGGGAATTGAGGCGACATGAGGTAAACAATTTTACGCAGCGAGTTGTTATGATCGGGAATGCACTGCCTGAAATGCTGGTGGAAGCAGATTCAAGAGTAACTTTCAAAAGGGAATTGGATAAATACTTGAAGTGGAAGAATTTGCAGGGCTATGGGGAAAGAGCAGGGGAGTGACACTAATTGGATAGCTCTTTCAAAGAGCCGGTACGAAGGGCTGGATTGTGATTCGATGATTCTATGAAAGCTCTGAAAAGCAAGCTGGCAACAGAGGACGGTTTAAAAACCAGGCACACCGTGGAGTATAGTTTTGCCAGATCGGAGCAGAGTGGCGCAGCGGCAGCGTGCTGGGCCCATAACCCAGAGGTCAATGGATCGAAACCATTCTCTGCTAGCAGTGTGATTAACTTTTTCACCGCACTTTCATTTGATGTCCACAATCAACGTTGCGAGGCTGCAAGACACTTCGCAAAGGGTGAAGTCATGGCAACTGGTCGTGTGGGGACTTCCTGCAGTCCACTTGCAAAGTCAAGACAGTCGGATGTGAAGGCTCAGAAGAGAAAGCTGGCCAAGTGTGTGGTTTGACAGCTAGGGGGCAGTGTTGGCACTCAAGTTCGATTGCTCACAAGCTCAGTATCACTGTGTTTCTCACAGTTTTTGCCGGTATATTTGCAGTTACCTGACAACCACGAAAAGAGGAGGGCGGAAATGGACTTGTGGCACGATAATATGATGACAACTGGTAGTATGTGGACTGCCTGCATCAATTTACAAAGTAAAGATTACCTGATGGGAAGGCTACAAAGACAAAGGTGGAGGAGGGAGTCCCGGACAAAGCAGGTGGAGGGCTTCAACAAGACCATGCTGGCAAGCAGAGTGGTACAGCAGTAGTCACCCATAGCGCTGCAGTGATCAGATTGAAACTATTCTCTGCCCGTAGTCAGGTGAGCTTTTTCAAAGTGCTTGTTTGCGTAATTCTAAAAAGTGGTGTGAAAAGCAAAAGAAGTGATGTCCTTGCAAAGAGAAGAAATTTGTGTTAGCTTTGCAGGGCATTGTGAGGTTGAGAGTGAAACTGACTGGCAGAAAAGTTGATCAGGAGAACATGTGAAGCAAATATTAGCAGTATATTTGTAGGTGGGTGAGCAAATTGCTGTTGAGAATCAATGGAGGAAGGTTGGGTGAGATTTCTGGGAGGATGAAATGATGGCAGCTAGCCGTATGTGAATGGCTGCATCAATTTGCAAAGTTGCGATGATCTGAATGAACGAGAAAGGTGGCAATAGAGGGTGGTTTGCAAGCCAGACCCAGCGAAATAGTGCATTCTTATGTCTGAGCAGAGTGGCGCAGCGGCAGCGTGCTGGGCCCATAACCCTGAGGTCAATCGATCGAAACCATTCTCTGCTAGCAGTGTGATTAACTTTTTCACCGCACTTTCATTTGATGTCCACAATCAACGTTGCGAGGCTGCAAGACACTTCGCAAAGGGTGAAGTCATGGCAACTGGTCGTGTGGGGACTTCCTGCAGTCCACTTGCAAAGTCAAGACAGTCGGATGTGAAGGCTCAGAAGAGAAAGCTGGCCAAGTGTGTGGTTTGACAGCTAGGGGGCAGTGTTGGCACTCAAGTTCGATTGCTCACAAGCTCAGTATCACTGTGTTTCTAACAGTTTTTGCCGGTATATTTGCAGTTACCTGACAACCACGAAAAGAGGAGGGCGGAAATGGACTTGTGGCACGATAATATGATGACAACTGGTAGTATGTGGACTGCCTGCATCAATTTACAAAGTAAAGATTACCTGATGGGAAGGCTACAAAGACAAAGGTGGAGGAGGGAGTCCTGGACAAAGCAGGTGGAGGGCTTCAACAAGACCATGCTGGCAAGCAGAGTGGTACAGCAGTAGTCACCCATAGCGCTGCAGTGATCAGATTGAAACTATTCTCTGCCCGTAGTCAGGTGAGCTTTTTCAAAGTGCTTGTTTGCGTAATTCTAAAAAGTGGTGTGAAAAGCAAAAGAAGTGATGTCCTTGCAAAGAGAAGAAATTTGTGTTAGCTTTGCAGGGCATTGTGAGGTTGAGAGTGAAACTGACTGGCAGAAAAGTTGATCAGGAGAACATGTGAAGCAAATATTAGCAGTATATTTGTAGGTGGGTGAGCAAATTGCTGTTGAGAATCAATGGAGGAAGGTTGGGTGAGATTTCTGGGAGGATGAAATGATGGCAGCTAGCCGTATGTGAATGGCTGCATCAATTTGCAAAGTTGCGATGATCTGAATGAACGAGAAAGGTGGCAATAGAGGGTGGTTTGCAAGCCAGACCCAGCGAAATAGTGCACTCTTACGTCTGAGCAGAGTGGCGCAGCGGAAGCGTGCTGGGCCCATAACCCAGAGGTCAATGGATCGAAACCATTCTCTGCTAGCATCAAGGTCAATTTTTTCACAACTCATTCGATTTCTGTCCACAATCAAAGCAGCGAGGCTGAGAGGCATTGAGCAAAGGGTCAAGTGATGGCAACGAGTGGTGTGGGGAATTGCTGCAATCCATTTGCAAAGTGAAGATCGTCTTCTGTGTGGAGCAGAGAAGGTTAAGGGGAGATTTGATCGAGGTGTTCAAAGTCATGCAGGGTTTTGTTAGAGTAAATAAGGAGAAACTGCTTCCAGTGGCAGAAGGGTCGATAACCAGAGGACACAGATTTCAGGGAATTGAGGCGACATGAGGTAAACAATTTTACGCAGCGAGTTGTTATGATCGGGAATGCACTGCCTGAAATGCTGGTGGAAGCAGATTCAAGAGTAACTTTCAAAAGGGAATTGGATAAATACTTGAAGTGGAAGAATTTGCAGGGCTATGGGGAAAGAGCAGGGGAGTGACACTAATTGGATAGCTCTTTCAAAGAGCCGGTACGAAGGGCTGGATTGTGATTCGATGATTCTATGAAAGCTCTGAAAAGCAAGCTGGCAACAGAGGACGGTTTAAAAACCAGGCACACCGTGGAGTATAGTTTTGTCAGATCGGAGCAGAGTGGCGCAGCGGCAGCGTGCTGGGCCCATAACCCAGAGGTCAATGGATCGAAACCATTCTCTGCTAGCAGTGTGATTAACTTTTTCACCGCACTTTCATTTGATGTCCACAATCAACGTTGCGAGGCTGCAAGACACTTCGCAAAGGGTGAAGTCATGGCAACTGGTCGTGTGGGGACTTCCTGCAGTCCACTTGCAAAGTCAAGACAGTCGGATGTGAAGGCTCAGAAGAGAAAGCTGGCCAAGTGTGTGGTTTGACAGCTAGGGGGCAGTGTTGGCACTCAAGTTCGTTTGCTCACAAGCTCAGTATCACTGTGTTTCTAACAGTTTTTGCCGGTATATTTGCAGTTACCTGACAACCACGAAAAGAGGAGGGCGGAAATGGACTTGTGGCACGATAATATGATGACAACTGGTAGTATGTGGACTGCCTGCATCAATTTACAAAGTAAAGATTACCTGATGGGAAGGCTACAAAGACAAAGGTGGAGGAGGGAGTCCTGGACAAAGCAGGTGGAGGGCTTCAACAAGACCATGCTGGCAAGCAGAGTGGTACAGCAGTAGTCACCCATAGCGCTGCAGTGATCAGATTGAAACTATTCTCTGCCCGTAGTCAGGTGAGCTTTTTCAAAGTGCTTGTTTGCGTAATTCTAAAAAGTGGTGTGAAAAGCAAAAGAAGTGATGTCCTTGCAAAGAGAAGAAATTTGTGTTAGCTTTGCAGGGCATTGTGAGGTTGAGAGTGAAACTGACTGGCAGAAAAGTTGATCAGGAGAACATGTGAAGCAAATATTAGCAGTATATTTGTAGGTGGGTGAGCAAATTGCTGTTGAGAATCAATGGAGGAAGGTTGGGTGAGATTTCTGGGAGGATGAAATGATGGCAGCTAGCCGTATGTGAATGGCTGCATCAATTTGCAAAGTTGCGATGATCTGAATGAACGAGAAAGGTGGCAATAGAGGGTGGTTTGCAAGCCAGACCCAGCGAAATAGTGCACTCTTATGTCTGAGCAGAGTGGCGCAGCGGAAGCGTGCTGGGCCCATAACCCAGAGGTCAATGGATCGAAACCATTCTCTGCTAGCATCAAGATCAATTTTTTCACAACTCATTCGATTTCTGTCCACAATCAAAGCAGCGAGGCTGAGAGGCATTGAGCAAAGGGTCAAGTGATGGCAACGAGTGGTGTGGGGAATTGCTGCAATCCATTTGCAAAGTGAAGATCGTCTTATGTGTGGAGCAGAGAAGGTTAAGGGGAGATTTGATCGAGGTGTTCAAAGTCATGCAGGGTTTTGTTAGAGTAAATAAGGAGAAACTGCTTCCAGTGGCAGAAGGGTCGATAACCAGAGGACACAGATTTCAGGGAATTGAGGCGACATGAGGTAAACAATTTTACGCAGCGAGTTGTTATGATCGGGAATGCACTGCCTGAAATGCTGGTGGAAGCAGATTCAAGAGTAACTTTCAAAAGGGAATTGGATAAATACTTGAAGTGGAAGAATTTGCAGGGCTATGGGGAAAGAGCAGGGGAGTGACACTAATTGGATAGCTCTTTCAAAGAGCCGGTACGAAGGGCTGGATTGTGATTCGATGATTCTATGAAAGCTCTGAAAAGCAAGCTGGCAACAGAGGACGGTTTAAAAACCAGGCACACCGTGGAGTATAGTTTTGCCAGATCGGAGCAGAGTGGCGCAGCGGCAGCGTGCTGGGCCCATAACCCAGAGGTCAATGGATCGAAACCATTCTCTGCTAGCAGTGTGATTAACTTTTTCACCGCACTTTCATTTGATGTCCACAATCAACGTTGCGAGGCTGCAAGACACTTCGCAAAGGGTGAAGTCATGGCAACTGGTAGTGTGGGTACTTCCTGCAGTCCACTTGCAAAGTCAAGACAGTCGGATGTGAAGGCTCAGAAGAGAAAGCTGGCCAAGTGTGTGGTTTGACAGCTAGGGGGCAGTGTTGGCACTCAAGTTCGATTGCTCACAAGCTCAGTATCACTGTGTTTCTAACAGTTTTTGCCGGTATATTTGCAGTTACCTGACAACCACGAAAAGAGGAGGGCGGAAATGGACTTGTGGCACGATAATATGATGACAACTGGTAGTATGTGGACTGCCTGCATCAATTTACAAAGTAAAGATTACCTGATGGGAAGGCTACAAAGACAAAGGTGGAGGAGGGAGTCCTGGACAAAGCAGGTGGAGGGCTTCAACAAGACCATGCTGGCAAGCAGAGTGGTACAGCAGTAGTCACCCATAGCGCTGCAGTGATCAGATTGAAACTATTCTCTGCCCGTAGTCAGGTGAGCTTTTTCAAAGTGCTTGTTTGCGTAATTCTAAAAAGTGGTGTGAAAAGCAAAAGAAGTGATGTCCTTGCAAAGAGAAGAAATTTGTGTTAGCTTTGCAGGGCATTGTGAGGTTGAGAGTGAAACTGACTGGCAGAAAAGTTGATCAGGAGAACATGTGAAGCAAATATTAGCAGTATATTTGTAGGTGGGTGAGCAAATTGCTGTTGAGAATCAATGGAGGAAGGTTGGGTGAGATTTCTGGGAGGATGAAATGTTGGCAGCTAGCCGTATGTGAATGGCTGCATCAATTTGCAAAGTTGCGATGATCTGAATGAACGAGAAAGGTGGCAATAGAGGGTGGTTTGCAAGCCAGACCCAGCGAAATAGTGCACTCTTATTTCTGAGCAGAGTGGCGCAGCGGAAGCGTGCTGGGCCCATAACCCAGAGGTCAATGGGTCGAAACCATTCTCTGCTAGCATCAAGATCAATTTTTTCACAACTCATTCGATTTCTGTCCACAATCAAAGCAGCGAGGCTGAGAGGCATTGAGCAAAGGGTCAAGTGATGGCAACGAGTGGTGTGGGGAATTGCTGCAATCCATTTGCAAAGTGAAGATCGTCTTATGTGTGGAGCAGAGAAGGTTAAGGGGAGATTTGATCGAGGTGTTCAAAGTCATGCAGGGTTTTGTTAGAGTAAATAAGGAGAAACTGCTTCCAGTGGCAGAAGGGTCGATAACCAGAGGACACAGATTTCAGGGAATTGAGGCGACATGAGGTAAACAATTTTACGCAGCGAGTTGTTATGATCGGGAATGCACTGCCTGAAATGCTGGTGGAAGCAGATTCAAGAGTAACTTTCAAAAGGGAATTGGATAAATACTTGAAGTGGAAGAATTTGCAGGGCTATGGGGAAAGAGCAGGGGAGTGACACTAATTGGATAGCTCTTTCAAAGAGCCGGTACGAAGGGCTGGATTGTGATTCGATGATTCCATGAAAGCTCTGAAAAGCAAGCTGGCAACAGAGGACGGTTTAAAAACCAGGCACACCGTGGAGTATAATTTTGCCAGATCGGAGCAGAGTGGCGCAGCGGCAGCGTGCTGGGCCCATAACCCAGAGGTCAATGGATCGAAACCATTCTCTGCTAGCAGTGTGATTAACTTTTTCACCGCACTTTCATTTGATGTCCACAATCAACGTTGCGAGGCTGCAAGACACTTCGCAAAGGGTGAAGTCATGGCAACTGGTCGTGTGGGGACTTCCTGCAGTCCACTTGCAAAGTCAAGACAGTCGGATGTGAAGGCTCAGAAGAGAAAGCTGGCCAAGTGTGTGGTTTGACAGCTAGGGGGCAGTGTTGGCACTCAAGTTCGATTGCTCACAAGCTCAGTATCACTGTGTTTCTAACAGTTTTTGCCGGTATATTTGCAGTTACCTGACAGCCACGAAAAGAGGAGGGCGGAAATGGACTTGTGGCACGATAATATGATGACAACTGGTAGTATGTGGACTGCCTGCATCAATTTACAAAGTAAAGATTACCTGATGGGAAGGCTACAAAGACAAAGGTGGAGGAGGGAGTCCTGGACAAAGCAGGTGGAGGGCTTCAACAAGACCATGCTGGCAAGCAGAGTGGTACAGCAGTAGTCACCCATAGCGCTGCAGTGATCAGATTGAAACTATTCTCTGCCCGTAGTCAGGTGAGCTTTTTCAAAGTGCTTGTTTGCGTAATTCTAAAAAGTGGTGTGAAAAGCAAAAGAAGTGATGTCCTTGCAAAGAGAAGAAATTTGTGTTAGCTTTGCAGGGCATTGTGAGGTTGAGAGTGAAACTGACTGGCAGAAAAGTTGATCAGGAGAACATGTGAAGCAAATATTAGCAGTATATTTGTAGGTGGGTGAGCAAATTGCTGTTGAGAATCAATGGAGGAAGGTTGGGTGAGATTTCTGGGAGGATGAAATGATGGCAGCGAGCCGTATGTGAATGGCTGCATCAATTTGCAAAGTTGCGATGATCTGAATGAACGAGAAAGGTGGCAATAGAGGGTGGTTTGCAAGCCAGACCCAGCGAAATAGTGCACTCTTATGTCTGAGCAGAGTGGCGCAGCGGAAGCGTGCTGGGCCCATAACCCAGAGGTCAATGGATCGAAACCATTCTCTGCTAGCATCAAGATCAATTTTTTCACAACTCATTCGATTTCTGTCTACAATCAAAGCAGCGAGGCTGAGAGGCATTGAGCAAAGGGTCAAGTGATGGCAACGAGTGGTGTGGGGAATTGCTGCAATCCATTTGCAAAGTGAAGATCGTCTTATGTGTGGAGCAGAGAAGGTTAAGGGGAGATTTGATCGAGGTGTTCAAAGTCATGCAGGGTTTTGTTAGAGTAAATAAGGAGAAACTGCTTCCAGTGGCAGAAGGGTCGATAACCAGAGGACACAGATTTCAGGGAATTGAGGCGACATGAGGTAAACAATTTTACGCAGCGAGTTGTTATGATCGGGAATGCACTGCCTGAAATGCTGGTGGAAGCAGATTCAAGAGTAACTTTCAAAAGGGAATTGGATAAATACTTGAAGTGGAAGAATTTGCAGGGCTATGGGGAAAGAGCAGGGGAGTGACACTAATTGGATAGCTCTTTCAAAGAGCCGGTACGAAGGCCTGGATTGTGATTCGATGATTCTATGAAAGCTCTGAAAAGCAAGCTGGCAACAGAGGACGGTTTAAAAACCAGGCACACCGTGGAGTATAGTTTTGCCAGATCGGAGCAGAGTGGCGCAGCGGCAGCATGCTGGGCCCATAACCCAGAGGTCAATGGATCGAAACCATTCTCTGCTAGCAGTGTGATTAACTTTTTCACCGCACTTTCATTTGATGTCCACAATCAACGTTGCGAGGCTGCAAGACACTTCGCAAAGGGTGAAGTCATGGCAACTGGTCGTGTGGGGACTTCCTGCAGTCCACTTGCAAAGTCAAGACAGTCGGATGTGAAGGCTCAGAAGAGAAAGCTGGCCAAGTGTGTGGTTTGACATTTGCCTGAGGAAGGAGAAAATCTCCGAAAGCTTGTGAATTTAAAATAAAATTGCTGGACTATAACTTGGTGTTGTAAAATTGTTTACAATTGTCAACCCCAGTCCATCACCGGCATCTCCACATCATGACAGCTAGGGGGCAGTGTTGGCACTCAAGTTCGATTGCTCACAAGCTCAGTATCACTGTGTTTCTAACAGTTTTTGCCGGTATATTTGCAGTTACCTGACAACCACGAAAAGAGGAGGGCGGAAATGGACTTGTGGCACGATAATATGATGACAACTGGTAGTATGTGGACTGCCTGCATCAATTTACAAAGTAAAGATTACCTGATGGGAAGGCTACAAAGACAAAGGTGGAGGAGGGAGTCCTGGACAAAGCAGGTGGAGGGCTTCAACAAGACCATGCTGGCAAGCAGAGTGGTACAGCAGTAGTCACCCATAGCGCTGCAGTGATCAGATTGAAACTATTCTCTGCCCGTAGTCAGGTGAGCTTTTTCAAAGTGCTTGTTTGCGTAATTCTAAAAAGTGGTGTGAAAAGCAAAAGAAGTGATGTCCTTGCAAAGAGAAGAAATTTGTGTTAGCTTTGCAGGGCATTGTGAGGTTGAGAGTGAAACTGACTGGCAGAAAAGTTGATCAGGAGAACATGTGAAGCAAATATTAGCAGTATATTTGTAGGTGGGTGAGTAAATTGCTGTTGAGAATCAATGGAGGAAGGTTGGGTGAGATTTCTGGGAGGATGAAATGATGGCAGCTAG
Organism: Heptranchias perlo; assembly: GCF_035084215.1. NCBI lineage: Eukaryota > Metazoa > Chordata > Chondrichthyes > Hexanchiformes > Hexanchidae > Heptranchias > Heptranchias perlo. The sequence continues at coordinate 104,435,664 of NC_090326.1, read as the reverse complement.
CCGTATGTGAATGGCTGCATCAATTTGCAAAGTTGCGATGATCTGAATGAACGAGAAAGGTGGCAATAGAGGGTGGTTTGCAAGCCAGACCCAGCGAAATAGTGCACTCTTATGTCTGAGCAGAGTGGCGCAGCGGAAGCGTGCTGGGCCCATAACCCAGAGGTCAATGGATCGAAACCATTCTCTGCTAGCATCAAGATCAACTTTTTCACAACTCATTCGATTTCTGTCCACAATCAAAGCAGCGAGGCTGAGAGGCATTGAGCAAAGGGTCAAGTGATGGCAACGAGTGGTGTGGGGAATTGCTGCAATCCATTTGCAAAGTGAAGATCGTCTTCTGTGTGGAGCAGAGAAGGTTAAGGGGAGATTTGATCGAGGTGTTCAAAGTCATGCAGGGTTTTGTTAGAGTAAATAAGGAGAAACTGCTTCCAGTGGCAGAAGGGTCGATAACCAGAGGACACAGATTTCAGGGAATTGAGGCGACATGAGGTAAACAATTTTACGCAGCGAGTTGTTATGATCGGGAATGCACTGCCTGAAATGCTGGTGGAAGCAGATTCAAGAGTAACTTTCAAAAGGGAATTGGATAAATACTTGAAGTGGAAGAATTTGCAGGGCTATGGGGAAAGAGCAGGGGAGTGACACTAATTGGATAGCTCTTTCAAAGAGCCGGTACGAAGGGCTGGATTGTGATTCGATGATTCTATGAAAGCTCTGAAAAGCAAGCTGGCAACAGAGGACGGTTTAAAAACCAGGCACACCGTGGAGTATAGTTTTGCCAGATCGGAGCAGAGTGGCGCAGCGGCAGCGTGCTGGGCCCATAACCCAGAGATCAATGGATCGAAACCATTCTCTGCTAGCAGTGTGATTAACTTTTTCACCGCACTTTCATTTGATGTCCACAATCAACGTTGCGAGGCTGCAAGACACTTCGCAAAGGGTGAAGTCATGGCAACTGGTCGTGTGGGGACTTCCTGCAGTCCACTTGCAAAGTCAAGACAGTCGGATGTGAAGGCTCAGAAGAGAAAGCTGGCCAAGTGTGTGGTTTGACAGCTAGGGGGCAGTGTTGGCACTCAAGTTCGATTGCTCACAAGCTCAGTATCACTGTGTTTCTAACAGTTTTTGCCGGTATATTTGCAGTTACCTGACAACCACGAAAAGAGGAGGGCGGAAATGGACTTGTGGCACGATAATATGATGACAACTGGTAGTATGTGGACTGCCTGCATCAATTTACAAAGTAAAGATTACCTGATGGGAAGGCTACAAAGACAAAGGTGGAGGACGGAGTCCTGGACAAAGCAGGTGGAGGGCTTCAACAAGACCATGCTGGCAAGCAGAGTGGTACAGCAGTAGTCACCCATAGCGCTGCAGTGATCAAATTGAAACTATTCTCTGCCCGTAGTCAGGTGAGCTTTTTCAAAGTGCTTGTTTGCGTAATTCTAAAAAGTGGTGTGAAAAGCAAAAGAAGTGATGTCCTTGCAAAGAGAAGAAATTTGTGTTAGCTTTGCAGGGCATTGTGAGGTTGAGAGTGAAACTGACTGGCAGAAAAGTTGATCAGGAGAACATGTGAAGCAAATATTAGCAGTATATTTGTAGGTGGGTGAGCAAATTGCTGTTGAGAATCAATGGAGGAAGGTTGGGTGAGATTTCTGGGAGGATGAAATGATGGCAGCTAGCCGTATGTGAATGGCTGCATCAATTTGCAAAGTTGCGATGATCTGAATGAACGAGAAAGGTGGCAATAGAGGGTGGTTTGCAAGCCAGACCCAGCGAAATAGTGCACTCTTATGTCTAAGCAGAGTGGCGCAGCGGAAGCTTGCTGGGCCCATAACCCAGAGGTCAATGGATCGAAACCATTCTCTGCTAGCATCAAGATCAATTTTTTCACAACTCATTCGATTTCTGTCCACAATCAAAGCAGCGAGGCTGAGAGGCATTGAGCAAAGGGTCAAGTGATGGCAACGAGTGGTGTGGGGAATTGCTGCAATCCATTTGCAAAGTGAAGATCGTCTTATGTGTGGAGCAGAGAAGGTTAAGGGGAGATTTGATTGAGGTGTTCAAAGTCATGCAGGGTTTTGTTAGAGTAAATAAGGAGAAACTGCTTCCAGTGGCAGAAGGGTCGATAACCAGAGGACACAGATTTCAGGGAATTGAGGCGACATGAGGTAAACAATTTTACGCAGCGAGTTGTTATGATCGGGAATGCACTGCCTGAAATGCTGGTGGAAGCAGATTCAAGAGTAACTTTCAAAAGGGAATTGGATAAATACTTGAAGTGGAAGAATTTGCAGGGCTATGGGGAAAGAGCAGGGGAGTGACACTAATTGGATAGCTCTTTCAAAGAGCCGGTACGAAGGGCTGGATTGTGATTCGATGATTCTATGAAAGCTCTGAAAAGCAAGCTGGCAACAGAGGACGGTTTAAAAACCAGGCACACCGTGGAGTATAGTTTTGCCAGATCGGAGCAGAGTGGCGCAGCGGCAGCGTGCTGGGCCCATAACCCAGAGGTCAATGGATCGAAACCATTCTCTGCTAGCAGTGTGATTAACTTTTTCACCGCACTTTCATTTGATGTCCACAATCAACGTTGCGAGGCTGCAAGACACTTCGCAAAGGGTGAAGTCATGGCAACTGGTCGTGTGGGGACTTCCTGCAGTCCACTTGCAAAGTCAAGACAGTCGGATGTGAAGGCTCAGAAGAGAAAGCTGGCCAAGTGTGTGGTTTGACAGCTAGGGGGCAGTGTTGGCACTCAAGTTTGATTGCTCACAAGCTCAGTATCACTGTGTTTCTAACAGTTTTTGCCGGTATATTTGCAGTTACCTGACAACCACGAAAAGAGGAGGGCGGAAATGGACTTGTGGCACGATAATATGATGACAACTGGTAGTATGTGGACTGCCTGCATCAATTTACAAAGTAAAGATTACCTGATGGGAAGGCTACAAAGACAAAGGTGGAGGAGGGAGTCCTGGACAAAGCAGGTGGAGGGCTTCAACAAGACCATGCTGGCAAGCAGAGTGGTACAGCAGTAGTCACCCATAGCGCTGCAGTGATCAGATTGAAACTATTCTCTGCCCGTAGTCAGGTGAGCTTTTTCAAAGTGCTTGTTTGCGTAATTCTAAAAAGTGGTGTGAAAAGCAAAAGAAGTGATGTCCTTGCAAAGAGAAGAAATTTGTGTTAGCTTTGCAGGGCATTGTGAGGTTGAGAGTGAAACTGACTGGCAGAAAAGTTGATCAGGAGAACATGTGAAGCAAATATTAGCAGTATATTTGTAGGTGGGTGAGCAAATTGCTGTTGAGAATCAATGGAGGAAGGTTGGGTGAGATTTCTGGGAGGATGAAATGATGGCAGCGAGCCGTATGTGAATGGCTGCATCAATTTGCAAAGTTGCGATGATCTGAATGAACGAGAAAGGTGGCAATAGAGGGTGGTTTGCAAGCCAGACCCAGCGAAATAGTGCACTCTTACGTCTGAGCAGAGTGGCGCAGCGGAAGCGTGCTGGGCCCATAACCCAGAGGTCAATGGATCGAAACCATTCTCTGCTAGCATCAAGATCAACTTTTTCACAACTCATTCGATTTCTGTCCACAATCAAAGCAGCGAGGCTGAGAGGCATTGAGCAAAGGGTCAAGTGATGGCAACGAGTGGTGTGGGGAATTGCTGCAATCCATTTGCAAAGTGAAGATCGTCTTCTGTGTGGAGCAGAGAAGGTTAAGGGGAGATTTGATCGAGGTGTTCAAAGTCATGCAGGGTTTTGTTAGAGTAAATAAGGAGAAACTGCTTCCAGTGGCAGAAGGGTCGATAACCAGAGGACACAGATTTCAGGGAATTGAGGCGACATGAGGTAAACAATTTTACGCAGCGAGTTGTTATGATCGGGAATGCACTGCCTGAAATGCTGGTGGAAGCAGATTCAAGAGTAACTTTCAAAAGGGAATTGGATAAATACTTGAAGTGGAAGAATTTGCAGGGCTATGGGGAAAGAGCAGGGGAGTGACACTAATTGGATAGCTCTTTCAAAGAGCCGGTACGAAGGGCTGGATTGTGATTCGATGATTCTATGAAAGCTCTGAAAAGCAAGCTGGCAACAGAGGACGGTTTAAAAACCAGGCACACCGTGGAGTATAGTTTTGCCAGATCGGAGCAGAGTGGCGCAGCGGCAGCGTGCTGGGCCCATAACCCAGAGGTCAATGGATCGAAACCATTCTCTGCTAGCAGTGTGATTAACTTTTTCACCGCACGTTCATTTGATGTCCACAATCAACGTTGCGAGGCTGCAAGACACTTCGCAAAGGGTGAAGTCATGGCAACTGGTCGTGTGGGGACTTCCTGCAGTCCACTTGCAAAGTCAAGACAGTCGGATGTGAAGGCTCAGAAGAGAAAGCTGGCCAAGTGTGTGGTTTGACAGCTAGGGGGCAGTGTTGGCACTCAAGTTCGATTGCTCACAAGCTCAGTATCACTGTGTTTCTAACAGTTTTTGCCGGTATATTTGCAGTTACCTGACAACCACGAAAAGAGGAGGGCGGAAATGGACTTGTGGCACGATAATATGATGACAACTGGTAGTATGTGGACTGCCTGCATCAATTTACAAAGTAAAGATTACCTGATGGGAAGGCTACAAAGACAAAGGTGGAGGAGGGAGTCCTGGACAAAGCAGGTGGAGGGCTTCAACAAGACCATGCTGGCAAGCAGAGTGGTACAGCAGTAGTCACCCATAGCGCTGCAGTGATCAGATTGAAACTATTCTCTGCCCGTAGTCAGGTGAGCTTTTTCAAAGTGCTTGTTTGCGTAATTCTAAAAAGTGGTGTGAAAAGCAAAAGAAGTGATGTCCTTGCAAAGAGAAGAAATTTGTGTTAGCTTTGCAGGGCATTGTGAGGTTGAGAGTGAAACTGACAGGCCGAAAAGTTGATCAGGAGAACATGTGAAGCAAATATTAGCAGTATATTTGTAGGTGGGTGAGCAAATTGCTGTTGAGAATCAATGGAGGAAGGTTGGGTGAGATTTCTGGGAGGATGAAATGATGGCAGCGAGCCGTATGTGAATGGCTGCATCAATTTGCAAAGTTGCGATGATCTGAATGAACGAGAAAGGTGGCAATAGAGGGTGGTTTGCAAGCCAGACCCAGCGAAATAGTGCACTCTTACGTCTGAGCAGAGTGGCGCAGCGGAAGCGTGCTGGGCCCATAACCCAGAGGTCAATGGATCGAAACCATTCTCTGCTAGCATCAAGATCAACTTTTTCACAACTCATTCGATTTCTGTCCACAATCAAAGCAGCGAGGCTGAGAGGCATTGAGCAAAGGGTCAAGTGATGGCAACGAGTGGTGTGGGGAATTGCTGCAATCCATTTGCAAAGTGAAGATCGTCTTCTGTGTGGAGCAGAGAAGGTTAAGGGGAGATTTGATCGAGGTGTTCAAAGTCATGCAGGGTTTTGTTAGAGTAAATAAGGAGAAACTGCTTCCAGTGGCAGAAGGGTCGATAACCAGAGGACACAGATTTCAGGGAATTGAGGCGACATGAGGTAAACAATTTTACGCAGCGAGTTGTTATGATCGGGAATGCACTGCCTGAAATGCTGGTGGAAGCAGATTCAAGAGTAACTTTCAAAAGGGAATTGGATAAATACTTGAAGTGGAAGAATTTGCAGGGCTATGGGGAAAGAGCAGGGGAGTGACACTAATTGGATAGCTCTTTCAAAGAGCCGGTACGAAGGGCTGGATTGTGATTCGATGATTCTATGAAAGCTCTGAAAAGCAAGCTGGCAACAGAGGACGGTTTAAAAACCAGGCACACCGTGGAGTATAGTTTTGCCAGATCGGAGCAGAGTGGCGCAGCGGCAGCGGCAGCGTGCTGGGCCCATAACCCAGAGGTCAATGGATCGAAACCATTCTCTGCTAGCAGTGTGATTAACTTTTTCACCGCACTTTCATTTGATGTCCACAATCAACGTTGCGAGGCTGCAAGACACTTCGCAAAGGGTGAAGTCATGGCAACTGGTCGTGTGGGGACTTCCTGCAGTCCACTTGCAAAGTCAAGACAGTCGGATGTGAAGGCTCAGAAGAGAAAGCTGGCCAAGTGTGTGGTTTGACAGCTAGGGGGCAGTGTTGGCACTCAAGTTCGATTGCTCACAAGCTCAGTATCACTGTGTTTCTAACAGTTTTTGCCGGTATATTTGCAGTTACCTGACAACCACGAAAAGAGGAGGGCGGAAATGGACTTGTGGCACGATAATATGATGACAACTGGTAGTATGTGGACTGCCTGCATCAATTTACAAAGTAAAGATTACCTGATGGGAAGGCTACAAAGACAAAGGTGGAGGAGGGAGTCCTGGACAAAGCAGGTGGAGGGCTTCAACAAGACCACGCTGGCAAGCAGAGTGGTACAGCAGTAGTCACCCATAGCGCTGCAGTGATCAGATTGAAACTATTCTCTGCCCGTAGTCAGGTGAGCTTTTTCAAAGTGCTTGTTTGCGTAATTCTAAAAAGTGGTGTGAAAAGCAAAAGAAGTGATGTCCTTGCAAAGAGAAGAAATTTGTGTTAGCTTTGCAGGGCATTGTGAGGTTGAGAGTGAAACTGACTGGCAGAAAAGTTGATCAGGAGAACATGTGAAGCAAATATTAGCAGTATATTTGTAGGTGGGTGAGCAAATTGCTGTTGAGAATCAATGGAGGAAGGTTGGGTGAGATTTCTGGGAGGATGAAATGATGGCAGCCAACCGTATGTGAATGGCTGCATCAATTTGCAAAGTTGCGATGATCTGAATGAACGAGAAAGGTGGCAATAGAGGGTGGTTTGCAAGCCAGACCCAGCGAAATAGTGCACTCTTACGTCTGAGCAGAGTGGTGCAGCGGAAGCGTGCTGGGGCCATAACCCAGAGGTCAATGGATCGAAACCATTCTCTGCTAGCATCAAGATCAACTTTTTCACAACTCATTCGATTTCTGTCCACAATCAAAGCAGCGAGGCTGAGAGGCATTGAGCAAAGTGTCAAGTGATGGCAACGAGTGGTGTGGGGAATTGCTGCAATCCATTTGCAAAGTGAAGATCGTCTTATGTGTGGAGCAGAGAAGGTTAAGGGGAGATTTGATCGAGGTGTTCAAAGTCATGCAGGGTTTTGTTAGAGTAAATAAGGAAAAACTGCTTCCAGTGGCAGAAGGGCCGATAACCAGAGGACACAGATTTCAGGGAATTGAGGCGACATGAGGTAAACAATTTTACGCAGCGAGTTGTTATGATCGGGAATGCACTGCCTGAAATGCTGGTGGAAGCAGATTCAAGAGTAACTTTCAAAAGGGAATTGGATAAATACTTGAAGTGGAAGAATTTGCAGGGCTATGGGGAAAGAGCAGGGGAGTGACACTAATTGGATAGCTCTTTCAAAGAGCCGGTACGAAGGGCTGGATTGTGATTCGATGATTCTATGAAAGCTCTGAAAAGCAAGCTGGCAACAGAGGACGGTTTAAAAACCAGGCACACCGTGGAGTATAGTTTTGCCAGATCGGAGCAGAGTGGTGCAGCGGCAGAGTGCTGGGCCCATAACCCAGAGGTCAATGGATCGAAACCATTCTCTGCTAGCAGTGTGATTAACTTTTTCACCGCACTTTCATTTGATGTCCACAATCAACGTTGCGAGGCTGCAAGACACTTCGCAAAGGGTGAAGTCATGGCAACTGGTCGTGTGGGGACTTCCTGCAGTCCACTTGCAAAGTCAAGACAGTCGGATGTGAAGGCTCAGAAGAGAAAGCTGGCCAAGTGTGTGGTTTGACAGCTAGGGGGCAGTGTTGGCACTCAAGTTCGATTGCTCACAAGCTCAGTATCACTGTGTTTCTAACAGTTTTTGCCGGTATATTTGCAGTTACCTGACAACCACGAAAAGAGGAGGGCGGAAATGGACTTGTGGCACGATAATATGATGACAACTGGTAGTATGTGGACTGCCTGCATCAATTTACAAAGTAAAGATTACCTGATGGGAAGGCTACAAAGACAAAGGTGGAGGAGGGAGTCCTGGACAAAGCAGGTGGAGGGCTTCAACAAGACCATGCTGGCAAGCAGAGTGGTACAGCAGTAGTCACCCATAGCGCTGCAGTGATCAGATTGAAACTATTCTCTGCCCGTAGTCAGGTGAGCTTTTTCAAAGTGCTTGTTTGCGTAATTCTAAAAAGTGGTGTGAAAAGCAAAAGAAGTGATGTCCTTGCAAAGAGAAGAAATTTGTGTTAGCTTTGCAGGGCATTGTGAGGTTGAGAGTGAAACTGACTGGCAGAAAAGTTGATCAGGAGAACATGTGAAGCAAATATTAGCAGTATATTTGTAGGTGGGTGAGCAAATTGCTGTTGAGAATCAATGGAGGAAGGTTGGGTGAGATTTCTGGGAGGATGAAATGATGGCAGCGAGCCGTATGTGAATGGCTGCATCAATTTGCAAAGTTGCGATGATCTGAATGAACGAGAAAGGTGGCAATAGAGGGTGGTTTGCAAGCCAGACCCAGCGAAATAGTGCACTCTTACGTCTGAGCAGAGTGGCGCAGCGGAAGCGTGCTGGGCCCATAACCCAGAGGTCAATGGATCGAAACCATTCTCTGCTAGCATCAAGATCAACTTTTTCACAACTCATTCGATTTCTGTCCACAATCAAAGCAGCGAGGCTGAGAGGCATTGAGCAAAGGGTCAAGTGATGGCAACGAGTGGTGTGGGGAATTGCTGCAATCCATTTGCAAAGTGAAGATCGTCTTATGTGTGGAGCAGAGAAGGTTAAGGGGAGATTTGATCGAGGTGTTCAAAGTCATGCAGGGTTTTGTTAGAGTAAATAAGGAGAAACTGCTTCCAGTGGCAGAAGGGTCGATAACCAGAGGACACAGATTTCAGGGAATTGAGGCGACATGAGGTAAACAATTTTACGCAGCGAGTTGTTATGATCGGGAATGCACTGCCTGAAATGCTGGTGGAAGCAGATTCAAGAGTAACTTTCAAAAGGGAATTGGATAAATACTTGAAGTGGAAGAATTTGCAGGGCTATGGGGAAAGAGCAGGGGAGTGACACTAATTGGATAGCTCTTTCAAAGAGCCGGTACGAAGGGCTGGATTGTGATTCGATGATTCTATGAAAGCTCTGAAAAGCAAGCTGGCAACAGAGGACGGTTTAAAAACCAGGCACACCGTGGAGTATAGTTTTGCCAGATCGGAGCAGAGTGGCGCAGCGGCAGCGTGCTGGGCCCATAACCCAGAGGTCAATGGATCGAAACCATTCTCTGCTAGCAGTGTGATTAACTTTTTCACCGCACGTTCATTTGATGTCCACAATCAACGTTGCGAGGCTGCAAGACACTTCGCAAAGGGTGAAGTCATGGCAACTGGTCGTGTGGGGACTTCCTGCAGTCCACTTGCAAAGTCAAGACAGTCGGATGTGAAGGCTCAGAAGAGAAAGCTGGCCAAGTGTGTGGTTTGACAGCTAGGGGGCAGTGTTGGCACTCAAGTTCGATTGCTCACAAGCTCAGTATCACTGTGTTTCTAACAGTTTTTGCCGGTATATTTGCAGTTACCTGACAACCACGAAAAGAGGAGGGCGGAAATGGACTTGTGGCACGATAATATGATGACAACTGGTAGTATGTGGACTGCCTGCATCAATTTACAAAGTAAAGATTACCTGATGGGAAGGCTACAAAGACAAAGGTGGAGGAGGGAGTCCTGGACAAAGCAGGTGGAGGGCTTCAACAAGACCATGCTGGCAAGCAGAGTGGTACAGCAGTAGTCACCCATAGCGCTGCAGTGATCAGATTGAAACTATTCTCTGCCCGTAGTCAGGTGAGCTTTTTCAAAGTGCTTGTTTGCGTAATTCTAAAAAGTGGTGTGAAAAGCAAAAGAAGTGATGTCCTTGCAAAGAGAAGAAATTTGTGTTAGCTTTGCAGGGCATTGTGAGGTTGAGAGTGAAACTGACAGGCCGAAAAGTTGATCAGGAGAACATGTGAAGCAAATATTAGCAGTATATTTGTAGGTGGGTGAGCAAATTGCTGTTGAGAATCAATGGAGGAAGGTTGGGTGAGATTTCTGGGAGGATGAAATGATGGCAGCGAGCCGTATGTGAATGGCTGCATCAATTTGCAAAGTTGCGATGATCTGAATGAACGAGAAAGGTGGCAATAGAGGGTGGTTTGCAAGCCAGACCCAGCGAAATAGTGCACTCTTACGTCTGAGCAGAGTGGCGCAGCGGAAGCGTGCTGGGCCCATAACCCAGAGGTCAATGGATCGAAACCATTCTCTGCTAGCATCAAGATCAACTTTTTCACAACTCATTCGATTTCTGTCCACAATCAAAGCAGCGAGGCTGAGAGGCATTGAGCAAAGGGTCAAGTGATGGCAACGAGTGGTGTGGGGAATTGCTGCAATCCATTTGCAAAGTGAAGATCGTCTTCTGTGTGGAGCAGAGAAGGTTAAGGGGAGATTTGATCGAGGTGTTCAAAGTCATGCAGGGTTTTGTTAGAGTAAATAAGGAGAAACTGCTTCCAGTGGCAGAAGGGTCGATAACCAGAGGACACAGATTTCAGGGAATTGAGGCGACATGAGGTAAACAATTTTACGCAGCGAGTTGTTATGATCGGGAATGCACTGCCTGAAATGCTGGTGGAAGCAGATTCAAGAGTAACTTTCAAAAGGGAATTGGATAAATACTTGAAGTGGAAGAATTTGCAGGGCTATGGGGAAAGAGCAGGGGAGTGACACTAATTGGATAGCTCTTTCAAAGAGCCGGTACGAAGGGCTGGATTGTGATTCGATGATTCTATGAAAGCTCTGAAAAGCAAGCTGGCAACAGAGGACGGTTTAAAAACCAGGCACACCGTGGAGTATAGTTTTGCCAGATCGGAGCAGAGTGGCGCAGCGGCAGCGGCAGCGTGCTGGGCCCATAACCCAGAGGTCAATGGATCGAAACCATTCTCTGCTAGCAGTGTGATTAACTTTTTCACCGCACTTTCATTTGATGTCCACAATCAACGTTGCGAGGCTGCAAGACACTTCGCAAAGGGTGAAGTCATGGCAACTGGTCGTGTGGGGACTTCCTGCAGTCCACTTGCAAAGTCAAGACAGTCGGATGTGAAGGCTCAGAAGAGAAAGCTGGCCAAGTGTGTGGTTTGACAGCTAGGGGGCAGTGTTGGCACTCAAGTTCGATTGCTCACAAGCTCAGTATCACTGTGTTTCTAACAGTTTTTGCCGGTATATTTGCAGTTACCTTACAACCACGAAAAGAGGAGGGCGGAAATGGACTTGTGGCACGATAATATGATGACAACTGGTAGTATGTGGACTGCCTGCATCAATTTACAAAGTAAAGATTACCTGATGGGAAGGCTACAAAGACAAAGGTGGAGGAGGGAGTCCTGGACAAAGCAGGTGGAGGGCTTCAACAAGACCACGCTGGCAAGCAGAGTGGTACAGCAGTAGTCACCCATAGCGCTGCAGTGATCAGATTGAAACTATTCTCTGCCCGTAGTCAGGTGAGCTTTTTCAAAGTGCTTGTTTGCGTAATTCTAAAAAGTGGTGTGAAAAGCAAAAGAAGTGATGTCCTTGCAAAGAGAAGAAATTTGTGTTAGCTTTGCAGGGCATTGTGAGGTTGAGAGTGAAACTGACTGGCAGAAAAGTTGATCAGGAGAACATGTGAAGCAAATATTAGCAGTATATTTGTAGGTGGGTGAGCAAATTGCTGTTGAGAATCAATGGAGGAAGGTTGGGTGAGATTTCTGGGAGGATGAAATGATGGCAGCCAACCGTATGTGAATGGCTGCATCAATTTGCAAAGTTGCGATGATCTGAATGAACGAGAAAGGTGGCAATAGAGGGTGGTTTGCAAGCCAGACCCAGCGAAATAGTGCACTCTTACGTCTGAGCAGAGTGGTGCAGCGGAAGCGTGCTGGGGCCATAACCCAGAGGTCAATGGATCGAAACCATTCTCTGCTAGCATCAAGATCAACTTTTTCACAACTCATTCGATTTCTGTCCACAATCAAAGCAGCGAGGCTGAGAGGCATTGAGCAAAGTGTCAAGTGATGGCAACGAGTGGTGTGGGGAATTGCTGCAATCCATTTGCAAAGTGAAGATCGTCTTATGTGTGGAGCAGAGAAGGTTAAGGGGAGATTTGATCGAGGTGTTCAAAGTCATGCAGGGATTTGTTAGAGTAAATAAGGAAAAACTGCTTCCAGTGGCAGAAGGGCCGATAACCAGAGGACACAGATTTCAGGGAATTGAGGCGACATGAGGTAAACAATTTTACGCAGCGAGTTGTTATGATCGGGAATGCACTGCCTGAAATGCTGGTGGAAGCAGATTCAAGAGTAACTTTCAAAAGGGAATTGGATAAATACTTGAAGTGGAAGAATTTGCAGGGCTATGGGGAAAGAGCAGGGGAGTGACACTAATTGGATAGCTCTTTCAAAGAGCCGGTACGAAGGGCTGGATTGTGATTCGATGATTCTATGAAAGCTCTGAAAAGCAAGCTGGCAACAGAGGACGGTTTAAAAACCAGGCACACCGTGGAGTATAGTTTTGCCAGATCGGAGCAGAGTGGTGCAGCGGCAGAGTGCTGGGCCCATAACCCAGAGGTCAATGGATCGAAACCATTCTCTGCTAGCAGTGTGATTAACTTTTTCACCGCACTTTCATTTGATGTCCACAATCAACGTTGCGAGGCTGCAAGACACTTCGCAAAGGGTGAAGTCATGGCAACTGGTCGTGTGGGGACTTCCTGCAGTCCACTTGCAAAGTCAAGACAGTCGGATGTGAAGGCTCAGAAGAGAAAGCTGGCCAAGTGTGTGGTTTGACAGCTAGGGGGCAGTGTTGGCACTCAAGTTCGATTGCTCACAAGCTCAGTATCACTGTGTTTCTAACAGTTTTTGCCGGTATATTTGCAGTTACCTGACAACCACGAAAAGAGGAGGGCGGAAATGGACTTGTGGCACGATAATATGATGACAACTGGTAGTATGTGGACTGCCTGCATCAATTTACAAAGTAAAGATTACCTGATGGGAAGGCTACAAAGACAAAGGTGGAGGAGGGAGTCCTGGACAAAGCAGGTGGAGGGCTTCAACAAGACCATGCTGGCAAGCAGAGTGGTACAGCAGTAGTCACCCATAGCGCTGCAGTGATCAGATTGAAACTATTCTCTGCCCGTAGTCAGGTGAGCTTTTTCAAAGTGCTTGTTTGCGTAATTCTAAAAAGTGGTGTGAAAAGCAAAAGAAGTGATGTCCTTGCAAAGAGAAGAAATTTGTGTTAGCTTTGCAGGGCATTGTGAGGTTGAGAGTGAAACTGACTGGCAGAAAAGTTGATCAGGAGAACATGTGAAGCAAATATTAGCAGTATATTTGTAGGTGGGTGAGCAAATTGCTGTTGAGAATCAATGGAGGAAGGTTGGGTGAGATTTCTGGGAGGATGAAATGATGGCAGCGAGCCGTATGTGAATGGCTGCATCAATTTGCAAAGTTGCGATGATCTGAATGAACGAGAAAGGTGGCAATAGAGGGTGGTTTGCAAGCCAGACCCAGCGAAATAGTGCACTCTTACGTCTGAGCAGAGTGGCGCAGCGGAAGCGTGCTGGGCCCATAACCCAGAGGTCAATGGATCGAAACCATTCTCTGCTAGCATCAAGATCAACTTTTTCACAACTCATTCGATTTCTGTCCACAATCAAAGCAGCGAGGCTGAGAGGCATTGAGCAAAGGGTCAAGTGATGGCAACGAGTGGTGTGGGGAATTGCTGCAATCCATTTGCAAAGTGAAGATCGTCTTATGTGTGGAGCAGAGAAGGTTAAGGGGAGATTTGATCGAGGTGTTCAAAGTCATGCAGGGTTTTGTTAGAGTAAATAAGGAGAAACTGCTTCCAGTGGCAGAAGGGTCGATAACCAGAGGACACAGATTTCAGGGAATTGAGGCGACATGAGGTAAACAATTTTACGCAGCGAGTTGTTATGATCGGGAATGCACTGCCTGAAATGCTGGTGGAAGCAGATTCAAGAGTAACTTTCAAAAGGGAATTGGATAAATACTTGAAGTGGAAGAATTTGCAGGGCTATGGGGAAAGAGCAGGGGAGTGACACTAATTGGATAGCTCTTTCAAAGAGCCGGTACGAAGGGCTGGATTGTGATTCGATGATTCTATGAAAGCTCTGAAAAGCAAGCTGGCAACAGAGGACGGTTTAAAAACCAGGCACACCGTGGAGTATAGTTTTGCCAGATCGGAGCAGAGTGGCGCAGCGGCAGCGTGCTGGGCCCATAACCCAGAGGTCAATGGATCGAAACCATTCTCTGCTAGCAGTGTGATTAACTTTTTCACCGCACTTTCATTTGATGTCCACAATCAACGTTGCGAGGCTGCAAGACACTTCGCAAAGGGTGAAGTCATGGCAACTGGTCGTGTGGGGACTTCCTGCAGTCCACTTGCAAAGTCAAGACAGTCGGATGTGAAGGCTCAGAAGAGAAAGCTGGCCAAGTGTGTGGTTTGACAGCTAGGGGGCAGTGTTGGCACTCAAGTTCGATTGCTCACAAGCTCAGTATCACTGTGTTTCTAACAGTTTTTGCCGGTATATTTGCAGTTACCTGACAACCACGAAAAGAGGAGGGCGGAAATGGACTTGTGGCACGATAATATGATGACAACTGGTAGTATGTGGACTGCCTGCATCAATTTACAAAGTAAAGATTACCTGATGGGAAGGCTACAAAGACAAAGGTGGAGGAGGGAGTCCTGGACAAAGCAGGTGGAGGGCTTCAACAAGACCACGCTGGCAAGCAGAGTGGTACAGCAGTAGTCACCCATAGCGCTGCAGTGATCAGATTGAAACTATTCTCTGCCCGTAGTCAGGTGAGCTTTTTCAAAGTGCTTGTTTGCGTAATTCTAAAAAGTGGTGTGAAAAGCAAAAGAAGTGATGTCCTTGCAAAGAGAAGAAATTTGTGTTAGCTTTGCAGGGCATTGTGAGGTTGAGAGTGAAACTGACTGGCAGAAAAGTTGATCAGGAGAACATGTGAAGCAAATATTAGCAGTATATTTGTAGGTGGGTGAGCAAATTGCTGTTGAGAATCAATGGAGGAAGGTTGGGTGAGATTTCTGGGAGGATGAAATGATGGCAGCTAGCCGTATGTGAATGGCTGCATCAATTTGCAAAGTTGCGATGATCTGAATGAACGAGAAAGGTGGCAATAGAGGGTGGTTTGCAAGCCAGACCCAGCGAAATAGTGCACTCTTATGTCTGAGCAGAGTGGCGCAGCGGAAGCGTGCTGGGCCCATAACCCAGAGGTCAATGGATCGAAACCATTCTCTGCTAGCATCAAGATCAACTTTTTCACAACTCATTCGATTTCTGTCCACAATCAAAGCAGCGAGGCTGAGAGGCATTGAGCAAAGGGTCAAGTGATGGCAACGAGTGGTGTGGGGAATTGCTGCAATCCATTTGCAAAGTGAAGATCGTCTTATGTGTGGAGCAGAGAAGGTTAAGGGGAGATTTGATCGAGGTGTTCAAAGTCATGCAGGGTTTTGTTAGAGTAAATAAGGAGAAACTGCTTCCAGTGGCAGAAGGGTCGATAACCAGAGGACACAGATTTCAGGGAATTGAGGCGACATGAGGTAAACAATTTTACGCAGCGAGTTGTTATGATCGGGAATGCACTGCCTGAAATGCTGGTGGAAGCAGATTCAAGAGTAACTTTCAAAAGGGAATTGGATAAATACTTGAAGTGGAAGAATTTGCAGGGCTATGGGGAAAGAGCAGGGGAGTGACACTAATTGGATAGCTCTTTCAAAGAGCCGGTACGAAGGGCTGGATTGTGATTCGATGATTCCATGAAAGCTCTGAAAAGCAAGCTGGCAACAGAGGACGGTTTAAAAACCAGGCACACCGTGGAGTATAATTTTGCCAGATCGGAGCAGAGTGGCGCAGCGGCAGCGTGCTGGGCCCATAACCCAGAGGTCAATGGATCGAAACCATTCTCTGCTAGCAGTGTGATTAACTTTTTCACCGCACTTTCATTTGATGTCCACAATCAACGTTGCGAGGCTGCAAGACACTTCGCAAAGGGTGAAGTCATGGCAACTGGTCGTGTGGGGACTTCCTGCAGTCCACTTGCAAAGTCAAGACAGTCGGATGTGAAGGCTCAGAAGAGAAAGCTGGCCAAGTGTGTGGTTTGACAGCTAGGGGGCAGTGTTGGCACTCAAGTTCGATTGCTCACAAGCTCAGTATCACTGTGTTTCTAACAGTTTTTGCCGGTATATTTGCAGTTACCTGACAACCACGAAAAGAGGAGGGCGGAAATGGACTTGTGGCACGATAATATGATGACAACTGGTAGTATGTGGACTGCCTGCATCAATTTACAAAGTAAAGATTACCTGATGGGAAGGCTACAAAGACAAAGGTGGAGGAGGGAGTCCTGGACAAAGCAGGTGGAGGGCTTCAACAAGACCATGCTGGCAAGCAGAGTGGTACAGCAGTAGTCACCCATAGCGCTGCAGTGATCAGATTGAAACTATTCTCTGCCCGTAGTCAGGTGAGCTTTTTCAAAGTGCTTGTTTGCGTAATTCTAAAAAGTGGTGTGAAAAGCAAAAGAAGTGATGTCCTTGCAAAGAGAAGAAATTTGTGTTAGCTTTGCAGGGCATTGTGAGGTTGAGAGTGAAACTGACTGGCAGAAAAGTTGATCAGGAGAACATGTGAAGCAAATATTAGCAGTATATTTGTAGGTGGGTGAGCAAATTGCTGTTGAGAATCAATGGAGGAAGGTTGGGTGAGATTTCTGGGAGGATGAAATGATGGCAGCGAGCCGTATGTGAATGGCTGCATCAATTTGCAAAGTTGCGATGATCTGAATGAACGAGAAAGGTGGCAATAGAGGGTGGTTTGCAAGCCAGACCCAGCGAAATAGTGCACTCTTATGTCTGAGCAGAGTGGCGCAGCGGAAGCGTGCTGGGCCCATAACCCAGAGGTCAATGGATCGAAACCATTCTCTGCTAGCATCAAGATCAATTTTTTCACAACTCATTCGATTTCTGTCCACAATCAAAGCAGCGAGGCTGAGAGGCATTGAGCAAAGGGTCAAGTGATGGCAACGAGTGGTGTGGGGAATTGCTGCAATCCATTTGCAAAGTGAAGATCGTCTTATGTGTGGAGCAGAGAAGGTTAAGGGGAGATTTGATCGAGGTGTTCAAAGTCATGCAGGGTTTTGTTAGAGTAAATAAGGAGAAACTGCTTCCAGTGGCAGAAGGGTCGATAACCAGAGGACACAGATTTCAGGGAATTGAGGCGACATGAGGTAAACAATTTTACGCAGCGAGTTGTTATGATCGGGAATGCACTGCCTGAAATGCTGGTGGAAGCAGATTCAAGAGTAACTTTCAAAAGGGAATTGGATAAATACTTGAAGTGGAAGAATTTGCAGGGCTATGGGGAAAGAGCAGGGGAGTGACACTAATTGGATAGCTCTTTCAAAGAGCCGGTACGAAGGGCTGGATTGTGATTCGATGATTCGATGAAAGCTCTGAAAAGCAAGCTGGCAACAGAGGACGGTTTAAAAACCAGGCACACCGTGGAGGATAGTTTTGCCAGAAAGCAGCAGAGTGGCGCAGCGGCAGCGTGCTGGGCCCATAACCCAGAGGTCAATGGATCGAAACCATTCTCTGCTAG
Organism: Heptranchias perlo; assembly: GCF_035084215.1. Taxonomy (NCBI): domain Eukaryota; kingdom Metazoa; phylum Chordata; class Chondrichthyes; order Hexanchiformes; family Hexanchidae; genus Heptranchias; species Heptranchias perlo. The sequence continues at coordinate 104,418,002 of NC_090326.1, read as the reverse complement.
CAGTGTGATTAACTTTTTCACCGCACTTTCATTTGATGTCCACAATCAACGTTGCGAGGCTGCAAGACACTTCGCAAAGGGTGAAGTCATGGCAACTGGTCGTGTGGGGACTTCCTGCAGTCCACTTGCAAAGTCAAGACAGTCGGATGTGAAGGCTCAGAAGAGAAAGCTGGCCAAGTGTGTGGTTTGACAGCTAGGGGGCAGTGTTGGCACTCAAGTTCGATTGCTCACAAGCTCAGTATCACTGTGTTTCTAACAGTTTTTGCCGGTATATTTGCAGTTACCTGACAACCACGAAAAGAGGAGGGCGGAAATGGACTTGTGGCACGATAATATGATGACAACTGGTAGTATGTGGACTGCCTGCATCAATTTACAAAGTAAAGATTACCTGATGGGAAGGCTACAAAGACAAAGGTGGAGGAGGGAGTCCTGGACAAAGCAGGTGGAGGGCTTCAACAAGACCATGCTGGCAAGCAGAGTGGTACAGCAGTAGTCACCCATAGCGCTGCAGTGATCAGATTGAAACTATTCTCTGCCCGTAGTCAGGTGAGCTTTTTCAAAGTGCTTGTTTGCGTAATTCTAAAAAGTGGTGTGAAAAGCAAAAGAAGTGATGTCCTTGCAAAGAGAAGAAATTTGTGTTAGCTTTGCAGGGCATTGTGAGGTTGAGAGTGAAACTGACTGGCAGAAAAGTTGATCAGGAGAACATGTGAAGCAAATATTAGCAGTATATTTGTAGGTGGGTGAGCAAATTGCTGTTGAGAATCAATGGAGGAAGGTTGGGTGAGATTTCTGGGAGGATGAAATGATGGCAGCTAGCCGTATGTGAATGGCTGCATCAATTTGCAAAGTTGCGATGATCTGAATGAACGAGAAAGGTGGCAATAGAGGGTGGTTTGCAAGCCAGACCCAGCGAAATAGTGCACTCTTATGTCTGAGCAGAGTGGCGCAGCGGAAGCGTGCTGGGCCCATAACCCAGAGGTCAATGGATCGAAACCATTCTCTGCTAGCATCAAGATCAACTTTTTCACAACTCATTCGATTTCTGTCCACAATCAAAGCAGCGAGGCTGAGAGGCATTGAGCAAAGGGTCAAGTGATGGCAACGAGTGGTGTGGGGAATTGCTGCAATCCATTTGCAAAGTGAAGATCGTCTTATGTGTGGAGCAGAGAAGGTTAAGGGGAGATTTGATCGAGGTGTTCAAAGTCATGCAGGGTTTTGTTAGAGTAAATAAGGAGAAACTGCTTCCAGTGGCAGAAGGGTCGATAACCAGAGGACACAGATTTCAGGGAATTGAGGCGACATGAGGTAAACAATTTTACGCAGCGAGTTGTTATGATCGGGAATGCACTGCCTGAAATGCTGGTGGAAGCAGATTCAAGAGTAACTTTCAAAAGGGAATTGGATAAATACTTGAAGTGGAAGAATTTGCAGGGCTATGGGGAAAGAGCAGGGGAGTGACACTAATTGGATAGCTCTTTCAAAGAGCCGGTACGAAGGGCTGGATTGTGATTCGATGATTCCATGAAAGCTCTGAAAAGCAAGCTGGCAACAGAGGACGGTTTAAAAACCAGGCACACCGTGGAGTATAATTTTGCCAGATCGGAGCAGAGTGGCGCAGCGGCAGCGTGCTGGGCCCATAACCCAGAGGTCAATGGATCGAAACCATTCTCTGCTAGCAGTGTGATTAACTTTTTCACCGCACTTTCATTTGATGTCCACAATCAACGTTGCGAGGCTGCAAGACACTTCGCAAAGGGTGAAGTCATGGCAACTGGTCGTGTGGGGACTTCCTGCAGTCCACTTGCAAAGTCAAGACAGTCGGATGTGAAGGCTCAGAAGAGAAAGCTGGCCAAGTGTGTGGTTTGACAGCTAGGGGGCAGTGTTGGCACTCAAGTTCGATTGCTCACAAGCTCAGTATCACTGTGTTTCTAACAGTTTTTGCCGGTATATTTGCAGTTACCTGACAACCACGAAAAGAGGAGGGCGGAAATGGACTTGTGGCACGATAATATGATGACAACTGGTAGTATGTGGACTGCCTGCATCAATTTACAAAGTAAAGATTACCTGATGGGAAGGCTACAAAGACAAAGGTGGAGGAGGGAGTCCTGGACAAAGCAGGTGGAGGGCTTCAACAAGACCATGCTGGCAAGCAGAGTGGTACAGCAGTAGTCACCCATAGCGCTGCAGTGATCAGATTGAAACTATTCTCTGCCCGTAGTCAGGTGAGCTTTTTCAAAGTGCTTGTTTGCGTAATTCTAAAAAGTGGTGTGAAAAGCAAAAGAAGTGATGTCCTTGCAAAGAGAAGAAATTTGTGTTAGCTTTGCAGGGCATTGTGAGGTTGAGAGTGAAACTGACTGGCAGAAAAGTTGATCAGGAGAACATGTGAAGCAAATATTAGCAGTATATTTGTAGGTGGGTGAGCAAATTGCTGTTGAGAATCAATGGAGGAAGGTTGGGTGAGATTTCTGGGAGGATGAAATGATGGCAGCGAGCCGTATGTGAATGGCTGCATCAATTTGCAAAGTTGCGATGATCTGAATGAACGAGAAAGGTGGCAATAGAGGGTGGTTTGCAAGCCAGACCCAGCGAAATAGTGCACTCTTATGTCTGAGCAGAGTGGCGCAGCGGAAGCGTGCTGGGCCCATAACCCAGAGGTCAATGGATCGAAACCATTCTCTGCTAGCATCAAGATCAATTTTTTCACAACTCATTCGATTTCTGTCCACAATCAAAGCAGCGAGGCTGAGAGGCATTGAGCAAAGGGTCAAGTGATGGCAACGAGTGGTGTGGGGAATTGCTGCAATCCATTTGCAAAGTGAAGATCGTCTTATGTGTGGAGCAGAGAAGGTTAAGGGGAGATTTGATCGAGGTGTTCAAAGTCATGCAGGGTTTTGTTAGAGTAAATAAGGAGAAACTGCTTCCAGTGGCAGAAGGGTCGATAACCAGAGGACACAGATTTCAGGGAATTGAGGCGACATGAGGTAAACAATTTTACGCAGCGAGTTGTTATGATCGGGAATGCACTGCCTGAAATGCTGGTGGAAGCAGATTCAAGAGTAACTTTCAAAAGGGAATTGGATAAATACTTGAAGTGGAAGAATTTGCAGGGCTATGGGGAAAGAGCAGGGGAGTGACACTAATTGGATAGCTCTTTCAAAGAGCCGGTACGAAGGGCTGGATTGTGATTCGATGATTCGATGAAAGCTCTGAAAAGCAAGCTGGCAACAGAGGACGGTTTAAAAACCAGGCACACCGTGGAGGATAGTTTTGCCAGAAAGCAGCAGAGTGGCGCAGCGGCAGCGTGCTGGGCCCATAACCCAGAGGTCAATGGATCGAAACCATTCTCTGCTAGCAGTGTGATTAACTTTTTCACCGCACTTTCATTTGATGTCCACAATCAACGTTGCGAGGCTGCAAGACACTTCGCAAAGGGTGAAGTCATGGCAACTGGTCGTGTGGGGACTTCCTGCAGTCCACTTGCAAAGTCAAGACAGTCGGATGTGAAGGCTCAGAAGAGAAAGCTGGCCAAGTGTGTGGTTTGACAGCTAGGGGGCAGTGTTGGCACTCAAGTTCGATTGCTCACAAGCTCAGTATCACTGTGTTTCTAACAGTTTTTGCCGGTATATTTGCAGTTACCTGACAACCACGAAAAGAGGAGGGCGGAAATGGACTTGTGGCACGATAATATGATGACAACTGGTAGTATGTGGACTGCCTGCATCAATTTACAAAGTAAAGATTACCTGATGGGAAGGCTACAAAGACAAAGGTGGAGGAGGGAGTCCTGGACAAAGCAGGTGGAGGGCTTCAACAAGACCATGCTGGCAAGCAGAGTGGTACAGCAGTAGTCACCCATAGCGCTGCAGTGATCAGATTGAAACTATTCTCTGCCCGTAGTCAGGTGAGCTTTTTCAAAGTGCTTGTTTGCGTAATTCTAAAAAGTGGTGTGAAAAGCAAAAGAAGTGATGTCCTTGCAAAGAGAAGAAATTTGTGTTAGCTTTGCAGGGCATTGTGAGGTTGAGAGTGAAACTGACTGGCAGAAAAGTTGATCAGGAGAACATGTGAAGCAAATATTAGCAGTATATTTGTAGGTGGGTGAGCAAATTGCTGTTGAGAATCAATGGAGGAAGGTTGGGTGAGATTTCTGGGAGGATGAAATGATGGCAGCGAGCCGTATGTGAATGGCTGCATCAATTTGAAAAGTTGCGATGATCTGAATGAACGAGAAAGGTGGCAATAGAGGGTGGTTTGCAAGCCAGACCCAGCGAAATAGTGCACTCTTATTTCTGAGCAGAGTGGCGCAGCGGAAGCATGCTGGGCCCATAACCCAGAGGTCAATGGATCAAAACCATTCTCTGCTAGCATCAAGATCAATTTTTTCACAACTCATTCGATTTCTGTCCACAATCAAAGCAGCGAGGCTGAGAGGCATTGAGCAAAGGGTCAAGTGATGGCAACGAGTGGTGTGGGGAATTGCTGCAATCCATTTGCAAAGTGAAGATCGTCTTATGTGCAGAGCAGAGAAGGTTAAGGGGAGATTTGATCGAGGTGTTCAAAGTCATGCAGGGTTTTGTTAGAGTAAATAAGGAGAAACTGCTTCCAGTGGCAGAAGGGTCGATAACCAGAGGACACAGATTTCAGGGAATTGAGGCGACATGAGGTAAACAATTTTACGCAGCGAGTTGTTATGATCGGGAATGCACTGCCTGAAATGCTGGTGGAAGCAGATTCAAGAGTAACTTTCAAAAGGGAATTGGATAAATACTTGAAGTGGAAGAATTTGCAGGGCTATGGGGAAAGAGCAGGGGAGTGACACTAATTGGATAGCTCTTTCAAAGAGCCGGTACGAAGGGCTGGATTGTGATTCGATGATTCTATGAAAGCTCTGAAAAGCAAGCTGGCAACAGAGGACGGTTTAAAAACCAGGCACACCGTGGAGTATAGTTTTGCCAGATCGGAGCAGAGTGGCGCAGCGGCAGCGTGCTGGGCCCATAACCCAGAGGTCAATGGATCGAAACCATTCTCTGCTAGCAGTGTGATTAACTTTTTCACCGCACTTTCATTTGATGTCCACAATCAACGTTGCGAGGCTGCAAGACACTTCGCAAAGGGTGAAGTCATGGCAACTGGTCGTGTGGGGACTTCCTGCAGTCCACTTGCAAAGTCAAGACAGTCGGATGTGAAGGCTCAGAAGAGAAAGCTGGCCAAGTGTGTGGTTTGACAGCTAGGGGGCAGTGTTGGCACTCAAGTTCGATTGCTCACAAGCTCAGTATCACTGTGTTTCTAACAGTTTTTGCCGGTATATTTGCAGTTACCTGACAACCACGAAAAGAGGAGGGCGGAAATGGACTTGTGGCACGATAATATGATGACAACTGGTAGTATGTGGACTGCCTGCATCAATTTACAAAGTAAAGATTACCTGATGGGAAGGCTACAAAGACAAAGGTGGAGGAGGGAGTCCTGGACAAAGCAGGTGGAGGGCTTCAACAAGACCATGCTGGCAAGCAGAGTGGTACAGCAGTAGTCACCCATAGCGCTGCAGTGATCAGATTGAAACTATTCTCTGCCCGTAGTCAGGTGAGCTTTTTCAAAGTGCTTGTTTGCGTAATTCTAAAAAGTGGTGTGAAAAGCAAAAGAAGTGATGTCCTTGCAAAGAGAAGAAATTTGTGTTAGCTTTGCAGGGCATTGTGAGGTTGAGAGTGAAACTGACTGGCAGAAAAGTTGATCAGGAGAACATGTGAAGCAAATATTAGCAGTATATTTGTAGGTGGGTGAGCAAATTGCTGTTGAGAATCAATGGAGGAAGGTTGGGTGAGATTTCTGGGAGGATGAAATGATGGCAGCTAGCCGTATGTGAATGGCTGCATCAATTTGCAAAGTTGCGATGATCTGAATGAACGAGAAAGGTGGCAATAGAGGGTGGTTTGCAAGCCAGACCCAGCGAAATAGTGCACTCTTATGTCTGAGCAGAGTGGCGCAGCGGAAGCGTGCTGGGCCCATAACCCAGAGGTCAATGGATCGAAACCATTCTCTGCTAGCATCAAGATCAACTTTTTCACAACTCATTCGATTTCTGTCCACAATCAAAGCAGCGAGGCTGAGAGGCATTGAGCAAAGGGTCAAGTGATGGCAACGAGTGGTGTGGGGAATTGCTGCAATCCATTTGCAAAGTGAAGATCGTCTTATGTGTGGAGCAGAGAAGGTTAAGGGGAGATTTGATCGAGGTGTTCAAAGTCATGCAGGGTTTTGTTAGAGTAAATAAGGAGAAACTGCTTCCAGTGGCAGAAGGGTCGATAACCAGAGGACACAGATTTCAGGGAATTGAGGCGACATGAGGTAAACAATTTTACGCAGCGAGTTGTTATGATCGGGAATGCACTGCCTGAAATGCTGGTGGAAGCAGATTCAAGAGTAACTTTCAAAAGGGAATTGGATAAATACTTGAAGTGGAAGAATTTGCAGGGCTATGGGGAAAGAGCAGGGGAGTGACACTAATTGGATAGCTCTTTCAAAGAGCCGGTACGAAGGGCTGGATTGTGATTCGATGATTCCATGAAAGCTCTGAAAAGCAAGCTGGCAACAGAGGACGGTTTAAAAACCAGGCACACCGTGGAGTATAATTTTGCCAGATCGGAGCAGAGTGGCGCAGCGGCAGCGTGCTGGGCCCATAACCCAGAGGTCAATGGATCGAAACCATTCTCTGCTAGCAGTGTGATTAACTTTTTCACCGCACTTTCATTTGATGTCCACAATCAACGTTGCGAGGCTGCAAGACACTTCGCAAAGGGTGAAGTCATGGCAACTGGTCGTGTGGGGACTTCCTGCAGTCCACTTGCAAAGTCAAGACAGTCGGATGTGAAGGCTCAGAAGAGAAAGCTGGCCAAGTGTGTGGTTTGACAGCTAGGGGGCAGTGTTGGCACTCAAGTTCGATTGCTCACAAGCTCAGTATCACTGTGTTTCTAACAGTTTTTGCCGGTATATTTGCAGTTACCTGACAACCACGAAAAGAGGAGGGCGGAAATGGACTTGTGGCACGATAATATGATGACAACTGGTAGTATGTGGACTGCCTGCATCAATTTACAAAGTAAAGATTACCTGATGGGAAGGCTACAAAGACAAAGGTGGAGGAGGGAGTCCTGGACAAAGCAGGTGGAGGGCTTCAACAAGACCATGCTGGCAAGCAGAGTGGTACAGCAGTAGTCACCCATAGCGCTGCAGTGATCAGATTGAAACTATTCTCTGCCCGTAGTCAGGTGAGCTTTTTCAAAGTGCTTGTTTGCGTAATTCTAAAAAGTGGTGTGAAAAGCAAAAGAAGTGATGTCCTTGCAAAGAGAAGAAATTTGTGTTAGCTTTGCAGGGCATTGTGAGGTTGAGAGTGAAACTGACTGGCAGAAAAGTTGATCAGGAGAACATGTGAAGCAAATATTAGCAGTATATTTGTAGGTGGGTGAGCAAATTGCTGTTGAGAATCAATGGAGGAAGGTTGGGTGAGATTTCTGGGAGGATGAAATGATGGCAGCGAGCCGTATGTGAATGGCTGCATCAATTTGAAAAGTTGCGATGATCTGAATGAACGAGAAAGGTGGCAATAGAGGGTGGTTTGCAAGCCAGACCCAGCGAAATAGTGCACTCTTATGTCTGAGCAGAGTGGCGCAGCGGAAGCGTGCTGGGCCCATAACCCAGAGGTCAATGGATCGAAACCATTCTCTGCTAGCATCAAGATCAATTTTTTCACAACTCATTCGATTTCTGTCCACAATCAAAGCAGCGAGGCTGAGAGGCATTGAGCAAAGGGTCAAGTGATGGCAACGAGTGGTGTGGGGAATTGCTGCAATCCATTTGCAAAGTGAAGATCGTCTTATGTGTGGAGCAGAGAAGGTTAAGGGGAGATTTGATCGAGGTGTTCAAAGTCATGCAGGGTTTTGTTAGAGTAAATAAGGAGAAACTGCTTCCAGTGGCAGAAGGGTCGATAACCAGAGGACACAGATTTCAGGGAATTGAGGCGACATGAGGTAAACAATTTTACGCAGCGAGTTGTTATGATCGGGAATGCACTGCCTGAAATGCTGGTGGAAGCAGATTCAAGAGTAACTTTCAAAAGGGAATTGGATAAATACTTGAAGTGGAAGAATTTGCAGGGCTATGGGGAAAGAGCAGGGGAGTGACACTAATTGGATAGCTCTTTCAAAGAGCCGGTACGAAGGGCTGGATTGTGATTCGATGATTCGATGAAAGCTCTGAAAAGCAAGCTGGCAACAGAGGACGGTTTAAAAACCAGGCACACCGTGGAGAATAGTTTTGCCAGAAAGCAGCAGAGTGGCGCAGCGGCAGCGTGCTGGGCCCATAACCCAGAGGTCAATGGATCGAAACCATTCTCTGCTAGCAGTGTGATTAACTTTTTCACCGCACTTTCATTTGATGTCCACAATCAACGTTGCGAGGCTGCAAGACACTTCGCAAAGGGTGAAGTCATGGCAACTGGTCGTGTGGGGACTTCCTGCAGTCCACTTGCAAAGTCAAGACAGTCGGATGTGAAGGCTCAGAAGAGAAAGCTGGCCAAGTGTGTGGTTTGACAGCTAGGGGGCAGTGTTGGCACTCAAGTTCGATTGCTCACAAGCTCAGTATCACTGTGTTTCTAACAGTTTTTGCCGGTATATTTGCAGTTACCTGACAACCACGAAAAGAGGAGGGCGGAAATGGACTTGTGGCACGATAATATGATGACAACTGGTAGTATGTGGACTGCCTGCATCAATTTACAAAGTAAAGATTACCTGATGGGAAGGCTACAAAGACAAAGGTGGAGGAGGGAGTCCTGGACAAAGCAGGTGGAGGGCTTCAACAAGACCATGCTGGCAAGCAGAGTGGTACAGCAGTAGTCACCCATAGCGCTGCAGTGATCAGATTGAAACTATTCTCTGCCCGTAGTCAGGTGAGCTTTTTCAAAGTGCTTGTTTGCGTAATTCTAAAAAGTGGTGTGAAAAGCAAAAGAAGTGATGTCCTTGCAAAGAGAAGAAATTTGTGTTAGCTTTGCAGGGCATTGTGAGGTTGAGAGTGAAACTGACTGGCAGAAAAGTTGATCAGGAGAACATGTGAAGCAAATATTAGCAGTATATTTGTAGGTGGGTGAGCAAATTGCTGTTGAGAATCAATGGAGGAAGGTTGGGTGAGATTTCTGGGAGGATGAAATGATGGCAGCGAGCCGTATGTGAATGGCTGCATCAATTTGAAAAGTTGCGATGATCTGAATGAACGAGAAAGGTGGCAATAGAGGGTGGTTTGCAAGCCAGACCCAGCGAAATAGTGCACTCTTATTTCTGAGCAGAGTGGCGCAGCGGAAGCATGCTGGGCCCATAACCCAGAGGTCAATGGATCAAAACCATTCTCTGCTAGCATCAAGATCAATTTTTTCACAACTCATTCGATTTCTGTCCACAATCAAAGCAGCGAGGCTGAGAGGCATTGAGCAAAGGGTCAAGTGATGGCAACGAGTGGTGTGGGGAATTGCTGCAATCCATTTGCAAAGTGAAGATCGTCTTATGTGCAGAGCAGAGAAGGTTAAGGGGAGATTTGATCGAGGTGTTCAAAGTCATGCAGGGTTTTGTTAGAGTAAATAAGGAGAAACTGCTTCCAGTGGCAGAAGGGTCGATAACCAGAGGACACAGATTTCAGGGAATTGAGGCGACATGAGGTAAACAATTTTACGCAGCGAGTTGTTATGATCGGGAATGCACTGCCTGAAATGCTGGTGGAAGCAGATTCAAGAGTAACTTTCAAAAGGGAATTGGATAAATACTTGAAGTGGAAGAATTTGCAGGGCTATGGGGAAAGAGCAGGGGAGTGACACTAATTGGATAGCTCTTTCAAAGAGCCGGTACGAAGGGCTGGATTGTGATTCGATGATTCGATGAAAGCTCTGAAAAGCAAGCTGGCAACAGAGGACGGTTTAAAAACCAGGCACACCGTGGAGGATAGTTTTGCCAGAAAGCAGCAGAGTGGCGCAGCGGCAGCGTGCTGGGCCCATAACCCAGAGGTCAATGGATCGAAACCATTCTCTGCTAGCAGTGTGATTAACTTTTTCACCGCACTTTCATTTGATGTCCACAATCAACGTTGCGAGGCTGCAAGACACTTCGCAAAGGGTGAAGTCATGGCAACTGGTCGTGTGGGGACTTCCTGCAGTCCACTTGCAAAGTCAAGACAGTCGGATGTGAAGGCTCAGAAGAGAAAGCTGGCCAAGTGTGTGGTTTGACAGCTAGGGGGCAGTGTTGGCACTCAAGTTCGATTGCTCACAAGCTCAGTATCACTGTGTTTCTAACAGTTTTTGCCGGTATATTTGCAGTTACCTGACAACCACGAAAAGAGGAGGGCGGAAATGGACTTGTGGCACGATAATATGATGACAACTGGTAGTATGTGGACTGCCTGCATCAATTTACAAAGTAAAGATTACCTGATGGGAAGGCTACAAAGACAAAGGTGGAGGAGGGAGTCCTGGACAAAGCAGGTGGAGGGCTTCAACAAGACCATGCTGGCAAGCAGAGTGGTACAGCAGTAGTCACCCATAGCGCTGCAGTGATCAGATTGAAACTATTCTCTGCCCGTAGTCAGGTGAGCTTTTTCAAAGTGCTTGTTTGCGTAATTCTAAAAAGTGGTGTGAAAAGCAAAAGAAGTGATGTCCTTGCAAAGAGAAGAAATTTGTGTTAGCTTTGCAGGGCATTGTGAGGTTGAGAGTGAAACTGACTGGCAGAAAAGTTGATCAGGAGAACATGTGAAGCAAATATTAGCAGTATATTTGTAGGTGGGTGAGCAAATTGCTGTTGAGAATCAATGGAGGAAGGTTGGGTGAGATTTCTGGGAGGATGAAATGATGGCAGCGAGCCGTATGTGAATGGCTGCATCAATTTGAAAAGTTGCGATGATCTGAATGAACGAGAAAGGTGGCAATAGAGGGTGGTTTGCAAGCCAGACCCAGCGAAATAGTGCACTCTTATTTCTGAGCAGAGTGGCGCAGCGGAAGCATGCTGGGCCCATAACCCAGAGGTCAATGGATCAAAACCATTCTCTGCTAGCATCAAGATCAATTTTTTCACAACTCATTCGATTTCTGTCCACAATCAAAGCAGCGAGGCTGAGAGGCATTGAGCAAAGGGTCAAGTGATGGCAACGAGTGGTGTGGGGAATTGCTGCAATCCATTTGCAAAGTGAAGATCGTCTTATGTGCAGAGCAGAGAAGGTTAAGGGGAGATTTGATCGAGGTGTTCAAAGTCATGCAGGGTTTTGTTAGAGTAAATAAGGAGAAACTGCTTCCAGTGGCAGAAGGGTCGATAACCAGAGGACACAGATTTCAGGGAATTGAGGCGACATGAGGTAAACAATTTTACGCAGCGAGTTGTTATGATCGGGAATGCACTGCCTGAAATGCTGGTGGAAGCAGATTCAAGAGTAACTTTCAAAAGGGAATTGGATAAATACTTGAAGTGGAAGAATTTGCAGGGCTATGGGGAAAGAGCAGGGGAGTGACACTAATTGGATAGCTCTTTCAAAGAGCCGGTACGAAGGGCTGGATTGTGATTCGATGATTCGATGAAAGCTCTGAAAAGCAAGCTGGCAACAGAGGACGGTTTAAAAACCAGGCACACCGTGGAGGATAGTTTTGCCAGAAAGCAGCAGAGTGGCGCAGCGGCAGCGTGCTGGGCCCATAACCCAGAGGTCAATGGATCGAAACCATTCTCTGCTAGCAGTGTGATTAACTTTTTCACCGCACTTTCATTTGATGTCCACAATCAACGTTGCGAGGCTGCAAGACACTTCGCAAAGGGTGAAGTCATGGCAACTGGTCGTGTGGGGACTTCCTGCAGTCCACTTGCAAAGTCAAGACAGTCGGATGTGAAGGCTCAGAAGAGAAAGCTGGCCAAGTGTGTGGTTTGACAGCTAGGGGGCAGTGTTGGCACTCAAGTTCGATTGCTCACAAGCTCAGTATCACTGTGTTTCTAACAGTTTTTGCCGGTATATTTGCAGTTACCTGACAACCACGAAAAGAGGAGGGCGGAAATGGACTTGTGGCACGATAATATGATGACAACTGGTAGTATGTGGACTGCCTGCATCAATTTACAAAGTAAAGATTACCTGATGGGAAGGCTACAAAGACAAAGGTGGAGGAGGGAGTCCTGGACAAAGCAGGTGGAGGGCTTCAACAAGACCATGCTGGCAAGCAGAGTGGTACAGCAGTAGTCACCCATAGCGCTGCAGTGATCAGATTGAAACTATTCTCTGCCCGTAGTCAGGTGAGCTTTTTCAAAGTGCTTGTTTGCGTAATTCTAAAAAGTGGTGTGAAAAGCAAAAGAAGTGATGTCCTTGCAAAGAGAAGAAATTTGTGTTAGCTTTGCAGGGCATTGTGAGGTTGAGAGTGAAACTGACTGGCAGAAAAGTTGATCAGGAGAACATGTGAAGCAAATATTAGCAGTATATTTGTAGGTGGGTGAGCAAATTGCTGTTGAGAATCAATGGAGGAAGGTTGGGTGAGATTTCTGGGAGGATGAAATGATGGCAGCTAGCCGTATGTGAATGGCTGCATCAATTTGCAAAGTTGCGATGATCTGAATGAACGAGAAAGGTGGCAATAGAGGGTGGTTTGCAAGCCAGACCCAGCGAAATAGTGCACTCTTATGTCTGAGCAGAGTGGCGCAGCGGAAGCGTGCTGGGCCCATAACCCAGAGGTCAATGGATCGAAACCATTCTCTGCTAGCATCAAGATCAATTTTTTCACAACTCATTCGATTTCTGTCCACAATCAAAGCAGCGAGGCTGAGAGGCATTGAGCAAAGGGTCAAGTGATGGCAACGAGTGGTGTGGGGAATTGCTGCAATCCATTTGCAAAGTGAAGATCGTCTTATGTGTGGAGCAGAGAAGGTTAAGGGGAGATTTGATCGAGGTGTTCAAAGTCATGCAGGGTTTTGTTAGAGTAAATAAGGAGAAACTGCTTCCAGTGGCAGAAGGGTCGATAACCAGAGGACACAGATTTCAGGGAATTGAGGCGACATGAGGTAAACAATTTTACGCAGCGAGTTGTTATGATCGGGAATGCACTGCCTGAAATGCTGGTGGAAGCAGATTCAAGAGTAACTTTCAAAAGGGAATTGGATAAATACTTGAAGTGGAAGAATTTGCAGGGCTATGGGGAAAGAGCAGGGGAGTGACACTAATTGGATAGCTCTTTCAAAGAGCCGGTACGAAGGGCTGGATTGTGATTCGATGATTCCATGAAAGCTCTGAAAAGCAAGCTGGCAACAGAGGACGGTTTAAAAACCAGGCACACCGTGGAGTATAGTTTTGCCAGATCGGAGCAGAGTGGCGCAGCGGCAGCGTGCTGGGCCCATAACCCAGAGGTCAATGGATCGAAACCATTCTCTGCTAGCAGTGTGATTAACTTTTTCACCGCACTTTCATTTGATGTCCACAATCAACGTTGCGAGGCTGCAAGACACTTCGCAAAGGGTGAAGTCATGGCAACTGGTCGTGTGGGGACTTCCTGCAGTCCACTTGCAAAGTCAAGACAGTCGGATGTGAAGGCTCAGAAGAGAAAGCTGGCCAAGTGTGTGGTTTGACAGCTAGGGGGCAGTGTTGGCACTCAAGTTCGATTGCTCACAAGCTCAGTATCACTGTGTTTCTAACAGTTTTTGCCGGTATATTTGCAGTTACCTGACAACCACGAAAAGAGGAGGGCGGAAATGGACTTGTGGCACGATAATATGATGACAACTGGTAGTATGTGGACTGCCTGCATCAATTTACAAAGTAAAGATTACCTGATGGGAAGGCTACAAAGACAAAGGTGGAGGAGGGAGTCCTGGACAAAGCAGGTGGAGGGCTTCAACAAGACCATGCTGGCAAGCAGAGTGGTACAGCAGTAGTCACCCATAGCGCTGCAGTGATCAGATTGAAACTATTCTCTGCCCGTAGTCAGGTGAGCTTTTTCAAAGTGCTTGTTTGCGTAATTCTAAAAAGTGGTGTGAAAAGCAAAAGAAGTGATGTCCTTGCAAAGAGAAGAAATTTGTGTTAGCTTTGCAGGGCATTGTGAGGTTGAGAGTGAAACTGACTGGCAGAAAAGTTGATCAGGAGAACATGTGAAGCAAATATTAGCAGTATATTTGTAGGTGGGTGAGCAAATTGCTGTTGAGAATCAATGGAGGAAGGTTGGGTGAGATTTCTGGGAGGATGAAATGATGGCAGCTAGCCGTATGTGAATGGCTGCATCAATTTGCAAAGTTGCGATGATCTGAATGAACGAGAAAGGTGGCAATAGAGGGTGGTTTGCAAGCCAGACCCAGCGAAATAGTGCACTCTTATGTCTGAGCAGAGTGGCGCAGCGGAAGCGTGCTGGGCCCATAACCCAGAGGTCAATGGATCGAAACCATTCTCTGCTAGCATCAAGATCAATTTTTTCACAACTCATTCGATTTCTGTCCACAATCAAAGCAGCGAGGCTGAGAGGCATTGAGCAAAGGGTCAAGTGATGGCAACGAGTGGTGTGGGGAATTGCTGCAATCCATTTGCAAAGTGAAGATCGTCTTATGTGTGGAGCAGAGAAGGTTAAGGGGAGATTTGATCGAGGTGTTCAAAGTCATGCAGGGTTTTGTTAGAGTAAATAAGGAGAAACTGCTTCCAGTGGCAGAAGGGTCGATAACCAGAGGACACAGATTTCAGGGAATTGAGGCGACATGAGGTAAACAATTTTACGCAGCGAGTTGTTATGATCGGGAATGCACTGCCTGAAATGCTGGTGGAAGCAGATTCAAGAGTAACTTTCAAAAGGGAATTGGATAAATACTTGAAGTGGAAGAATTTGCAGGGCTATGGGGAAAGAGCAGGGGAGTGACACTAATTGGATAGCTCTTTCAAAGAGCCGGTACGAAGGGCTGGATTGTGATTCGATGATTCTATGAAAGCTCTGAAAAGCAAGCTGGCAACAGAGGACGTTTTAAAAACCAGGCACACCGTGGAGTATAGTTTTGCCAGATCGGAGCAGAGTGGCGCAGCGGCAGCGTGCTGGGCCCATAACCCAGAGGTCAATGGATCGAAACCATTCTCTGCTAGCAGTGTGATTAACTTTTTCACCGCACTTTCATTTGATGTCCACAATCAACGTTGCGAGGCTGCAAGACACTTCGCAAAGGGTGAAGTCATGGCAACTGGTCGTGTGGGGACTTCCTGCAGTCCACTTGCAAAGTCAAGACAGTCGGATGTGAAGGCTCAGAAGAGAAAGCTGGCCAAGTGTGTGGTTTGACAGCTAGGGGGCAGTGTTGGCACTCAAGTTCGATTGCTCACAAGCTCAGTATCACTGTGTTTCTAACAGTTTTTGCCGGTATATTTGCAGTTACCTGACAACCACGAAAAGAGGAGGGCGGAAATGGACTTGTGGCACGATAATATGATGACAACTGGTAGTATGTGGACTGCCTGCATCAATTTACAAAGTAAAGATTACCTGATGGGAAGGCTACAAAGACAAAGGTGGAGGAGGGAGTCCTGGACAAAGCAGGTGGAGGGCTTCAACAAGACCATGCTGGCAAGCAGAGTGGTACAGCAGTAGTCACCCATAGCGCTGCAGTGATCAGATTGAAACTATTCTCTGCCCGTAGTCAGGTGAGCTTTTTCAAAGTGCTTGTTTGCGTAATTCTAAAAAGTGGTGTGAAAAGCAAAAGAAGTGATGTCCTTGCAAAGAGAAGAAATTTGTGTTAGCTTTGCAGGGCATTGTGAGGTTGAGAGTGAAACTGACTGGCAGAAAAGTTGATCAGGAGAACATGTGAAGCAAATATTAGCAGTATATTTGTAGGTGGGTGAGCAAATTGCTGTTGAGAATCAATGGAGGAAGGTTGGGGGAGATTTCTGGGAGGATGAAATGATGGCAGCGAGCCGTATGTGAATGGCTGCATCAATTTGCAAAGTTGCGATGATCTGAATGAACGAGAAAGGTGGTAATAGAGGGTGGTTTGCAAGCCAGACCCAGCGAAATAGTGCACTCTTATGTCTGAGCAGAGTGGCGCAGCGGAAGCGTGCTGGGCCCATAACCCAGAGGTCAATGGATCGAAACCATTCTCTGCTAGCATCAAGATCAATTTTTTCACAACTCATTCGATTTCTGTCCACAATCAAAGCAGCGAGGCTGAGAGGCATTGAGCAAAGGGTCAAGTGATGGCAACGAGTGGTGTGGGGAATTGCTGCAATCCATTTGCAAAGTGAAGATCGTCTTATGTGTGGAGCAGAGAAGGTTAAGGGGAGATTTGATCGAGGTGTTCAAAGTCATGCAGGGTTTTGTTAGAGTAAATAAGGAGAAACTGCTTCCAGTGGCAGAAGGGTCGATAACCAGAGGACACAGATTTCAGGGAATTGAGGCGACATGAGGTAAACAATTTTACGCAGCGAGTTGTTATGATCGGGAATGCACTGCCTGAAATGCTGGTGGAAGCAGATTCAAGAGTAACTTTCAAAAGGGAATTGGATAAATACTTGAAGTGGAAGAATTTGCAGGGCTATGGGGAAAGAGCAGGGGAGTGACACTAATTGGATAGCTCTTTCAAAGAGCCGGTACGAAGGGCTGGATTGTGATTCGATGATTCTATGAAAGCTCTGAAAAGCAAGCTGGCAACAGAGGACGGTTTAAAAACCAGGCACACCGTGGAGTATAGTTTTGCCAGATCGGAGCAGAGTGGCGCAGCGGCAGCGTGCTGGGCCCATAACCCAGAGGTCAATGGATCGAAACCATTCTCTGCTAGCAGTGTGATTAACTTTTTCACCGCACTTTCATTTGATGTCCACAATCAACGTTGCGAGGCTGCAAGACACTTCGCAAAGGGTGAAGTCATGGCAACTGGTCGTGTGGGGACTTCCTGCAGTCCACTTGCAAAGTCAAGACAGTCGGATGTGAAGGCTCAGAAGAGAAAGCTGGCCAAGTGTGTGGTTTGACAGCTAGGGGGCAGTGTTGGCACTCAAGTTCGATTGCTCACAAGCTCAGTATCACTGTGTTTCTAACAGTTTTTGCCGGTATATTTGCAGTTACCTGACAACCACGAAAAGAGGAGGGCGGAAATGGACTGGTGGCACGATAATATGATGACAACTGGTAGTATGTGGACTGCCTGCATCAATTTACAAAGTAAAGATTACCTGATGGGAAGGCTACAAAGACAAAGGTGGAGGAGGGAGTCCTGGACAAAGCAGGTGGAGGGCTTCAACAAGACCATGCTGGCAAGCAGAGTGGTACAGTAGTAGTCACCCATAGCGCTGCAGTGATCAGATTGAAACTATTCTCTGCCCGTAGTCAGGTGAGCTTTTTCAAAGTGCTTGTTTGCGTAATTCTAAAAAGTGGTGTGAAAAGCAAAAGAAGTGATGTCCTTGCAAAGAGAAGAAATTTGTGTTAGCTTTGCAGGGCATTGTGAGGTTGAGAGTGAAACTGACTGGCAGAAAAGTTGATCAGGAGAACATGTGAAGCAAATATTAGCAGTATATTTGTAGGTGGGTGAGCAAATTGCTGTTGAGAATCAATGGAGGAAGGTTGGGTGAGATTTCTGGGAGGATGAAATGATGGCAGCGAGCCGTATGTGAATGGCTGCATCAATTTGCAAAGTTGCGATGATCTGAATGAACGAGAAAGGTGGCAATAGAGGGTGGTTTGCAAGCCAGACCCAGCGAAATAGTGCACTCTTATGTCTGAGCAGAGTGGCGCAGCGGAAGCGTGCTGGGCCCATAACCCAGAGGTCAATGGATCGAGACCATTCTCTGCTAGCATCAAGATCAACTTTTTCACAACTCATTCGATTTCTGTCCACAATCAAAGCAGCGAGGCTGAGAGGCATTGAGCAAAGGGTCAAGTGATGGCAACGAGTGGTGTGGGGAATTGCTGCAATCCATTTGCAAAGTGAAGATCGTCTTATGTGTGGAGCAGAGAAGGTTAAGGGGAGATTTGATCGAGGTGTTCAAAGTCATGCAGGGTTTTGTTAGAGTAAATAAGGAGAAACTGCTTCCAGTGGCAGAAGGGTCGATAACCAGAGGACACAGATTTCAGGGAATTGAGGCGACATGAGGTAAACAATTTTACGCAGCGAGTTGTTATGATCGGGAATGCACTGCCTGAAATGCTGGTGGAAGCAGATTCAAGAGTAACTTTCAAAAGGGAATTGGATAAATACTTGAAGTGGAAGAATTTGCAGGGCTATGGGGAAAGAGCAGGGGAGTGACACTAATTGGATAGCTCTTTCAAAGAGCCGGTACGAAGGGCTGGATTGTGATTCGATGATTCCATGAAAGCTCTGAAAAGCAAGCTGGCAACAGAGGACGGTTTAAAAACCAGGCACACCATGGAGTATAGTTTTGCCAGATCGGAGCAGAGTGGCGCAGCGGCAGCGTGCTGGGCCCATAACCCGAGAGGTCAATGGATCGAAACCATTCTCTGCTAGCAGTGTGATTAACTTTTTCACCGCACTTTCATTTGATGTCCACAATCAACGTTGCGAGGCTGCAAGACACTTCGCAAAGGGTGAAGTCATGGCAACTGGTCGTGTGGGGACTTCCTGCAGTCCACTTGCAAAGTCAAGACAGTCGGATGTGAAGGCTCAGAAGAGAAAGCTGGCCAAGTGTGTGGTTTGACAGCTAGGGGGCAGTGTTGGCACTCAAGTTCGATTGCTCACAAGCTCAGTATCACTGTGTTTCTAACAGTTTTTGCCGGTATATTTGCAGTTACCTGACAACCACGAAAAGAGGAGGGCGGAAATGGACTTGTGGCACGATAATATGATGACAACTGGTAGTATGTGGACTGCCTGCATCAATTTACAAAGTAAAGATTACCTGATGGGAAGGCTTCAAAGACAAAGGTGGAGGAGGGAGTCCTGGACAAAGCAGGTGGAGGGCTTCAACAAGACCATGCTGGCAAGCAGAGTGGTACAGCAGTAGTCACCCATAGCGCTGCAGTGATCAGATTGAAACTATTCTCTGCCCGTAGTCAGGTGAGCTTTTTCAAAGTGCTTGTTTGCGTAATTCTAAAAAGTGGTGTGAAAAGCAAAAGAAGTGATGTCCTTGCAAAGAGAAGAAATTTGTGTTAGCTTTGCAGGGCATTGTGAGGTTGAGAGTGAAACTGACTGGCAGAAAAGTTGATCAGGAGAACATGTGAAGCAAATATTAGCAGTATATTTGTAGGTGGGTGAGCAAATTGCTGTTGAGAATCAATGGAGGAAGGTTGGGTGAGATTTCTGGGAGGATGAAATGATGGCAGCTAGCCGTATGTGAATGGCTGCATCAATTTGAAAAGTTGCGATGATCTGAATGAACGAGAAAGGTGGCAATAGAGGGTGGTTTGCAAGCCAGACCCAGCGAAATAGTGCATTCTTATGTCTGAGCAGAGTGGCGCAGCGGAAGCGTGCTGGGCCCATAACCCAGAGGTCAATGGGTCGAAACCATTCTCTGCTAGCATCAAGATCAATTTTTTCACAACTCATTCGATTTCTGTCCACAATCAAAGCAGCGAGGCTGAGAGGCATTGAGCAAAGTGTCAAGTGATGGCAACGAGTGGTGTGGGGAATTGCTGCAATGCATTTGCAAAGTGAAGATCGTCTTATGTGTGGAGCAGAGAAGGTTAAGGGGAGATTTGATCGAGGTGTTCAAAGTCATGCAGGGTTTTGTTAGAGTAAATAAGGAGAAACTGCTTCCAGTGGCAGAAGGGTCGATAACCAGAGGACACAGATTTCAGGGAATTGAGGCGACATGAGGTAAACAATTTTACGCAGCGAGTTGTTATGATCGGGAATGCACTGCCTGAAATGCTGGTGGAAGCAGATTCAAGAGTAACTTTCAAAAGGGAATTGGATAAATACTTGAAGTGGAAGAATTTGCAGGGCTATGGGGAAAGAGCAGGGGAGTGACACTAATTGGATCGCTCTTTCAAAGAGCCGGTACGAAGGGCTGGATTGTGATTCGATGATTCTATGAAAGCTCTGAAAAGCAAGCTGGCAACAGAGGACGGTTTAAAAACCAGGCACACCGTGGAGTATAGTTTTGCCAGATCGGAGCAGAGTGGCGCAGCGGCAGCGTGCTGGGCCCATAACCCAGAGGTCAATGGATCGAAACCATTCTCTGCTAGCAGTGTGATTAACTTTTTCACCGCACTTTCATTTGATGTCCACAATCAACGTTGCGAGGCTGCAAGACACTTCGCAAAGGGTGAAGTCATGGCAACTGGTAGTGTGGGGACTTCCTGCAGTCCACTTGCAAAGTCAAGACAGTGGGATGTGAAGGCTCAGAAGAGAAAGCTGGCCAAGTGTGTGGTTTGACAGCTCGGGGGCAGTGTTGGCACTCAAGTTCTATTGCTCACAAGCTCAGTATCACTGTGTTTCTAACAGTTTTTGCCGGTATATTTGCAGTTACCTGACAACCACGAAAAGAGGAGGGCGGAAATGGACTTGTGGCACGATAATATGATGACAACTGGTAGTATGTGGACTGCCTGCATCAATTTACAAAGTAAAGATTACCTGATGGGAAGGCTACAAAGACAAAGGTGGAGGAGGGAGTCCTGGACAAAGCAGGTGGAGGGCTTCAACAAGACCATGCTGGCAAGCAGAGTGGTACAGCAGTAGTCACCCATAGCGCTGCAGTGATCAGATTGAAACTATTCTCTGCCCGTAGTCAGGTGAGCTTTTTCAAAGTGCTTGTTTGCGTAATTCTAAAAAGTGGTGTGAAAAGCAAAAGAAGTGATGTCCTTGCAAAGAGAAGAAATTTGTGTTAGCTTTGCAGGGCATTGTGAGGTTGAGAGTGAAACTGACTGGCAGAAAAGTTGATCAGGAGAACATGTGAAGCAAATATTAGCAGTATATTTGTAGGTGGGTGAGCAAATTGCTGTTGAGAATCAATGGAGGAAGGTTGGGTGAGATTTCTGGGAGGATGAAATGATGGCAGCGAGCCGTATGTGAATGGCTGCATCAATTTGCAAAGTTGCGATGATCTGAATGAACGAGAAAGGTGGCAATAGAGGGTGGTTTGCAAGCCAGACCCAGCGAAATAGTACACTCTTATGTCTGAGCAGAGTGGCGCAGCGGAAGCGTGCTGGGCCCATAACCCAGAGGTCAATCGGTCGAAACCCTTCTCTGCTAGCATCAAGATCAACTTTTTCACAACTCATTCGATTTCTGTCCACAATCAAAGCAGCGAGGCTGAGAGGCATTGAGCAAAGGGTCAAGTGATGGCAACGAGTGGTGTGGGGAATTGCTGCAATCCATTTGCAAAGTGAAGATCGTCTTATGTGTCGAGCAGAGAAGGTTAAGGGGAGATTTGATCGAGGTGTTCAAAGTCATGCAGGGTTTTGTTAGAGTAAATAAGGAGAAACTGCTTCCAGTGGCAGAAGGGTCGATAACCAGAGGACACAGATTTCAGGGAATTGAGGCGACATGAGGTAAACAATTTTACGCAGCGAGTTGTTATGATCGGGAATGCACTGCCTGAAATGCTGGTGGAAGCAGATTCAAGAGTAACTTTCAAAAGGGAATTGGATAAATACTTGAAGTGGAAGAATTTGCAGGGCTATGGGGAAAGAGCAGGGGAGTGACACTAATTGGATAGCTCTTTCAAAGAGCCGGTACGAAGGGCTGGATTGTGATTCGATGATTCTATGAAAGCTCTGAAAAGCAAGCTGGCAACAGAGGACGGTTTAAAAACCAGGCACACCGTGGAGTATAGTTTTGCCAGATCGGAGCAGAGTGGCGCAGCGGCAGCGTGCTGGGCCCATAACCCAGAGGTCAATGGATCGAAACCATTCTCTGCTAGCAGTGTGATTAACTTTTTCACCGCACTTTCATTTGATGTCCACAATCAACGTTGCGAGGCTGCAAGACACTTCGCAAAGGGTGAAGTCATGGCAACTGGTCGTGTGGGGACTTCCTGCAGTCCACTTGCAAAGTCAAGACAGTCGGATGTGAAGGCTCAGAAGAGAAAGCTGGCCAAGTGTGTGGTTTGACAGCTAGGGGGCAGTGTTGGCACTCAAGTTCGATTGCTCACAAGCTCAGTATCACTGTGTTTCTAACAGTTTTTGCCGGTATATTTGCAGTTACCTGACAACCACGAAAAGAGGAGGGCGGAAATGGACTTGTGGCACGATAATATGATGACAACTGGTAGTATGTGGACTGCCTGCATCAATTTACAAAGTAAAGATTACCTGATGGGAAGGCTACAAAGACAAAGGTGGAGGAGGGAGTCCTGGACAAAGCAGGTGGAGGGCTTCAACAAGACCATGCTGGCAAGCAGAGTGGTACAGCAGTAGTCACCCATAGCGCTGCAGTGATCAGATTGAAACTATTCTCTGCCCGTAGTCAGGTGAGCTTTTTCAAAGTGCTTGTTTGCGTAATTCTAAAAAGTGGTGTGAAAAGCAAAAGAAGTGATGTCCTTGCAAAGAGAAGAAATTTGTGTTAGCTTTGCAGGGCATTGTGAGGTTGAGAGTGAAACTGACTGGCAGAAAAGTTGATCAGGAGAACATGTGAAGCAAATATTAGCAGTATATTTGTAGGTGGGTGAGCAAATTGCTGTTGAGAATCAATGGAGGAAGGTTGGGTGAGATTTCTGGGAGGATGAAATGATGGCAGCGAGCCGTATGTGAATGGCTGCATCAATTTGCAAAGTTGCGATGATCTGAATGAACGAGAAAGGTGGCAATAGAGGGTGGTTTGCAAGCCAGACCCAGCGAAATAGTGCACTCTTATGTCTGAGCAGAGTGGCGCAGCGGAAGCGTGCTGGGCCCATAACCCAGAGGTCAATGGATCGAGACCATTCTCTGCTAGCATCAAGATCAATTTTTTCACAACTCATTCGATTTCTGTCCACAATCAAAGCAGCGAGGCTGAGAGGCATTGAGCAAAGGGTCAAGTGATGGCAACGAGTGGTGTGGGGAATTGCTGCAATCCATTTGCAAAGTGAAGATCGTCTTATGTGTAGAGCAGAGAAGGTTAAGGGGAGATTTGATCGAGGTGTTCAAAGTCATGCAGGGTTTTGTTAGAGTAAATAAGGAGAAACTGCTTCCAGTGGCAGAAGGGTCGATAACCAGAGGACACAGATTTCAGGGAATTGAGGCGACATGAGGTAAACAATTTTACGCAGCGAGTTGTTATGATCGGGAATGCACTGCCTGAAATGCTGGTGGAAGCAGATTCAAGAGTAACTTTCAAAAGGGAATTGGATAAATACTTGAAGTGGAAGAATTTGCAGGGCTATGGGGAAAGAGCAGGGGAGTGACACTAATTGGATAGCTCTTTCAAAGAGCCGGTACGAAGGGCTGGATTGTGATTCGATGATTCTATGAAAGCTCTGAAAAGCAAGCTGGCAACAGAGGACGTTTTAAAAACCAGGCACACCGTGGAGTATAGTTTTGCCAGATCGGAGCAGAGTGGCGCAGCGGCAGCGTGCTGGGCCCATAACCCAGAGGTCAATGGATCGAAACCATTCTCTGCTAGCAGTGTGATTAACTTTTTCACCGCACTTTCATTTGATGTCCACAATCAACGTTGCGAGGCTGCAAGACACTTCGCAAAGGGTGAAGTCATGGCAACTGGTCGTGTGGGGACTTCCTGCAGTCCACTTGCAAAGTCAAGACAGTCGGATGTGAAGGCTCAGAAGAGAAAGCTGGCCAAGTGTGTGGTTTGACAGCTAGGGGGCAGTGTTGGCACTCAAGTTCGATTGCTCACAAGCTCAGTATCACTGTGTTTCTAACAGTTTTTGCCGGTATATTTGCAGTTACCTGACAACCACGAAAAGAGGAGGGCGGAAATGGACTTGTGGCACGATAATATGATGACAACTGGTAGTATGTGGACTGCCTGCATCAATTTACAAAGTAAAGATTACCTGATGGGAAGGCTACAAAGACAAAGGTGGAGGAGGGAGTCCTGGACAAAGCAGGTGGAGGGCTTCAACAAGACCATGCTGGCAAGCAGAGTGGTACAGCAGTAGTCACCCATAGCGCTGCAGTGATCAGATTGAAACTATTCTCTGCCCGTAGTCAGGTGAGCTTTTTCAAAGTGCTTGTTTGCGTAATTCTAAAAAGTGGTGTGAAAAGCAAAAGAAGTGATGTCCTTGCAAAGAGAAGAAATTTGTGTTAGCTTTGCAGGGCATTGTGAGGTTGAGAGTGAAACTGACTGGCAGAAAAGTTGATCAGGAGAACATGTGAAGCAAATATTAGCAGTATATTTGTAGGTGGGTGAGCAAATTGCTGTTGAGAATCAATGGAGGAAGGTTGGGGGAGATTTCTGGGAGGATGAAATGATGGCAGCTAGCCGTATGTGAATGGCTGCATCAATTTGCAAAGTTGCGATGATCTGAATGAACGAGAAAGGTGGCAATAGAGGGTGGTTTGCAAGCCAGACCCAGCGAAATAGTGCACTCTTATGTCTGAGCAGAGTGGCGCAGCGGAAGCGTGCTGGGCCCATAACCCAGAGGTCAATGGATCGAAACCATTCTCTGCTAGCATCAAGATCAACTTTTTCACAACTCATTCGATTTCTGTCCACAATCAAAGCAGCGAGGCTGAGAGGCATTGAGCAAAGGGTCAAGTGATGGCAACGAGTGGTGTGGGGAATTGCTGCAATCCATTTGCAAAGTGAAGATCGTCTTATGTGTGGAGCAGAGAAGGTTAAGGGGAGATTTGATCGAGGTGTTCAAAGTCATGCAGGGTTTTGTTAGAGTAAATAAGGAGAAACTGCTTCCAGTGGCAGAAGGGTCGATAACCAGAGGACACAGATTTCAGGGAATTGAGGCGACATGAGGTAAACAATTTTACGCAGCGAGTTGTTATGATCGGGAATGCACTGCCTGAAATGCTGGTGGAAGCAGATTCAAGAGTAACTTTCAAAAGGGAATTGGATAAATACTTGAAGTGGAAGAATTTGCAGGGCTATGGGGAAAGAGCAGGGGAGTGACACTAATTGGATAGCTCTTTCAAAGAGCCGGTACGAAGGGCTGGATTGTGATTCGATGATTCTATGAAAGCTCTGAAAAGCAAGCTGGCAACAGAGGACGGTTTAAAAACCAGGCACACCGTGGAGTATAGTTTTGCCAGATCGGAGCAGAGTGGCGCAGCGGCAGCGTGCTGGGCCCATAACCCAGAGGTCAATGGATCGAAACCATTCTCTGCTAGCAGTGTGATTAACTTTTTCACCGCACTTTCATTTGATGTCCACAATCAACGTTGCGAGGCTGCAAGACACTTCGCAAAGGGTGAAGTCATGGCAACTGGTCGTGTGGGGACTTCCTGCAGTCCACTTGCAAAGTCAAGACAGTCGGATGTGAAGGCTCAGAAGAGAAAGCTGGCCAAGTGTGTGGTTTGACAGCTAGGGGGCAGTGTTGGCACTCAAGTTCGATTGCTCACAAGCTCAGTATCACTGTGTTTCTAACAGTTTTTGCCGGTATATTTGCAGTTACCTGACAACCACGAAAAGAGGAGGGCGGAAATGGACTTGTGGCACGATAATATGATGACAACTGGTAGTATGTGGACTGCCTGCATCAATTTACAAAGTAAAGATTACCTGATGGGAAGGCTACAAAGACAAAGGTGGAGGAGGGAGTCCTGGACAAAGCAGGTGGAGGGCTTCAACAAGACCATGCTGGCAAGCAGAGTGGTACAGCAGTAGTCACCCATAGCGCTGCAGTGATCAGATTGAAACTATTCTCTGCCCGTAGTCAGGTGAGCTTTTTCAAAGTGCTTGTTTGCGTAATTCTAAAAAGTGGTGTGAAAAGCAAAAGAAGTGATGTCCTTGCAAAGAGAAGAAATTTGTGTTAGCTTTGCAGGGCATTGTGAGGTTGAGAGTGAAACTGACTGGCAGAAAAGTTGATCAGGAGAACATGTGAAGCAAATATTAGCAGTATATTTGTAGGTGGGTGAGCAAATTGCTGTTGAGAATCAATGGAGGAAGGTTGGGGGAGATTTCTGGGAGGATGAAATGATGGCAGCTAGCCGTATGTGAATGGCTGCATCAATTTGCAAAGTTGCGATGATCTGAATGAACGAGAAAGGTGGCAATAGAGGGTGGTTTGCAAGCCAGACCCAGCGAAATAGTGCACTCTTATGTCTGAGCAGAGTGGCGCAGCGGAAGCGTGCTGGGCCCATAACCCAGAGGTCAATGGGTCGAAACCATTTTCTGCTAGCATCAAGATCAATTTTTTCACAACTCATTCGATGTCTGTCCACAATCAAAGCAGCGAGGCTGAGAGGCATTGAGCAAAGGGTCAAGTGATGGCAACGAGTGGTGTGGGGAATTGCTGCAATCCATTTGCAAAGTGAAGATCGTCTTATGTGTGGAGCAGAGAAGGTTAAGGGGAGATTTGATCGAGGTGTTCAAAGTCATGCAGGGTTTTGTTAGAGTAAATAAGGAGAAACTGCTTCCAGTGGCAGAAGGGTCGATAACCAGAGGACACAGATTTCAGGGAATTGAGGCGACATGAGGTAAACAATTTTACGCAGCGAGTTGTTATGATCGGGAATGCACTGCCTGAAATGCTGGTGGAAGCAGATTCAAGAGTAACTTTCAAAAGGGAATTGGATAAATACTTGAAGTGGAAGAATTTGCAGGGCTATGGGGAAAGAGCAGGGGAGTGACACTAATTGGATAGCTCTTTCAAAGAGCCGGTACGAAGGGCTGGATTGTGATTCGATGATTCTATGAAAGCTCTGAAAAGCAAGCTGGCAACAGAGGACGGTTTAAAAACCAGGCACACCGTGGAGTATAGTTTTGCCAGATCGGAGCAGAGTGGCGCAGCGGCAGCATGCTGGGCCCATAACCCAGAGGTCAATGGATCGAAACCATTCTCTGCTAGCAGTGTGATTAACTTTTTCACCGCACTTTCATTTGATGTCCACAATCAACGTTGCGAGGCTGCAAGACACTTCGCAAAGGGTGAAGTCATGGCAACTGGTCGTGTGGGGACTTCCTGCAGTCCACTTGCAAAGTCAAGACAGTCGGATGTGAAGGCTCAGAAGAGAAAGCTGGCCAAGTGTGTGGTTTGACAGCTAGGGGGCAGTGTTGGCACTCAAGTTCGATTGCTCACAAGCTCAGTATCACTGTGTTTCTAACAGTTTTTGCCGGTATATTTGCAGTTACCTGACAACCACGAAAAGAGGAGGGCGGAAATGGACTTGTGGCACGATAATATGATGACAACTGGTAGTATGTGGACTGCCTGCATCAATTTACAAAGTAAAGATTACCTGATGGGAAGGCTACAAAGACAAAGGTGGAGGAGGGAGTCCTGGACAAAGCAGGTGGAGGGCTTCAACAAGACCATGCTGGCAAGCAGAGTGGTACAGCAGTAGTCACCCATAGCGCTGCAGTGATCAGATTGAAACTATTCTCTGCCCGTAGTCAGGTGAGCTTTTTCAAAGTGCTTGTTTGCGTAATTCTAAAAAGTGGTGTGAAAAGCAAAAGAAGTGATGTCCTTGCAAAGAGAAGAAATTTGTGTCAGCTTTGCAGGGCATTGTGAGGTTGAGAGTGAAACTGACTGGCAGAAAAGTTGATCAGGAGAACATGTGAAGCAAATATTAGCAGTATATTTGTAGGTGGGTGAGCAAATTGCTGTTGAGAATCAATGGAGGAAGGTTGGGTGAGATTTCTGGGAGGATGAAATGATGGCAGCTAGCCGTATGTGAATGGCTGCATCAATTTGCAAAGTTGCGATGATCTGAATGAACGAGAAAGGTGGCAATAGAGGGTGGTTTGCAAGCCAGACCCAGCGAAATAGTGCACTCTTATGTCTGAGCAGAGTGGCGCAGCGGAAGCTTGCTGGGCCCATAACCCAGAGGTCAATGGATCGAAACCATTCTCTGCTAGCATCAAGATCAATTTTTTCACAACTCATTCGATTTCTGTCCACAATCAAAGCAGCGAGGCTGAGAGGCATTGAGCAAAGGGTCAAGTGATGGCAACGAGTGGTGTGGGGAATTGCTGCAATCCATTTGCAAAGTGAAGATCGTCTTATGTGTGGAGCAGAGAAGGTTAAGGGGAGATTTGATCGAGGTGTTCAAAGTCATGCAGGGTTTTGTTAGAGTAAATAAGGAGAAACTGCTTCCAGTGGCAGAAGGGTCGATAACCAGAGGACACAGATTTCAGGGAATTGAGGCGACATGAGGTAAACAATTTTACGCAGCGAGTTGTTATGATCGGGAATGCACTGCCTGAAATGCTGGTGGAAGCAGATTCAAGAGTAACTTTCAAAAGGGAATTGGATAAATACTTGAAGTGGAAGAATTTGCAGGGCTATGGGGAAAGAGCAGGGGAGTGACACTAATTGGATAGCTCTTTCAAAGAGCCGGTACGAAGGGCTGGATTGTGATTCGATGATTCCATGAAAGCTCTGAAAAGCAAGCTGGCAACAGAGGACGGTTTAAAAACCAGGCACACCGTGGAGTATAGTTTTGCCAGATCGGAGCAGAGTGGCGCAGCGGCAGCGTGCTGGGCCCATAACCCAGAGGTCAATGGATCGAAACCATTCTCTGCTAGCAGTGTGATTAACTTTTTCACCGCACTTTCATTTGATGTCCACAATCAACGTTGCGAGGCTGCAAGACACTTCGCAAAGGGTGAAGTCATGGCAACTGGTCGTGTGGGGACTTCCTGCAGTCCACTTGCAAAGTCAAGACAGTGGGATGTGAAGGCTCAGAAGAGAAAGCTGGCCAAGTGTGTGGTTTGACAGCTCGGGGGCAGTGTTGGCACTCAAGTTCTATTGCTCACAAGCTCAGTATCACTGTGTTTCTAACAGTTTTTGCCGGTATATTTGCAGTTACCTGACAACCACGAAAAGAGGAGGGCGGAAATGGACTTGTGGCACGATAATATGATGACAACTGGTAGTATGTGGACTGCCTGCATCAATTTACAAAGTAAAGATTACCTGATGGGAAGGCTACAAAGACAAAGGTGGAGGAGGGAGTCCTGGACAAAGCAGGTGGAGGGCTTCAACAAGACCATGCTGGCAAGCAGAGTGGTACAGCAGTAGTCACCCATAGCGCTGCAGTGATCAGATTGAAACTATTCTCTGCCCGTAGTCAGGTGAGCTTTTTCAAAGTGCTTGTTTGCGTAATTCTAAAAAGTGGTGTGAAAAGCAAAAGAAGTGATGTCCTTGCAAAGAGAAGAAATTTGTGTTAGCTTTGCAGGGCATTGTGAGGTTGAGAGTGAAACTGACTGGCAGAAAAGTTGATCAGGAGAACATGTGAAGCAAATATTAGCAGTATATTTGTAGGTGGGTGAGCAAATTGCTGTTGAGAATCAATGGAGGAAGGTTGGGTGAGATTTCTGGGAGGATGAAATGATGGCAGCGAGCCGTATGTGAATGGCTGCATCAATTTGCAAAGTTGCGATGATCTGAATGAACGAGAAAGGTGGCAATAGAGGGTGGTTTGCAAGCCAGACCCAGCGAAATAGTACACTCTTATGTCTGAGCAGAGTGGCGCAGCGGAAGCGTGCTGGGCCCATAACCCAGAGGTCAATGGGTCGAAACCCTTCTCTGCTAGCATCAAGATCAACTTTTTCACAACTCATTCGATTTCTGTCCACAATCAAAGCAGCGAGGCTGAGAGGCATTGAGCAAAGGGTCAAGTGATGGCAACGAGTGGTGTGGGGAATTGCTGCAATCCATTTGCAAAGTGAAGATCGTCTTATGTGTCGAGCAGAGAAGGTTAAGGGGAGATTTGATCGAGGTGTTCAAAGTCATGCAGGGTTTTGTTAGAGTAAATAAGGAGAAACTGCTTCCAGTGGCAGAAGGGTCGATAACCAGAGGACACAGATTTCAGGGAATTGAGGCGACATGAGGTAAACAATTTTACGCAGCGAGTTGTTATGATCGGGAATGCACTGCCTGAAATGCTGGTGGAAGCAGATTCAAGAGTAACTTTCAAAAGGGAATTGGATAAATACTTGAAGTGGAAGAATTTGCAGGGCTATGGGGAAAGAGCAGGGGAGTGACACTAATTGGATAGCTCTTTCAAAGAGCCGGTACGAAGGGCTGGATTGTGATTCGATGATTCGATGAAAGCTCTGAAAAGCAAGCTGGCAACAGAGGACGGTTTAAAAACCAGGCACACCGTGGAGTATAGTTTTGCCAGATCGGAGCAGAGTGGCGCAGCGGCAGCGTGCTGGGCCCATAACCCAGAGGTCAATGGATCGAAACCATTCTCTGCTAGCAGTGTGATTAACTTTTTCACCGCACTTTCATTTGATGTCCACAATCAACGTTGCGAGGCTGCAAGACACTTCGCAAAGGGTGAAGTCATGGCAACTGGTCGTGTGGGGACTTCCTGCAGTCCACTTGCAAAGTCAAGACAGTCGGATGTGAAGGCTCAGAAGAGAAAGCTGGCCAAGTGTGTGGTTTGACAGCTAGGGGGCAGTGTTGGCACTCAAGTTCGATTGCTCACAAGCTCAGTATCACTGTGTTTCTAACAGTTTTTGCCGGTATATTTGCAGTTACCTGACAACCACGAAAAGAGGAGGGCGGAAATGGACTTGTGGCACGATAATATGATGACAACTGGTAGTATGTGGACTGCCTGCATCAATTTACAAAGTAAAGATTACCTGATGGGAAGGCTACAAAGACAAAGGTGGAGGAGGGAGTCCTGGACAAAGCAGGTGGAGGGCTTCAACAAGACCATGCTGGCAAGCAGAGTGGTACAGCAGTAGTCACCCATAGCGCTGCAGTGATCAGATTGAAACTATTCTCTGCCCGTAGTCAGGTGAGCTTTTTCAAAGTGCTTGTTTGCGTAATTCTAAAAAGTGGTGTGAAAAGCAAAAGAAGTGATGTCCTTGCAAAGAGAAGAAATTTGTGTTAGCTTTGCAGGGCATTGTGAGGTTGAGAGTGAAACTGACTGGCAGAAAAGTTGATCAGGAGAACATGTGAAGCAAATATTAGCAGTATATTTGTAGGTGGGTGAGCAAATTGCTGTTGAGAATCAATGGAGGAAGGTTGGGTGAGATTTCTGGGAGGATGAAATGATGGCAGCGAGCCGTATGTGAATGGCTGCATCAATTTGCAAAGTTGCGATGATCTGAATGAACGAGAAAGGTGGCAATAGAGGGTGGTTTGCAAGCCAGACCCAGCGAAATAGTGCACTCTTATGTCTGAGCAGAGTGGCGCAGCGGAAGCGTGCTGGGCCCATAACCCAGAGGTCAATGGATCGAAACCATTCTCTGCTAGCATCAAGATCAATTTTTTCACAACTCATTCGATTTCTGTCCACAATCAAAGCAGCGAGGCTGAGAGGCATTGAGCAAAGGGTCAAGTGATGGCAACGAGTGGTGTGGGGAATTGCTGCAATCCATTTGCAAAGTGAAGATCGTCTTAAGTGTGGAGCAGAGATGGTTAAGGGGAGATTTGATCGAGGTGTTCAAAGTCATGCAGGGTTTTGTTAGAGTAAATAAGGAGAAACTGCTTCCAGTGGCAGAAGGGTCGATAACCAGAGGACACAGATTTCAGGGAATTGAGGCGACATGAGGTAAACAATTTTACGCAGCGAGTTGTTATGATCGGGAATGCACTGCCTGAAATGCTGGTGGAAGCAGATTCAAGAGTAACTTTCAAAAGGGAATTGGATAAATACTTGAAGTGGAAGAATTTGCAGGGCTATGGGGAAAGAGCAGGGGAGTGACACTAATTGGATAGCTCTTTCAAAGAGCCGGTACGAAGGGCTGGATTGTGATTCGATGATTCTATGAAAGCTCTGAAAAGCAAGCTGGCAACAGAGGACGGTTTAAAAACCAGGCACACCGTGGAGTATAGTTTTGCCAGATCGGAGCAGAGTGGCGCAGCGGCAGCGTGCTGGGCCCATAACCCAGAGGTCAATGGATCGAAACCATTCTCTGCTAGCAGTGTGATTAACTTTTTCACCGCACTTTCATTTGATGTCCACAATCAACGTTGCGAGGCTGCAAGACACTTCGCAAAGGGTGAAGTCATGGCAACTGGTCGTGTGGGGACTTCCTGCAGTCCACTTGCAAAGTCAAGACAGTCGGATGTGAAGGCTCAGAAGAGAAAGCTGGCCAAGTGTGTGGTTTGACAGCTCGGGGGCAGTGTTGGCACTCAAGTTCGATTGCTCACAAGCTCAGTATCACTGTGTTTCTAACAGTTTTTGCCGGTATATTTGCAGTTACCTGACAACCACGAAAAGAGGAGGGCGGAAATGGACTTGTGGCACGATAATATGATGACAACTGGTAGTATGTGGACTGCCTGCATCAATTTACAAAGTAAAGATTACCTGATGGGAAGGCTACAAAGACAAAGGTGGAGGAGGGAGTCCTGGACAAAGCAGGTGGAGGGCTTCAACAAGACCATGCTGGCAAGCAGAGTGGTACAGCAGTAGTCACCCATAGCGCTGCAGTGATCAGATTGAAACTATTCTCTGCCCGTAGTCAGGTGAGCTTTTTCAAAGTGCTTGTTTGCGTAATTCTAAAAAGTGGTGTGAAAAGCAAAAGAAGTGATGTCCTTGCAAAGAGAAGAAATTTGTGTTAGCTTTGCAGGGCATTGTGAGGTTGAGAGTGAAACTGACTGGCAGAAAAGTTGATCAGGAGAACATGTGAAGCAAATATTAGCAGTATATTTGTAGGTGGGTGAGCAAATTGCTGTTGAGAATCAATGGAGGAAGGTTGGGTGAGATTTCTGGGAGGATGAAATGATGGCAGCGAGCCGTATGTGAATGGCTGCATCAATTTGCAAAGTTGCGATGATCTGAATGAACGAGAAAGGTGGCAATAGAGGGTGGTTTGCAAGCCAGACCCAGCGAAATAGTGCACTCTTATGTCTGAGCAGAGTGGCGCAGCGGAAGCGTGCTGGGCCCATAACCCAGAGGTCAATGGATCGAAACCATTCTCTGCTAGCATCAAGATCAATTTTTTCACAACTCATTCGATTTCTGTCCACAATCAAAGCAGCGAGGCTGAGAGGCATTGAGCAAAGGGTCAAGTGATGGCAACGAGTGGTGTGGGGAATTGCTGCAATCCATTTGCAAAGTGAAGATCGTCTTATGTGTAGAGCAGAGAAGGTTAAGGGGAGATTTGATCGAGGTGTTCAAAGTCATGCAGGGTTTTGTTAGAGTAAATAAGGAGAAACTGCTTCCAGTGGCAGAAGGGTCGATAACCAGAGGACACAGATTTCAGGGAATTGAGGCGACATGAGGTAAACAATTTTACGCAGCGAGTTGTTATGATCGGGAATGCACTGCCTGAAATGCTGGTGGAAGCAGATTCAAGAGTAACTTTCAAAAGGGAATTGGATAAATACTTGAAGTGGAAGAATTTGCAGGGCTATGGGGAAAGAGCAGGGGAGTGACACTAATTGGATAGCTCTTTCAAAGAGCCGGTACGAAGGGCTGGATTGTGATTCGATGATTCTATGAAAGCTCTGAAAAGCAAGCTGGCAACAGAGGACGTTTTAAAAACCAGGCACACCGTGGAGTATAGTTTTGCCAGATCGGAGCAGAGTGGCGCAGCGGCAGCGTGCTGGGCCCATAACCCAGAGGTCAATGGATCGAAACCATTCTCTGCTAGCAGTGTGATTAACTTTTTCACCGCACTTTCATTTGATGTCCACAATCAACGTTGCGAGGCTGCAAGACACTTCGCAAAGGGTGAAGTCATGGCAACTGGTCGTGTGGGGACTTCCTGCAGTCCACTTGCAAAGTCAAGACAGTCGGATGTGAAGGCTCAGAAGAGAAAGCTGGCCAAGTGTGTGGTTTGACAGCTAGGGGGCAGTGTTGGCACTCAAGTTCGATTGCTCACAAGCTCAGTATCACTGTGTTTCTAACAGTTTTTGCCGGTATATTTGCAGTTACCTGACAACCACGAAAAGAGGAGGGCGGAAATGGACTTGTGGCACGATAATATGATGACAACTGGTAGTATGTGGACTGCCTGCATCAATTTACAAAGTAAAGATTACCTGATGGGAAGGCTACAAAGACAAAGGTGGAGGAGGGAGTCCTGGACAAAGCAGGTGGAGGGCTTCAACAAGACCATGCTGGCAAGCAGAGTGGTACAGCAGTAGTCACCCATAGCGCTGCAGTGATCAGATTGAAACTATTCTCTGCCCGTAGTCAGGTGAGCTTTTTCAAAGTGCTTGTTTGCGTAATTCTAAAAAGTGGTGTGAAAAGCAAAAGAAGTGATGTCCTTGCAAAGAGAAGAAATTTGTGTTAGCTTTGCAGGGCATTGTGAGGTTGAGAGTGAAACTGACTGGCAGAAAAGTTGATCAGGAGAACATGTGAAGCAAATATTAGCAGTATATTTGTAGGTGGGTGAGCAAATTGCTGTTGAGAATCAATGGAGGAAGGTTGGGGGAGATTTCTGGGAGGATGAAATGATGGCAGCTAGCCGTATGTGAATGGCTGCATCAATTTGCAAAGTTGCGATGATCTGAATGAACGAGAAAGGTGGCAATAGAGGGTGGTTTGCAAGCCAGACCCAGCGAAATAGTGCACTCTTATGTCTGAGCAGAGTGGCGCAGCGGAAGCGTGCTGGGCCCATAACCCAGAGGTCAATGGGTCGAAACCATTTTCTGCTAGCATCAAGATCAATTTTTTCACAACTCATTCGATGTCTGTCCACAATCAAAGCAGCGAGGCTGAGAGGCATTGAGCAAAGGGTCAAGTGATGGCAACGAGTGGTGTGGGGAATTGCTGCAATCCATTTGCAAAGTGAAGATCGTCTTATGTGTGGAGCAGAGAAGGTTAAGGGGAGATTTGATCGAGGTGTTCAAAGTCATGCAGGGTTTTGTTAGAGTAAATAAGGAGAAACTGCTTCCAGTGGCAGAAGGGTCGATAACCAGAGGACACAGATTTCAGGGAATTGAGGCGACATGAGGTAAACAATTTTACGCAGCGAGTTGTTATGATCGGGAATGCACTGCCTGAAATGCTGGTGGAAGCAGATTCAAGAGTAACTTTCAAAAGGGAATTGGATAAATACTTGAAGTGGAAGAATTTGCAGGGCTATGGGGAAAGAGCAGGGGAGTGACACTAATTGGATAGCTCTTTCAAAGAGCCGGTACGAAGGGCTGGATTGTGATTCGATGATTCTATGAAAGCTCTGAAAAGCAAGCTGGCAACAGAGGACGGTTTAAAAACCAGGCACACCGTGGAGTATAGTTTTGCCAGATCGGAGCAGAGTGGCGCAGCGGCAGCATGCTGGGCCCATAACCCAGAGGTCAATGGATCGAAACCATTCTCTGCTAGCAGTGTGATTAACTTTTTCACCGCACTTTCATTTGATGTCCACAATCAACGTTGCGAGGCTGCAAGACACTTCGCAAAGGGTGAAGTCATGGCAACTGGTCGTGTGGGGACTTCCTGCAGTCCACTTGCAAAGTCAAGACAGTCGGATGTGAAGGCTCAGAAGAGAAAGCTGGCCAAGTGTGTGGTTTGACAGCTAGGGGGCAGTGTTGGCACTCAAGTTCGATTGCTCACAAGCTCAGTATCACTGTGTTTCTAACAGTTTTTGCCGGTATATTTGCAGTTACCTGACAACCACGAAAAGAGGAGGGCGGAAATGGACTTGTGGCACGATAATATGATGACAACTGGTAGTATGTGGACTGCCTGCATCAATTTACAAAGTAAAGATTACCTGATGGGAAGGCTACAAAGACAAAGGTGGAGGAGGGAGTCCTGGACAAAGCAGGTGGAGGGCTTCAACAAGACCATGCTGGCAAGCAGAGTGGTACAGCAGTAGTCACCCATAGCGCTGCAGTGATCAGATTGAAACTATTCTCTGCCCGTAGTCAGGTGAGCTTTTTCAAAGTGCTTGTTTGCGTAATTCTAAAAAGTGGTGTGAAAAGCAAAAGAAGTGATGTCCTTGCAAAGAGAAGAAATTTGTGTTAGCTTTGCAGGGCATTGTGAGGTTGAGAGTGAAACTGACTGGCAGAAAAGTTGATCAGGAGAACATGTGAAGCAAATATTAGCAGTATATTTGTAGGTGGGTGAGCAAATTGCTGTTGAGAATCAATGGAGGAAGGTTGGGTGAGATTTCTGGGAGGATGAAATGATGGCAGCTAGCCGTATGTGAATGGCTGCATCAATTTGCAAAGTTGCGATGATCTGAATGAACGAGAAAGGTGGCAATAGAGGGTGGTTTGCAAGCCAGACCCAGCGAAATAGTGCACTCTTATGTCTGAGCAGAGTGGCGCAGCGGAAGCTTGCTGGGCCCATAACCCAGAGGTCAATGGATCGAAACCATTCTCTGCTAGCATCAAGATCAATTTTTTCACAACTCATTCGATTTCTGTCCACAATCAAAGCAGCGAGGCTGAGAGGCATTGAGCAAAGGGTCAAGTGATGGCAACGAGTGGTGTGGGGAATTGCTGCAATCCATTTGCAAAGTGAAGATCGTCTTATGTGTGGAGCAGAGAAGGTTAAGGGGAGATTTGATCGAGGTGTTCAAAGTCATGCAGGGTTTTGTTAGAGTAAATAAGGAGAAACTGCTTCCAGTGGCAGAAGGGTCGATAACCAGAGGACACAGATTTCAGGGAATTGAGGCGACATGAGGTAAACAATTTTACGCAGCGAGTTGTTATGATCGGGAATGCACTGCCTGAAATGCTGGTGGAAGCAGATTCAAGAGTAACTTTCAAAAGGGAATTGGATAAATACTTGAAGTGGAAGAATTTGCAGGGCTATGGGGAAAGAGCAGGGGAGTGACACTAATTGGATAGCTCTTTCAAAGAGCCGGTACGAAGGGCTGGATTGTGATTCGATGATTCTATGAAAGCTCTGAAAAGCAAGCTGGCAACAGAGGACGTTTTAAAAACCAGGCACACCGTGGAGTATAGTTTTGCCAGATCGGAGCAGAGTGGCGCAGCGGCAGCGTGCTGGGCCCATAACCCAGAGGTCAATGGATCGAAACCATTCTCTGCTAGCAGTGTGATTAACTTTTTCACCGCACTTTCATTTGATGTCCACAATCAACGTTGCGAGGCTGCAAGACACTTCGCAAAGGGTGAAGTCATGGCAACTGGTCGTGTGGGGACTTCCTGCAGTCCACTTGCAAAGTCAAGACAGTCGGATGTGAAGGCTCAGAAGAGAAAGCTGGCCAAGTGTGTGGTTTGACAGCTAGGGGGCAGTGTTGGCACTCAAGTTCGATTGCTCACAAGCTCAGTATCACTGTGTTTCTAACAGTTTTTGCCGGTATATTTGCAGTTACCTGACAACCACGAAAAGAGGAGGGCGGAAATGGACTTGTGGCACGATAATATGATGACAACTGGTAGTATGTGGACTGCCTGCATCAATTTACAAAGTAAAGATTACCTGATGGGAAGGCTACAAAGACAAAGGTGGAGGAGGGAGTCCTGGACAAAGCAGGTGGAGGGCTTCAACAAGACCATGCTGGCAAGCAGAGTGGTACAGCAGTAGTCACCCATAGCGCTGCAGTGATCAGATTGAAACTATTCTCTGCCCGTAGTCAGGTGAGCTTTTTCAAAGTGCTTGTTTGCGTAATTCTAAAAAGTGGTGTGAAAAGCAAAAGAAGTGATGTCCTTGCAAAGAGAAGAAATTTGTGTTAGCTTTGCAGGGCATTGTGAGGTTGAGAGTGAAACTGACTGGCAGAAAAGTTGATCAGGAGAACATGTGAAGCAAATATTAGCAGTATATTTGTAGGTGGGTGAGCAAATTGCTGTTGAGAATCAATGGAGGAAGGTTGGGGGAGATTTCTGGGAGGATGAAATGATGGCAGCTAGCCGTATGTGAATGGCTGCATCAATTTGCAAAGTTGCGATGATCTGAATGAACGAGAAAGGTGGCAATAGAGGGTGGTTTGCAAGCCAGACCCAGCGAAATAGTGCACTCTTATGTCTGAGCAGAGTGGCGCAGCGGAAGCGTGCTGGGCCCATAACCCAGAGGTCAATGGATCGAAACCATTCTCTGCTAGCATCAAGATCAACTTTTTCACAACTCATTCGATTTCTGTCCACAATCAAAGCAGCGAGGCTGAGAGGCATTGAGCAAAGGGTCAAGTGATGGCAACGAGTGGTGTGGGGAATTGCTGCAATCCATTTGCAAAGTGAAGATCGTCTTATGTGTGGAGCAGAGAAGGTTAAGGGGAGATTTGATCGAGGTGTTCAAAGTCATGCAGGGTTTTGTTAGAGTAAATAAGGAGAAACTGCTTCCAGTGGCAGAAGGGTCGATAACCAGAGGACACAGATTTCAGGGAATTGAGGCGACATGAGGTAAACAATTTTACGCAGCGAGTTGTTATGATCGGGAATGCACTGCCTGAAATGCTGGTGGAAGCAGATTCAAGAGTAACTTTCAAAAGGGAATTGGATAAATACTTGAAGTGGAAGAATTTGCAGGGCTATGGGGAAAGAGCAGGGGAGTGACACTAATTGGATAGCTCTTTCAAAGAGCCGGTACGAAGGGCTGGATTGTGATTCGATGATTCGATGAAAGCTCTGAAAAGCAAGCTGGCAACAGAGGACGGTTTAAAAACCAGGCACACCGTGGAGTATAGTTTTGCTAGATCGGAGCAGAGTGGCGCAGCGGCAGCGTGCTGGGCCCATAACCCAGAGGTCAATGGATCGAAACCATTCTCTGCTAGCAGTGTGATTAACTTTTTCACCGCACTTTCATTTGATGTCCACAATCAACGTTGCGAGGCTGCAAGACACTTCGCAAAGGGTGAAGTCATGGCAACTGGTCGTGTGGGGACTTCCTGCAGTCCACTTGCAAAGTCAAGACAGTCGGATGTGAAGGCTCAGAAGAGAAAGCTGGCCAAGTGTGTGGTTTGACAGCTAGGGGGCAGTGTTGGCACTCAAGTTCGATTGCTCACAAGCTCAGTATCACTGTGTTTCTAACAGTTTTTGCCGGTATATTTGCAGTTACCTGACAACCACGAAAAGAGGAGGGCGGAAATGGACTTGTGGCACGATAATATGATGACAACTGGTAGTATGTGGACTGCCTGCATCAATTTACAAAGTAAAGATTACCTGATGGGAAGGCTACAAAGACAAAGGTGGCGGAGGGAGTCCTGGACAAAGCAGGTGGAGGGCTTCAACAAGACCATGCTGGCAAGCAGAGTGGTACAGCAGTAGTCACCCATAGCGCTGCAGTGATCAGATTGAAACTATTCTCTGCCCGTAGTCAGGTGAGCTTTTTCAAAGTGCTTGTTTGCGTAATTCTAAAAAGTGGTGTGAAAAGCAAAAGAAGTGATGTCCTTGCAAAGAGAAGAAATTTGTGTTAGCTTTGCAGGGCATTGTGAGGTTGAGAGTGAAACTGACTGGCAGAAAAGTTGATCAGGAGAACATGTGAAGCAAATATTAGCAGTATATTTGTAGGTGGGTGAGCAAATTGCTGTTGAGAATCAATGGAGGAAGGTTGGGGGAGATTTCTGGGAGGATGAAATGATGGCAGCTAGCCGTATGTGAATGGCTGCATCAATTTGCAAAGTTGCGATGATCTGAATGAACGAGAAAGGTGGCAATAGAGGGTGGTTTGCAAGCCAGACCCAGCGAAATAGTGCACTCTTATGTCTGAGCAGAGTGGCGCAGCGGAAGCGTGCTGGGCCCAGAGGTCAATGGATCGAAACCATTCTCTGCTAGCATCAAGATCAATTTTTTCACAACTCATTCGATTTCTGTCCACAATCAAAGCAGCGAGGCTGAGAGGCATTGAGCAAAGGGTCAAGTGATGGCAACGAGTGGTGTGGGGAATTGCTGCAATCCATTTGCAAAGTGAAGATCGTCTTATGTGTGGAGCAGAGAAGGTTAAGGGGAGATTTGATCGAGGTGTTCAAAGTCATGCAGGGTTTTGTTAGAGTAAATAAGGAGAAACTGCTTCCAGTGGCAGAAGGGTCGATAACCAGAGGACACAGATTTCAGGGAATTGAGGCGACATGAGGTAAACAATTTTACGCAGCGAGTTGTTATGATCGGGAATGCACTGCCTGAAATGCTGGTGGAAGCAGATTCAAGAGTAACTTTCAAAAGGGAATTGGATAAATACTTGAAGTGGAAGAATTTGCAGGGCTATGGGGAAAGAGCAGGGGAGTGACACTAATTGGATAGCTCTTTCAAAGAGCCGGTACGAAGGGCTGGATTGTGATTCGATGATTCTATGAAAGCTCTGAAAAGCAAGCTGGCAACAGAGGACGTTTTAAAAACCAGGCACACCGTGGAGTATAGTTTTGCCAGATCGGAGCAGAGTGGCGCAGCGGCAGCGTGCTGGGCCCATAACCCAGAGGTCAATGGATCGAAACCATTCTCTGCTAGCAGTGTGATTAACTTTTTCACCGCACTTTCATTTGATGTCCACAATCAACGTTGCGAGGCTGCAAGACACTTCGCAAAGGGTGAAGTCATGGCAACTGGTCGTGTGGGGACTTCCTGCAGTCCACTTGCAAAGTCAAGACAGTCGGATGTGAAGGCTCAGAAGAGAAAGCTGGCCAAGTATGTGGTTTGACAGCTAGGGGGCAGTGTTGGCACTCAAGTTCGATTGCTCACAAGCTCAGTGTCACTGTGTTTCTAACAGTTTTTGCCGGTATATTTGCAGTTACCTGACAACCACGAAAAGAGGAGGGCGGAAATGGACTTGTGGCACGATAATATGATGACAACTGGTAGTATGTGGACTGCCTGCATCAATTTACAAAGTAAAGATTACCTGATGGGAAGGCTACAAAGACAAAGGTGGAGGAGGGAGTCCTGGACAAAGCAGGTGGAGGGCTTCAACAAGACCATGCTGGCAAGCAGAGTGGTACAGCAGTAGTCACCCATAGCGCTGCAGTGATCAGATTGAAACTATTCTCTGCCCGTAGTCAGGTGAGCTTTTTCAAAGTGCTTGTTTGCGTAATTCTAAAAAGTGGTGTGAAAAGCAAAAGAAGTGATGTCCTTGCAAAGAGAAGAAATTTGTGTTAGCTTTGCAGGGCATTGTGAGGTTGAGAGTGAAACTGACTGGCAGAAAAGTTGATCAGGAGAACATGTGAAGCAAATATTAGCAGTATATTTGTAGGTGGGTGAGCAAATTGCTGTTGAGAATCAATGGAGGAAGGTTGGGTGAGATTTCTGGGAGGATGAAATGATGGCAGCTAGCCGTATGTGAATGGCTGCATCAATTTGCAAAGTTGCGATGATCTGAATAAACGAGAAAGGTGGCAATAGAGGGTGGTTTGCAAGCCAGACCCAGCGAAATAGTGCATTCTTATGTCTGAGCAGAGTGGCGCAGCGCAAGTGTGCTGGGCCCATAACCCAGAGGTCAATTGGTCGAAACCATTCTCTGCTAGCATCAAGATCAATTTTTTCACAACTCATTCGATTTCTGTCCACAATCAAAGCAGCGAGGCTGAGAGGCATTGAGCAAAGGGTCAAGTGATGGCAACGAGTGGTGTGGGGAATTGCTGCAATCCATTTGCAAAGTGAAGATCGTCTTATGTGTGGAGCAGAGAAGGTTAAGGGGAGATTTGATCGAGGTGTTCAAAGTCATGCAGGGTTTTGTTAGAGTAAATAAGGAGAAACTGCTTCCAGTGGCAGAAGGGTCGATAACCAGAGGACACAGATTTCAGGGAATTGAGGCGACATGAGGTAAACAATTTTACGCAGCGAGTTGTTATGATCGGGAATGCACTGCCTGAAATGCTGGTGGAAGCAGATTCAAGAGTAACTTTCAAAAGGGAATTGGATAAATACTTGAAGTGGAAGAATTTGCAGGGCTATGGGGAAAGAGCAGGGGAGTGACACTAATTGGATAGCTCTTTCAAAGAGCCGGTACGAAGGGCTGGATTGTGATTCGATGATTCTGTGAAAGCTCTGAAAAGCAAGCTGGCAACAGAGGACGGTTTAAAAACCAGTCACACCGTGGAGTATAGTTTTGCCAGATAGGAGCAGAGTGGCGCAGCGGCAGCGTGCTGGGCCCATAACCCAGAGGTCAATGGATCGAAACCATTCTCTGCTAGCAGTGTGATTAACTTTTTCACCGCACTTTCATTTGATGTCCACAATCAACGTTGCGAGGCTGCAAGACACTTCGCAAAGGGTGAAGTCATGGCAACTGGTCGTGTGGGTACTTCCTGCAGTCCACTTGCAAAGTCAAGACAGTCGGATGTGAAGGCTCAGAAGAGAAAGCTGGCCAAGTGTGTGGTTTGACAGCTAGGGGGCAGTGTTGGCACTCAAGTTCGATTGCTCACAAGCTCAGTATCACTGTGTTTCTAACAGTTTTTGCCGGTATATTTGCAGTTACCTGACAACCACGAAAAGAGGAGGGCGGAAATGGACTTGTGGCACGATAATATGATGACAACTGGTAGTATGTGGACTGCCTGCATCAATTTACAAAGTAAAGATTACCTGATGGGAAGGCTACAAAGACAAAGGTGGAGGAGGGAGTCCTGGACAAAGCAGGTGGAGGGCTTCAACAAGACCATGCTGGCAAGCAGAGTGGTACAGCAGTAGTCACCCATAGCGCTGCAGTGATCAGATTGAAACTATTCTCTGCCCGTAGTCAGGTGAGCTTTTTCAAAGTGCTTGTTTGCGTAATTCTAAAAAGTGGTGTGAAAAGCAAAAGAAGTGATGTCCTTGCAAAGAGAAGAAATTTGTGTTAGCTTTGCAGGGCATTGTGAG
The DNA here is from genome assembly GCF_035084215.1 of Heptranchias perlo. Classification (NCBI taxonomy): domain Eukaryota; kingdom Metazoa; phylum Chordata; class Chondrichthyes; order Hexanchiformes; family Hexanchidae; genus Heptranchias; species Heptranchias perlo. The sequence goes on along the minus strand of NC_090326.1, from coordinate 104,375,369 downwards.
GTTGAGAGTGAAACTGACTGGCAGAAAAGTTGATCAGGAGAACATGTGAAGCAAATATTAGCAGTATATTTGCAGGTGGGTGAGCAAATTGCTGTTGAGAATCAATGGAGGAAGGTTGGGTGAGATTTCTGGGAGGATGAAATGATGGCAGCGAGCCGTATGTGAATGGCTGCATCAATTTGCAAAGTTGCGATGATCTGAATGAACGAGAAAGGTGGCAATAGAGGGTGGTTTGCAAGCCAGACCCAGCGAAATAGTGCACTGTTATGTCTGAGCAGAGTGGCGCAGCGGAAGCGTGCTGGGCCCATAACCCAGAGGTCAATGGATCGAAACCATTCTCTGCTAGCATCAAGATCAATTTTTTCACAACTCATTCGATTTCTGTCCACAATCAAAGCAGCGAGGCTGAGAGGCATTGAGCAAAGGGTCAAGTGATGGCAACGAGTGGTGTGGGGAATTGCTGCAATCCATTTGCAAAGTGAAGATCGTCTTATGTGTGGAGCAGAGAAGGTTAAGGGGAGATTTGATCGAGGTGTTCAAAGTCATGCAGGGTTTTGTTAGAGTAAATAAGGAGAAACTGCTTCCAGTGGCAGAAGGGTCGATAACCAGAGGACACAGATTTCAGGGAATTGAGGCGACATGAGGTAAACAATTTTACGCAGCGAGTTGTTATGATCGGGAATGCACTGCCTGAAATGCTGGTGGAAGCAGATTCAAGAGTAACTTTCAAAAGGGAATTGGATAAATACTTGAAGTGGAAGAATTTGCAGGGCTATGGGGAAAGAGCAGGGGAGTGACACTAATTGGATAGCTCTTTCAAAGAGCCGGTACGAAGGGCTGGATTGTGATTCGATGATTCTGTGAAAGCTCTGAAAAGCAAGCTGGCAACAGAGGACGGTTTAAAAACCAGGCACACCGTGGAGTATAGTTTTGCCAGATCGGAGCAGAGTGGCGCAGCGGCAGCGTGCTGGGCCCATAACCCAGAGGTCAATGGATCGAAACCATTCTCTGCTAGCAGTGTGATTAACTTTTTCACCGCACTTTCATTTGATGTCCACAATCAACGTTGCGAGGCTGCAAGACACTTCGCAAAGGGTGAAGTCATGGCAACTGGTCGTGTGGGGACTTCCTGCAGTCCACTTGCAAAGTCAAGACAGTCGGATGTGAAGGCTCAGAAGAGAAAGCTGGCCAAGTGTGTGGTTTGACAGCTAGGGGGCAGTGTTGGCACTCAAGTTCGATTGCTCACAAGCTCAGTATCACTGTGTTTCTAACAGTTTTTGCCGGTATATTTGCAGTTACCTGACAACCACGAAAAGAGGAGGGCGGAAATGGACTTGTGGCACGATAATATGATGACAACTGGTAGTATGTGGACTGCCTGCATCAATTTACAAAGTAAAGATTACCTGATGGGAAGGCTACAAAGACAAAGGTGGAGGAGGGAGTCCTGGACAAAGCAGGTGGAGGGCTTCAACAAGATCATGCTGGCAAGCAGAGTGGTACAGCAGTAGTCACCCATAGCGCTGCAGTGATCAGATTGAAACTATTCTCTGCCCGTAGTCAGGTGAGCTTTTTCAAAGTGCTTGTTTGCGTAATTCTAAAAAGTGGTGTGAAAAGCAAAAGAAGTGATGTCCTTGCAAAGAGAAGAAATTTGTGTTAGCTTTGCAGGGCATTGTGAGGTTGAGAGTGAAACTGACTGGCAGAAAAGTTGATCAGGAGAACATGTGAAGCAAATATTAGCAGTATATTTGTAGGTGGGTGAGCAAATTGCTGTTGAGAATCAATGGAGGAAGGTTGGGTGAGATTTCTGGGAGGATGAAATGATGGCAGCTAGCCGTATGTGAATGGCTGCATCAATTTGCAAAGTTGCGATGATCTGAATGAACGAGAAAGGTGGCAATAGAGGGTGGTTTGCAAGCCAGACCCAGCGAAATAGTGCACTCTTATGTCTGAGCAGAGTGGCGCAGCGGAAGCGTGCTGGGCCCATAACCCAAAAGTCAATGGATCGAAACCATTCTCTGCTAGCATCAAGATCAACTTTTTCACAACTCATTCGATTTCTGTCCACAATCAAAGCAGCGAGGCTGAGAGGCATTGAGCAAAGGGTCAAGTGATGGCAACGAGTGGTGTGGGGAATTGCTGCAATCCATTTGCAAAGTGAAGATCGTCTGATGTGTGGAGCAGAGAAGGTTTAGGGGAGATTTGATCGAGGTGTTCAAAGTCATGCAGGGTTTTGTTAGAGTAAATAAGGAGAAACTGCTTCCAGTGGCAGAAGGGTCGATAACCAGAGGACACAGATTTCAGGGAATTGAGGCGACATGAGGTAAACAATTTTACGCAGCGAGTTGTTATGATCGGGAATGCACTGCCTGAAATGCTGGTGGAAGCAGATTCAAGAGTAACTTTCAAAAGGGAATTGGATAAATACTTGAAGTGGAAGAATTTGCAGGGCTATGGGGAAAGAGCAGGGGAGTGACACTAATTGGATAGCTCTTTCAAAGAGCCGGTACGAAGGGCTGGATTGTGATTCGATGATTCTATGAAAGCTCTGAAAAGCAAGCTGGCAACAGAGGACGGTTTAAAAACCAGGCACACCGTGGAGTATAGTTTTGCCAGATCGGAGCAGAGTGGCGCAGCGGCAGCGTGCTGGGCCCATAACCCAGAGGTCAATGGATCGAAACCATTCTCTGCTAGCAGTGTGATTAACTTTTTCACCGCACTTTCATTTGATGTCCACAATCAACGTTGCGAGGCTGCAAGACACTTCGCAAAGGGTGAAGTCATGGCAACTGGTCGTGTGGGGACTTCCTGCAGTCCACTTGCAAAGTCAAGACAGTCGGATGTGAAGGCTCAGAAGAGAAAGCTGGCCAAGTGTGTGGTTTGACAGCTAGGGGGCAGTGTTGGCACTCAAGTTCGATTGCTCACAAGCTCAGTATCACTGTGTTTCTAACAGTTTTTGCCGGTATATTTGCAGTTACCTGACAACCACGAAAAGAGGAGGGCGGAAATGGACTTGTGGCACGATAATATGATGACAACTGGTAGTATGTGGACTGCCTGCATCAATTTACAAAGTAAAGATTACCTGATGGGAAGGCTACAAAGACAAAGGTGGAGGAGGGAGTCCTGGACAAAGCAGGTGGAGGGCTTCAACAAGACCATGCTGGCAAGCAGAGTGGTACAGCAGTAGTCACCCATAGCGCTGCAGTGATCAGATTGAAACTATTCTCTGCCCGTAGTCAGGTGAGCTTTTTCAAAGTGCTTGTTTGCGTAATTCTAAAAAGTGGTGTGAAAAGCAAAAGAAGTGATGTCCTTGCAAAGAGAAGAAATTTGTGTTAGCTTTGCAGGGCATTGTGAGGTTGAGAGTGAAACTGACTGGCAGAAAAGTTGATCAGGAGAACATGTGAAGCAAATATTAGCAGTATATTTGTAGGTGGGTGAGCAAATTGCTGTTGAGAATCAATGGAGGAAGGTTGGGTGAGATTTCTGGGAGGATGAAATGATGGCAGCGAGCCGTATGTGAATGGCTGCATCAATTTGCAAAGTTGCGATGATCTGAATGAACGAGAAAGGTGGCAATAGAGGGTGGTTTGCAAGCCAGACCCAGCGAAATAGTGCCCTCTTATGCATGAGCAGAGTGGCGCAGCGGAAGCGTGCTGGGCCCATAACCCAGAGGTCAATGGATCGAAACCATTCTCTGCTAGCATCAAGATCAATTTTTTCACAACTCATTCGATTTCTGTCCACAATCAAAGCAGCGAGGCTGAGAGGCATTGAGCAAAGGGTCAAGTGATGGCAACGAGTGGTGTGGGGAATTGCTGCAATCCATTTGCAAAGTGAAGATCGTCTTATGTGTGGAGCAGAGAAGGTTAAGGGGAGATTTGATCGAGGTGTTCAAAGTCATGCAGGGTTTTGTTAGAGTAAATAAGGAGAAACTGCTTCCAGTGGCAGAAGGGTCGATAACCAGAGAACACAGATTTCAGGGAATTGAGGCGACATGAGGTAAACAATTTTACGCAGCGAGTTGTTATGATCGGGAATGCACTGCCTGAAATGCTGGTGGAAGCAGATTCAAGAGTAACTTTCAAAAGGGAATTGGATAAATACTTGAAGTGGAAGAATTTGCAGGGCTATGGGGAAAGAGCAGGGGAGTGACACTAATTGGATAGCTCTTTCAAAGAGCCGGTACGAAGGGCTGGATTGTGATTCGATGATTCTATGAAAGCTCTGAAAAGCAAGCTGGCAACAGAGGACGGTTTAAAAACCAGGCACACCGTGGAGTATAGTTTTGCCAGATCGGAGCAGAGTGGCGCAGCGGCAGCGTGCTGGGCCCATAACCCAGAGGTCAATGGATCGAAACCATTCTCTGCTAGCAGTGTGATTAACTTTTTCACCGCACTTTCATTTGATGTCCACAATCAACGTTGCGAGGCTGCAAGACACTTCGCAAAGGGTGAAGTCATGGCAACTGGTCGTGTGGGGACTTCCTGCAGTCCACTTGCAAAGTCAAGACAGTCGGATGTGAAGGCTCAGAAGAGAAAGCTGGCCAAGTGTGTGGTTTGACAGCTAGGGGGCAGTGTTGGCACTCAAGTTCGATTGCTCACAAGCTCAGTATCACTGTGTTTCTAACAGTTTTTGCCGGTATATTTGCAGTTACCTGACAACCACGAAAAGAGGAGGGCGGAAATGGACTTGTGGCACGATAATATGATGACAACTGGTAGTATGTGGACTGCCTGCATCAATTTACAAAGTAAAGATTACCTGATGGGAAGGCTACAAAGACAAAGGTGGAGGAGGGAGTCCTGGACAAAGCAGGTGGAGGGCTTCAACAAGACCATGCTGGCAAGCAGAGTGGTACAGCAGTAGTCACCCATAGCGCTGCAGTGATCAGATTGAAACTATTCTCTGCCCGTAGTCAGGTGAGCTTTTTCAAAGTGCTTGTTTGCGTAATTCTAAAAAGTGGTGTGAAAAGCAAAAGAAGTGATGTCCTTGCAAAGAGAAGAAATTTGTGTTAGCTTTGCAGGGCATTGTGAGGTTGAGAGTGAAACTGACTGGCAGAAAAGTTGATCAGGAGAACATGTGAAGCAAATATTAGCAGTATATTTGTAGGTGGGTGAGCAAATTGCTGTTGAGAATCAATGGAGGAAGGTTGGGTGAGATTTCTGGGAGGATGAAATGATGGCAGCTAGCCGTATGTGAATGGCTGCATCAATTTGCAAAGTTGCGATGATCTGAATGAACGAGAAAGGTGGCAATAGAGGGTGGTTTGCAAGCCAGACCCAGCGAAATAGTGCACTCTTATGTCTGAGCAGAGTGGCGCAGCGGAAGCGTGCTGGGCCCATAACCCAGAGGTCAATGGATCGAAACCATTCTCTGCTAGCATCAAGATCAATTTTTTCACAACTCATTCGATTTCTGTCCACAATCAAAGCAGCGAGGCTGAGAGGCATTGAGCAAAGGGTCAAGTGATGGCAACGAGTGGTGTGGGGAATTGCTGCAATCCATTTGCAAAGTGAAGATCGTCTTATGTGTGGAGCAGAGAAGGTTAAGGGGAGATTTGATCGAGGTGTTCAAAGTCATGCAGGGTTTTGTTAGAGTAAATAAGGAGAAACTGCTTCCAGTGGCAGAAGGGTCGATAACCAGAGGACACAGATTTCAGGGAATTGAGGCGACATGAGGTAAACAATTTTACGCAGCGAGTTGTTATGATCGGGAATGCACTGCCTGAAATGCTGGTGGAAGCAGATTCAAGAGTAACTTTCAAAAGGGAATTGGATAAATACTTGAAGTGGAAGAATTTGCAGGGCTATGGGGAAAGAGCAGGGGAGTGACACTAATTGGATAGCTCTTTCAAAGAGCCGGTACGAAGGGCTGGATTGTGATTCGATGATTCTATGAAAGCTCTGAAAAGCAAGCTGGCAACAGAGGACGGTTTAAAAACCAGGCACACCGTGGAGTATAGTTTTGTCAGATCGGAGCAGAGTGGCGCAGCGGCAGCGTGCTGGGCCCATAACCCAGAGGTCAATGGATCGAAACCATTCTCTGCTAGCAGTGTGATTAACTTTTTCACCGCACTTTCATTTGATGTCCACAATCAACGTTGCGAGGCTGCAAGACACTTCGCAAAGGGTGAAGTCATGGCAACTGGTCGTGTGGGGACTTCCTGCAGTCCACTTGCAAAGTCAAGACAGTCGGATGTGAAGGCTCAGAAGAGAAAGCTGGCCAAGTGTGTGGTTTGACAGCTAGGGGGCAGTGTTGGCACTCAAGTTCGATTGCTCACAAGCTCAGTATCACTGTGTTTCTAACAGTTTTTGCCGGTATATTTGCAGTTGCCTGACAACCACGAAAAGAGGAGGGCGGAAATGGACTTGTGGCACGATAATATGGTGACAACTGGTAGTATGTGGACTGCCTGCATCAATTTACAAAGTAAAGATTACCTGATGGGAAGGCTACAAAGACAAAGGTGGAGGAGGGAGTCCTGGACAAAGCAGGTGGAGGGCTTCAACAAGACCATGCTGGCAAGCAGAGTGGTACAGCAGTAGTCACCCATAGCGCTGCAGTGATCAGATTGAAACTATTCTCTGCCCGTAGTCAGGTGAGCTTTTTCAAAGTGCTTGTTTGCGTAATTCTAAAAAGTGGTGTGAAAAGCAAAAGAAGTGATGTCCTTGCAAAGAGAAGAAATTTGTGTTAGCTTTGCAGGGCATTGTGAGGTTGAGAGTGAAACTGACTGGCAGAAAAGTTGATCAGGAGAACATGTGAAGCAAATATTAGCAGTATATTTGTAGGTGGGTGAGCAAATTGCTGTTGAGAATCAATGGAGGAAGGTTGGGTGAGATTTCTGGGAGGATGAAAGGATGGCAGCGAGCCGTATGTGAATGGCTGCATCAATTTGCAAAGTTGCGATGATCTGAATGAACGAGAAAGGTGGCAATAGAGGGTGGTTTGCAAGCCAGACCCAGCGAAATAGTGCAGTCTTATGTCTGAGCAGAGTGGCGCAGCGGAAGCGTGCTGGGCCCATAACCCAGAGATCAATGGATCGAAACCCTTCTCTGCTAGCATCAAGATCAATTTTTTCACAACTCATTCGATTTCTGTCCACAATCAAAGCAGCGAGGCTGAGAGGCATTGAGCAAAGGGTCAAGTGATGGCAACGAGTGGTGTGGGGAATTGCTGCAATCCATTTGCAAAGTGAAGATCGTCTTATGTGTGGAGCAGAGAAGGTTAAGGGGAGATTTGATCGAGGTGTTCAAAGTCATGCAGGGTTTTGTTAGAGTAAATAAGGAGAAACTGCTTCCAGTGGCAGAAGGGTCGATAACCAGAGGACACAGATTTCAGGGAATTGAGGCGACATGAGGTAAACAATTTTACGCAGCGAGTTGTTATGATCGGGAATGCACTGCCTGAAATGCTGGTGGAAGCAGATTCAAGAGTAACTTTCAAAAGGGAATTGGATAAATACTTGAAGTGGAAGAATTTGCAGGGCTATGGGGAAAGAGCAGGGGAGTGACACTGATTGGATAGCTCTTTCAAAGAGCCGGTACGAAGGGCTGGATTGTGATTCTATGATTCTATGAAAGCTCTGAAAAGCAAGCTGGCAACAGAGGACGGTTTAAAAACCAGGCACACCGTGGAGTATAGTTTTGCCAGATAGGAGCAGAGTGGCGCAGCGGCAGCGTGCTGGGCCCATAACCCAGAGGTCAATGGATCGAAACCATTCTCTGCTAGCAGTGTGATTAACTTTTTCACCGCACTTTCATTTGATGTCCACAATCAACGTTGCGAGGCTGCAAGACACTTCGCAAAGGGTGAAGTCATGGCAACTGGTCGTGTGGGTACTTCCTGCAGTCCACTTGCAAAGTCAAGACAGTCGGATGTGAAGGCTCAGAAGAGAAAGCTGGCCAAGTGTGTGGTTTGACAGCTAGGGGGCAGTGTTGGCACTCAAGTTCGATTGCTCACAAGCTCAGTATCACTGTGTTTCTAACAGTTTTTGCCGGTATATTTGCAGTTACCTGACAACCACGAAAAGAGGAGGGCGGAAATGGACTTGTGGCACGATAATATGATGACAACTGGTAGTATGTGGACTGCCTGCATCAATTTACAAAGTAAAGATTACCTGATGGGAAGGCTACAAAGACAAAGGTGGAGGAGGGAGTCCTGGACAAAGCAGGTGGAGGGCTTCAACAAGACCATGCTGGCAAGCAGAGTGGTACAGCAGTAGTCACCCATAGCGCTGCAGTGATCAGATTGAAACTATTCTCTGCCCGTAGTCAGGTGAGCTTTTTCAAAGTGCTTGTTTGCGTAATTCTAAAAAGTGGTGTGAAAAGCAAAAGAAGTGATGTCCTTGCAAAGAGAAGAAATTTGTGTTAGCTTTGCAGGGCATTGTGAGGTTGAGAGTGAAACTGACTGGCAGAAAAGTTGATCAGGAGAACATGTGAAGCAAATATTAGCAGTATATTTGTAGGTGGGTGAGCAAATTGCTGTTGAGAATCAATGGAGGAAGGTTGGGTGAGATTTCTGGGAGGATGAAATGATGGCAGCGAGCCGTATGTGAATGGCTGCATCAATTTGCAAAGTTGCGATGATCTGAATGAACGAGAAAGGTGGCAATAGAGGGTGGTTTGCAAGCCAGACCCAGCGAAATAGTGCACTCTTATGTCTGAGCAGAGTGGCGCAGCGGAAGCGTGCTGGGCCCATAACCCAGAGGTCAATGGATCGAAACCATTCTCTGCTAGCATCAAGATCAATTTTTTCACAACTCATTCGATTTCTGTCCACAATCAAAGCAGCGAGGCTGAGAGGCATTGAGCAAAGGGTCAAGTGATGGCAACGAGTGGTGTGGGGAATTGCTGCAATCCATTTGCAAAGTGAAGATCGTCTTCTGTGTAGAGCAGAGAAGGTTAAGGGGAGATTTGATCGAGGTGTTCAAAGTCATGCAGGGTTTTGTTAGAGTAAATAAGGAGAAACTGCTTCCAGTGGCAGAAGGGTCGATAACCAGAGAACACAGATTTCAGGGAATTGAGGCGACATGAGGTAAACAATTTTACGCAGCGAGTTGTTATGATCGGGAATGCACTGCCTGAAATGCTGGTGGAAGCAGATTCAAGAGTAACTTTCAAAAGGGAATTGGATAAATACTTGAAGTGGAAGAATTTGCAGGGCTATGGGGAAAGAGCAGGGGAGTGACACTAATTGGATAGCTCTTTCAAAGAGCCGGTACGAAGGGCTGGATTGTGATTCGATGATTCTATGAAAGCTCTGAAAAGCAAGCTGGCAACAGAGGACGGTTTAAAAACCAGGCACACCGTGGAGTATAGTTTTGCCAGATCGGAGCAGAGTGGCGCAGCGGCAGCGTGCTGGGCCCATAACCCAGAGGTCAATGGATCGAAACCATTCTCTGCTAGCAGTGTGATTAACTTTTTCACCGCACTTTCATTTGATGTCCACAATCAACGTTGCGAGGCTGCAAGACACTTCGCAAAGGGTGAAGTCATGGCAACTGGTCGTGTGGGGACTTCCTGCAGTCCACTTGCAAAGTCAAGACAGTCGGATGTGAAGGCTCAGAAGAGAAAGCTGGCCAAGTGTGTGGTTTGACAGCTAGGGGGCAGTGTTGGCACTCAAGTTCGATTGCTCACAAGCTCAGTATCACTGTGTTTCTAACAGTTTTTGCCGGTATATTTGCAGTTACCTGACAACCACGAAAAGAGGAGGGCGGAAATGGACTTGTGGCACGATAATATGATGACAACTGGTAGTATGTGGACTGCCTGCATCAATTTACAAAGTAAAGATTACCTGATGGGAAGGCTACAAAGACAAAGGTGGAGGAGGGAGTCCTGGACAAAGCAGGTGGAGGGCTTCAACAAGACCATGCTGGCAAGCAGAGTGGTACAGCAGTAGTCACCCATAGCGCTGCAGTGATCAGATTGAAACTATTCTCTGCCCGTAGTCAGGTGAGCTTTTTCAAAGTGCTTGTTTGCGTAATTCTAAAAAGTGGTGTGAAAAGCAAAAGAAGTGATGTCCTTGCAAAGAGAAGAAATTTGTGTTAGCTTTGCAGGGCATTGTGAGGTTGAGAGTGAAACTGACTGGCAGAAAAGTTGATCAGGAGAACATGTGAAGCAAATATTAGCAGTATATTTGTAGGTGGGTGAGCAAATTGCTGTTGAGAATCAATGGAGGAAGGTTGGGTGAGATTTCTGGGAGGATGAAATGATGGCAGCTAGCCGTATGTGAATGGCTGCATCAATTTGCAAAGTTGCGATGATCTGAATGAACGAGAAAGGTGGCAATAGAGGGTGGTTTGCAAGCCAGACCCAGCGAAATAGTGCACTCTTATGTCTGAGCAGAGTGGCGCAGCGGAAGCGTGCTGGGCCCATAACCCAGAGGTCAATGGATCGAAACCATTCTCTGCTAGCATCAAGATCAATTTTTTCACAACTCATTCGATTTCTGTCCACAATCAAAGCAGCGAGGCTGAGAGGCATTGAGCAAAGGGTCAAGTGATGGCAACGAGTGGTGTGGGGAATTGCTGCAATCCATTTGCAAAGTGAAGATCGTCTTATGTGTGGAGCAGAGAAGGTTAAGGGGAGATTTGATCGAGGTGTTCAAAGTCATGCAGGGTTTTGTTAGAGTAAATAAGGAGAAACTGCTTCCAGTGGCAGAAGGGTCGATAACCAGAGGACACAGATTTCAGGGAATTGAGGCGACATGAGGTAAACAATTTTACGCAGCGAGTTGTTATGATCGGGAATGCACTGCCTGAAATGCTGGTGGAAGCAGATTCAAGAGTAACTTTCAAAAGGGAATTGGATAAATACTTGAAGTGGAAGAATTTGCAGGGCTATGGGGAAAGAGCAGGGGAGTGACACTAATTGGATAGCTCTTTCAAAGAGCCGGTACGAAGGGCTGGATTGTGATTCGATGATTCTATGAAAGCTCTGAAAAGCAAGCTGGCAACAGAGGACGGTTTAAAAACCAGGCACACCGTGGAGTATAGTTTTGTCAGATCGGAGCAGAGTGGCGCAGCGGCAGCGTGCTGGGCCCATAACCCAGAGGTCAATGGATCGAAACCATTCTCTGCTAGCAGTGTGATTAACTTTTTCACCGCACTTTCATTTGATGTCCACAATCAACGTTGCGAGGCTGCAAGACACTTCGCAAAGGGTGAAGTCATGGCAACTGGTCGTGTGGGGACTTCCTGCAGTCCACTTGCAAAGTCAAGACAGTCGGATGTGAAGGCTCAGAAGAGAAAGCTGGCCAAGTGTGTGGTTTGACAGCTAGGGGGCAGTGTTGGCACTCAAGTTCGATTGCTCACAAGCTCAGTATCACTGTGTTTCTAACAGTTTTTGCCGGTATATTTGCAGTTGCCTGACAACCACGAAAAGAGGAGGGCGGAAATGGACTTGTGGCACGATAATATGGTGACAACTGGTAGTATGTGGACTGCCTGCATCAATTTACAAAGTAAAGATTACCTGATGGGAAGGCTACAAAGACAAAGGTGGAGGAGGGAGTCCTGGACAAAGCAGGTGGAGGGCTTCAACAAGACCATGCTGGCAAGCAGAGTGGTACAGCAGTAGTCACCCATAGCGCTGCAGTGATCAGATTGAAACTATTCTCTGCCCGTAGTCAGGTGAGCTTTTTCAAAGTGCTTGTTTGCGTAATTCTAAAAAGTGGTGTGAAAAGCAAAAGAAGTGATGTCCTTGCAAAGAGAAGAAATTTGTGTTAGCTTTGCAGGGCATTGTGAGGTTGAGAGTGAAACTGACTGGCAGAAAAGTTGATCAGGAGAACATGTGAAGCAAATATTAGCAGTATATTTGTAGGTGGGTGAGCAAATTGCTGTTGAGAATCAATGGAGGAAGGTTGGGTGAGATTTCTGGGAGGATGAAAGGATGGCAGCGAGCCGTATGTGAATGGCTGCATCAATTTGCAAAGTTGCGATGATCTGAATGAACGAGAAAGGTGGCAATAGAGGGTGGTTTGCAAGCCAGACCCAGCGAAATAGTGCAGTCTTATGTCTGAGCAGAGTGGCGCAGCGGAAGCGTGCTGGGCCCATAACCCAGAGATCAATGGATCGAAACCCTTCTCTGCTAGCATCAAGATCAATTTTTTCACAACTCATTCGATTTCTGTCCACAATCAAAGCAGCGAGGCTGAGAGGCATTGAGCAAAGGGTCAAGTGATGGCAACGAGTGGTGTGGGGAATTGCTGCAATCCATTTGCAAAGTGAAGATCGTCTTATGTGTGGAGCAGAGAAGGTTAAGGGGAGATTTGATCGAGGTGTTCAAAGTCATGCAGGGTTTTGTTAGAGTAAATAAGGAGAAACTGCTTCCAGTGGCAGAAGGGTCGATAACCAGAGGACACAGATTTCAGGGAATTGAGGCGACATGAGGTAAACAATTTTACGCAGCGAGTTGTTATGATCGGGAATGCACTGCCTGAAATGCTGGTGGAAGCAGATTCAAGAGTAACTTTCAAAAGGGAATTGGATAAATACTTGAAGTGGAAGAATTTGCAGGGCTATGGGGAAAGAGCAGGGGAGTGACACTGATTGGATAGCTCTTTCAAAGAGCCGGTACGAAGGGCTGGATTGTGATTCTATGATTCTATGAAAGCTCTGAAAAGCAAGCTGGCAACAGAGGACGGTTTAAAAACCAGGCACACCGTGGAGTATAGTTTTGCCAGATAGGAGCAGAGTGGCGCAGCGGCAGCGTGCTGGGCCCATAACCCAGAGGTCAATGGATCGAAACCATTCTCTGCTAGCAGTGTGATTAACTTTTTCACCGCACTTTCATTTGATGTCCACAATCAACGTTGCGAGGCTGCAAGACACTTCGCAAAGGGTGAAGTCATGGCAACTGGTCGTGTGGGTACTTCCTGCAGTCCACTTGCAAAGTCAAGACAGTCGGATGTGAAGGCTCAGAAGAGAAAGCTGGCCAAGTGTGTGGTTTGACAGCTAGGGGGCAGTGTTGGCACTCAAGTTCGATTGCTCACAAGCTCAGTATCACTGTGTTTCTAACAGTTTTTGCCGGTATATTTGCAGTTACCTGACAACCACGAAAAGAGGAGGGCGGAAATGGACTTGTGGCACGATAATATGATGACAACTGGTAGTATGTGGACTGCCTGCATCAATTTACAAAGTAAAGATTACCTGATGGGAAGGCTACAAAGACAAAGGTGGAGGAGGGAGTCCTGGACAAAGCAGGTGGAGGGCTTCAACAAGACCATGCTGGCAAGCAGAGTGGTACAGCAGTAGTCACCCATAGCGCTGCAGTGATCAGATTGAAACTATTCTCTGCCCGTAGTCAGGTGAGCTTTTTCAAAGTGCTTGTTTGCGTAATTCTAAAAAGTGGTGTGAAAAGCAAAAGAAGTGATGTCCTTGCAAAGAGAAGAAATTTGTGTTAGCTTTGCAGGGCATTGTGAGGTTGAGAGTGAAACTGACTGGCAGAAAAGTTGATCAGGAGAACATGTGAAGCAAATATTAGCAGTATATTTGTAGGTGGGTGAGCAAATTGCTGTTGAGAATCAATGGAGGAAGGTTGGGTGAGATTTCTGGGAGGATGAAATGATGGCAGCGAGCCGTATGTGAATGGCTGCATCAATTTGCAAAGTTGCGATGATCTGAATGAACGAGAAAGGTGGCAATAGAGGGTGGTTTGCAAGCCAGACCCAGCGAAATAGTGCACTCTTATGTCTGAGCAGAGTGGCGCAGCGGAAGCGTGCTGGGCCCATAACCCAGAGGTCAATGGATCGAAACCATTCTCTGCTAGCATCAAGATCAATTTTTTCACAACTCATTCGATTTCTGTCCACAATCAAAGCAGCGAGGCTGAGAGGCATTGAGCAAAGGGTCAAGTGATGGCAACGAGTGGTGTGGGGAATTGCTGCAATCCATTTGCAAAGTGAAGATCGTCTTCTGTGTGGAGCAGAGAAGGTTAAGGGGAGATTTGATCGAGGTGTTCAAAGTCATGCAGGGTTTTGTTAGAGTAAATAAGGAGAAACTGCTTCCAGTGGCAGAAGGGTCGATAACCAGAGGACACAGATTTCAGGGAATTGAGGCGACATGAGGTAAACAATTTTACGCAGCGAGTTGTTATGATCGGGAATGCACTGCCTGAAATGCTGGTGGAAGCAGATTCAAGAGTAACTTTCAAAAGGGAATTGGATAAATACTTGAAGTGGAAGAATTTGCAGGGCTATGGGGAAAGAGCAGGGGAGTGACACTAATTGGATAGCTCTTTCAAAGAGCCGGTACGAAGGGCTGGATTGTGATTCGATGATTCTATGAAAGCTCTGAAAAGCAAGCTGGCAACAGAGGACGGTTTAAAAACCAGGCACACCGTGGAGTATAGTTTTGCCAGATCAGAGCAGAGTGGCGCAGCGGCAGCGTGCTGGGCCCATAACCCAGAGGTCAATGGATCGAAACCATTCTCTGCTAGCAGTGTGATTAACTTTTTCACCGCACTTTCATTTGATGTCCACAATCAACGTTGCGAGGCTGCAAGACACTTCGCAAAGGGTGAAGTCATGGCAACTGGTCGTGTGGGTACTTCCTGCAGTCCACTTGCAAAGTCAAGACAGTCGGATGTGAAGGCTCAGAAGAGAAAGCTGGCCAAGTGTGTGGTTTGACAGCTAGGGGGCAGTGTTGGCACTCAAGTTCGATTGCTCACAAGCTCAGTATCACTGTGTTTCTAACAGTTTTTGCCGGTATATTTGCAGTTACCTGACAACCACGAAAAGAGGAGGGCGGAAATGGACTTGTGGCACGATAATATGATGACAACTGGTAGTATGTGGACTGCCTGCATCAATTTACAAAGTAAAGATTACCTGATGGGAAGGCTACAAAGACAAAGGTGGAGGAGGGAGTCCTGGACAAAGCAGGTGGAGGGCTTCAACAAGACCATGCTGGCAAGCAGAGTGGTACAGCAGTAGTCACCCATAGCGCTGCAGTGATCAGATTGAAACTATTCTCTGCCCGTAGTCAGGTGAGCTTTTTCAAAGTGCTTGTTTGCGTAATTCTAAAAAGTGGTGTGAAAAGCAAAAGAAGTGATGTCCTTGCAAAGAGAAGAAATTTGTGTTAGCTTTGCAGGGCATTGTGAGGTTGAGAGTGAAACTGACTGGCAGAAAAGTTGATCAGGAGAACATGTGAAGCAAATATTAGCAGTATATTTGTAGGTGGGTGAGCAAATTGCTGTTGAGAATCAATGGAGGAAGGTTGGGTGAGATTTCTGGGAGGATGAAATGATGGCAGCTAGCCGTATGTGAATGGCTGCATCAATTTGCAAAGTTGCGATGATCTGAATGAACGAGAAAGGTGGCAATAGAGGGTGGTTTGCAAGCCAGACCCAGCGAAATAGTGCACTCTTATGTCTGAGCAGAGTGGCGCAGCGGAAGCGTGCTGGGCCCATAACCCAGAGGTCAATGGATCAAAACCATTCTCTGCTAGCATCAAGATCAACTTTTTCACAACTCATTCGATTTCTGTCCACAATCAAAGCAGCGAGGCTGAGAGGCATTGAGCAAAGGGTCAAGTGATGGCAACGAGTGGTGTGGGGAATTGCTGCAATCCATTTGCAAAGTGAAGATCGTCTTATGTGTGGAGCAGAGAAGGTTAAGGGGAGATTTGATCGAGGTGTTCAAAGTCATGCAGGGTTTTGTTGGAGTAAATAAGGAGAAACTGCTTCCAGTGGCAGAAGGGTCGATAACCAGAGGACACAGATTTCAGGGAATTGAGGCGACATGAGGTAAACAATTTTACGCAGCGAGTTGTTATGATCGGGAATGCACTGCCTGAAATGCTGGTGGAAGCAGATTCAAGAGTAACTTTCAAAAGGGAATTGGATAAATACTTGAAGTGGAAGAATTTGCAGGGCTATGGGGAAAGAGCAGGGGAGTGACACTAATTGGATAGCTCTTTCAAAGAGCCGGTACGAAGGGCTGGATTGTGATTCGATGATTCTATGAAAGCTCTGAAAAGCAAGCTGGCAACAGAGGACGGTTTAAAAACCAGGCACACCGTGGAGTATAGTTTTGCCAGATCGGAGCAGAGTGGCGCAGCGGCAGCGTGCTGGGCCCATAACCCAGAGGTCAATGGATCGAAACCATTCTCTGCTAGCAGTGTGATTAACTTTTTCACCGCACTTTCATTTGATGTCCACAATCAACGTTGCGAGGCTGCAAGACACTTCGCAAAGGGTGAAGTCATGGCAACTGGTCGTGTGGGGACTTCCTGCAGTCCACTTGCAAAGTCAAGACAGTCGGATGTGAAGGCTCAGAAGAGAAAGCTGGCCAAGTGTGTGGTTTGACAGCTAGGGGGCAGTGTTGGCACTCAAGTTCGATTGCTCACAAGCTCAGTATCACTGTGTTTCTAACAGTTTTTGCCGGTATATTTGCAGTTACCTGACAACCACGAAAAGAGGAGGGCGGAAATGGACTTGTGGCACGATAATATGATGACAACTGGTAGTATGTGGACTGCCTGCATCAATTTACAAAGTAAAGATTACCTGATGGGAAGGCTACAAAGACAAAGGTGGAGGAGGGAGTCCTGGACAAAGCAGGTGGAGGGCTTCAACAAGACCATGCTGGCAAGCAGAGTGGTACAGCAGTAGTCACCCATAGCGCTGCAGTGATCAGATTGAAACTATTCTCTGCCCGTAGTCAGGTGAGCTTTTTCAAAGTGCTTGTTTGCGTAATTCTAAAAAGTGGTGTGAAAAGCAAAAGAAGTGATGTCCTTGCAAAGAGAAGAAATTTGTGTTAGCTTTGCAGGGCATTGTGAGGTTGAGAGTGAAACTGACTGGCAGAAAAGTTGATCAGGAGAACATGTGAAGCAAATATTAGCAGTATATTTGTAGGTGGGTGAGCAAATTGCTGTTGAGAATCAATGGAGGAAGGTTGGGTGAGATTTCTGGGAGGATGAAATGATGGCAGCTAGCCGTATGTGAATGGCTGCATCAATTTGCAAAGTTGCGATGATCTGAATGAACGAGAAAGGTGGCAATAGAGGGTGGTTTGCAAGCCAGACCCAGCGAAATAGTGCACTCTTATGTCTGAGCAGAGTGGCGCAGCGGAAGCGTGCTGGGCCCATAACCCAGACGTCAATTGGTCGAAACAATTCTCTGCTAGCATCAAGATCAATTTTTTCACAACTCATTCGATTTCTGTCCACAATCAAAGCAGCGAGGCTGAGAGGCATTGAGCAAAGGGTCAAGTGATGGCAACGAGTGGTGTGGGGAATTGCTGCAATCCATTTGCAAAGTGAAGATCGTCTTATGTGTGGAGCAGAGAAGGTTAAGGGGAGATTTGATCGAGGTGTTCAAAGTCATGCAGGGTTTTGTTAGAGTAAATAAGGAGAAACTGCTTCCAGTGGCAGAAGGGTCGATAACCAGAGGACACAGATTTCAGGGAATTGAGGCGACATGAGGTAAACAATTTTACGCAGCGAGTTGTTATGATCGGGAATGCACTGCCTGAAATGCTGGTGGAAGCAGATTCAAGAGTAACTTTCAAAAGGGAATTGGATAAATACTTGAAGTGGAAGAATTTGCAGGGCTATGGGGAAAGAGCAGGGGAGTGACACTAATTGGATAGCTCTTTCAAAGAGCCGGTACGAAGGGCTGGATTGTGATTCGATGATTCCATGAAAGCTCTGAAAAGCAAGCTGGCAACAGAGGACGGTTTAAAAACCAGGCACACCGTGGAGTATAGTTTTGCCAGATCGGAGCAGAGTGGCGCAGCGGCAGCGTGCTGGGCCCATAACCCAGAGGTCAATGGATCGAAACCATTCTCTGCTAGCAGTGTGATTAACTTTTTCACCGCACTTTCATTTGATGTCCACAATCAACGTTGCGAGGCTGCAAGACACTTCGCAAAGGGTGAAGTCATGGCAACTGGTAGTGTGGGGACTTCCTGCAGTCCACTTGCAAAGTCAAGACAGTCGGATGTGAAGGCTCAGAAGAGAAAGCTGGCCAAGTGTGTGGTTTGACAGCTAGGGGGCAGTGTTGGCACTCAAGTTCGATTGCTCACAAGCTCAGTATCACTGTGTTTCTAACAGTTTTTGCCGGTATATTTGCAGTTACCTGACAACCACGAAAAGAGGAGGGCGGAAATGGACTTGTGGCACGATAATATGATGACAACTGGTAGTATGTGGACTGCCTGCATCAATTTACAAAATAAAGATTACCTGATGGGAAGGCTACAAAGACAAAGGTGGAGGAGGGAGTCCTGGACAAAGCAGGTGGAGGGCTTCAACAAGACCATGCTGGCAAGCAGAGTGGTACAGCAGTAGTCACCCATAGCGCTGCAGTGATCAGATTGAAACTATTCTCTGCCCGTAGTCAGGTGAGCTTTTTCAAAGTGCTTGTTTGCGTAATTCTAAAAAGTGGTGTGAAAAGCAAAAGAAGTGATGTCCTTGCAAAGAGAAGAAATTTGTGTTAGCTTTGTAGGGCATTGTGAGGTTGAGAGTGAAACTGACTGGCAGAAAAGTTGATCAGGAGAACATGTGAAGCAAATATTAGCAGTATATTTGTAGGTGGGTGAGCAAATTGCTGTTGAGAATCAATGGAGGAAGGTTGGGTGAGATTTCTGGGAGGATGAAATGATGGCAGCTAGCCGTATGTGAATGGCTGCATCAATTTGCAAAGTTGCGATGATCTGAATGAACGAGAAAGGTGGCAATAGAGGGTGGTTTGCAAGCCAGACCCAGCGAAACAGTGCACTATTATGTCTGAGCAGAGTGGCGCAGCGGAAGCGTGCTGGGCCCATAACCCAGAGGTCAATGGATCGAAACCATTCTCTGCTAGCATCAAGATGAACTTTTTCACAACTCATTCGATTTCTGTCCACAATCAAAGCAGCGAGGCTGAGAGGCATTGAGCAAAGGGTCAAGTGATGGCAACGAGTGGTGTGGGGAATTGCTGCAATCCATTTGCAAAGTGAAGATCGTCTTTTGTGTGGAGCAGAGAAGTTTAAGGGGAGATTTGATCGAGGTGTTCAAAGTCATGCAGGGTTTTGTTAGAGTAAATAAGGAGAAACTGCTTCCAGTGGCAGAAGGGTCGATAACCAGAGGACACAGATTTCAGGGAATTGAGGCGACATGAGGTAAACAATTTTACGCAGCGAGTTGTTATGATCGGGAATGCACTGCCTGAAATGCTGGTGGAAGCAGATTCAAGAGTAACTTTCAAAAGGGAATTGGATAAATACTTGAAGTGGAAGAATTTGCAGGGCTATGGGGAAAGAGCAGGGGAGTGACACGAATTGGATAGCTCTTTCAAAGAGCCGGTACGAAGGGCTGGATTGTGATTCGATGATTCCATGAAAGCTCTGAAAAGCAAGCTGGCAACAGAGGACGGTTTAAAAACCAGGCACACCGTGGAGTATAGTTTTGCCAGATCGGAGCAGAGTGGCGCAGCGGCAGCGTGCTGGGCCCATAACCCAGAGGTCAATGGATCGAAACCATTCTCTGCTAGCAGTGTGATTAACTTTTTCACCGCACTTTCATTTGATGTCCACAATCAACGTTGCGAGGCTGCAAGACACTTCGCAAAGGGTGAAGTCATGGCAACTGGTCGTGTGGGGACTTCCTGCAGTCCACTTGCAAAGTCAAGACAGTCGGATGTGAAGGCTCAGAAGAGAAAGCTGGCCAAGTGTGTGGTTTGACAGCTGGGGGGCAGTGTTGGCACTCAAGTTCGATTGCTCACAAGCTCAGTATCACTGTGTTTCTAACAGTTTTTGCCGGTATATTTGCAGTTACCTGACAACCACGAAAAGAGGAGGGCGGAAATGGACTTGTGGCACGATAATATGATGACAACTGGTAGTATGTGGACTGCCTGCATCAATTTACAAAGTAAAGATTACCTGATGGGAAGGCTACAAAGACAAAGGTGGCGGAGGGAGTCCTGGACAAAGCAGGTGGAGGGCTTCAACAAGACCATGCTGGCAAGCAGAGTGGTACAGCAGTAGTCACCCATAGCGCTGCAGTGATCAGATTGAAACTATTCTCTGCCCGTAGTCAGGTGAGCTTTTTCAAAGTGCTTGTTTGCGTAATTCTAAAAAGTGGTGTGAAAAGCAAAAGAAGTGATGTCCTTGCAAAGAGAAGAAATTTGTGTTAGCTTTGCAGGGCATTGTGAGGTTGAGAGTGAAACTGACTGGCAGAAAAGTTGATCAGGAGAACATGTGAAGCAAATATTAGCAGTATATTTGTAGGTGGGTGAGCAAATTGCTGTTGAGAATCAATGGAGGAAGGTTGGGTGAGATTTCTGGGAGGATGAAATGATGGCAGCGAGCCGTATGTGAATGGCTGCATCAATTTGCAAAGTTGCGATGATCTGAATGAACGAGAAAGGTGGCAATAGAGGGTGGTTTGCAAGCCAGACCCAGCGAAATAGTGCACTCTTATGTCTGAGCAGAGTGGCGCAGCGGAAGCGTGCTGGGCCCATAACCCAGAGGTCAATGGATCGAAACCATTCTCTGCTAGCATCAAGATCAATTTTTTCACAACTCATTCGATTTCTGTCCACAATCAAAGCAGCGAGGCTGAGAGGCATTGAGCAAAGGGTCAAGTGATGGCAACGAGTGGTGTGGGGAATTGCTGCAATCCATTTGCAAAGTGAAGATCGTCTTATGTGTGGAGCAGAGAAGGTTAAGGGGAGATTTGATCGAGGTGTTCAAAGTCATGCAGGGTTTTGTTAGAGTAAATAAGGAGAAACTGCTTCCAGTGGCAGAAGGGTCGATAACCAGAGGACACAGATTTCAGGGAATTGAGGCGACATGAGGTAAACAATTTTACGCAGCGAGTTGTTATGATCGGGAATGCACTGCCTGAAATGCTGGTGGAAGCAGATTCAAGAGTAACTTTCAAAAGGGAATTGGATAAATACTTGAAGTGGAAGAATTTGCAGGGCTATGGGGAAAGAGCAGGGGAGTGACACTAATTGGATAGCTCTTTCAAAGAGCCGGTACGAAGGGCTGGATTGTGATTCGATGATTCCATGAAAGCTCTGAAAAGCAAGCTGGCAACAGAGGACGGTTTAAAAACCAGGCACACCGTGGAGTATAGTTTTGCCAGATCGGAGCAGAGTGGAGCAGCGGCAGCATGCTGGGCCCATAACCCAGAGGTCAATGGATCGAAACCATTCTCTGCTAGCAGTGTGATTAACTTTTTCACCGCACTTTCATTTGATGTCCACAATCAACGTTGCGAGGCTGCAAGACACTTCGCAAAGGGTGAAGTCATGGCAACTGGTCGTGTGGGGACTTCCTGCAGTCCACTTGCAAAGTCAAGACAGTCGGATGTGAAGGCTCAGAAGAGAAAGCTGGCCAAGTGTGTGGTTTGACAGCTAGGGGGCAGTGTTGGCACTCAAGTTCGATTGCTCACAAGCTCAGTATCACTGTGTTTCTAACAGTTTTTGCCGGTATATTTGCAGTTATCTGACAACCACGAAAAGAGGAGGGCGGAAATGGACTTGTGGCACGATAATATGATGACAACTGGTAGTATGTGGACTGCCTGCATCAATTTACAAAGTAAAGATTACCTGATGGGAAGGCTACAAAGACAAAGGTGGAGGAGGGAGTCCTGGACAAAGCAGGTGGAGGGCTTCAACAAGACCATGCTGGCAAGCAGAGTGGTACAGCAGTAGTCACCCATAGCGCTGCAGTGATCAGATTGAAACTATTCTCTGCCCGTAGTCAGGTGAGCTTTTTCAAAGTGCTTGTTTGCGTAATTCTAAAAAGTGGTGTGAAAAGCAAAAGAAGTGATGTCCTTGCAAAGAGAAGAAATTTGTGTTAGCTTTGCAGGGCATTGTGAGGTTGAGAGTGAAACTGACTGGCAGAAAAGTTGATCAGGAGAACATGTGAAGCAAATATTAGCAGTATATTTGTAGGTGGGTGAGCAAATTGATGTTGAGAATCAATGGAGGAAGGTTGGGTGAGATTTCTGGGAGGATGAAATGATGGCAGCTAGCCGTATGTGAATGGCTGCATCAATTTGCAAAGTTGCGATGATCTGAATGAACGAGAAAGGTGGCAATAGAGGGTGGTTTGCAAGCCAGACCGAGCGAAATAGTGCACTCTTATGTCTGAGCAGAGTGGCGCAGCGGAAGCGTGCTGGGCCCATAACCCAGAGGTCAATGGATCGAAACCATTCTCTGCTAGCATCAAGATCAATTTTTTCACAACTCATTCGATTTCTGTCCACAATCAAAGCAGCGAGGCTGAGAGGCATTGAGCAAAGGGTCAAGTGATGGCAACGAGTGGTGTGGGGAATTGCTGCAATCCATTTGCAAAGTGAAGATCGTCTTATGTGTGGAGCAGAGAAGGTTAAGGGGAGATTTGATCGAGGTGTTCAAAGTCATGCAGGGTTTTGTTAGAGTAAATAAGGAGAAACTGCTTCCAGTGGCAGAAGGGTCGATAACCAGAGGACACAGATTTCAGGGAATTGAGGCGACATGAGGTAAACAATTTTACGCAGCGAGTTGTTATGATCGGGAATGCACTGCCTGAAATGCTGGTGGAAGCAGATTCAAGAGTAACTTTCAAAAGGGAATTGGATAAATACTTGAAGTGGAAGAATTTGCAGGGCTATGGGGAAAGAGCAGGGGAGTGACACTAATTGGATAGCTCTTTCAAAGAGCCGGTACGAAGGGCTGGATTGTGATTCGATGATTCCATGAAAGCTCTGAAAAGCAAGCTGGCAACAGAGGACGGTTTAAAAACCAGGCACACCGTGGAGTATAGTTTTGCCAGATTGGAGCAGAGTGGAGCAGCGGCAGCATGCTGGGCCCATAACCCAGAGGTCAATGGATCGAAACCATTCTCTGCTAGCAGTGTGATTAACTTTTTCACCGCACTTTCATTTGATGTCCACAATCAACGTTGCGAGGCTGCAAGACACTTCGCAAAGGGTGAAGTCATGGCAACTGGTCGTGTGGGGACTTCCTGCAGTCCACTTGCAAAGTCAAGACAGTCGGATGTGAAGGCTCAGAAGAGAAAGCTGGCCAAGTGTGTGGTTTGACAGCTAGGGGGCAGTGTTGGCACTCAAGTTCGATTGCTCACAAGCTCAGTATCACTGTGTTTCTAACAGTTTTTGCCGGTATATTTGCAGTTATCTGACAACCACGAAAAGTGGAGGGCGGAAATGGACTTGTGGCACGATAATATGATGACAACTGGTAGTATGTGGACTGCCTGCATCAATTTACAAAGTAAAGATTACCTGATGGGAAGGCTACAAAGACAAAGGTGGAGGAGGGAGTCCTGGACAAAGCAGGTGGAGGGCTTCAACAAGACCATGCTGGCAAGCAGAGTGGTACAGCAGTAGTCACCCATAGCGCTGCAGTGATCAGATTGAAACTATTCTCTGCCCGTAGTCAGGTGAGCTTTTTCAAAGTGCTTGTTTGCGTAATTCTAAAAAGTGGTGTGAAAAGCAAAAGAAGTGATGTCCTTGCAAAGAGAAGAAATTTGTGTTAGCTTTGCAGGGAATTGTGAGGTTGAGAGTGAAACTGACTGGCAGAAAAGTTGATCAGGAGAACATGTGAAGCAAATATTAGCAGTATATTTGTAGGTGGGTGAGCAAATTGCTGTTGAGAATCAATGGAGGAAGGTTGGGGGAGATTTCTGGGAGGATGAAATGATGGCAGCTAACCGTATGTGAATGGCTGCATCAATTTGCAAAGTTGCGATGATCTGAATGAACGAGAAAGGTGGCAATAGAGGGTGGTTTGCAAGCCAGACCGAGCGAAATAGTGCACTCTTATGTCTGAGCAGAGTGGCGCAGCGGAAGCGTGCTGGGCCCATAACCCAGAGGTCAATGGATCGAAACCATTCTCTGCTAGCATCAAGATCAATTTTTTCACAACTCATTCGATTTCTGTCCACAATCAAAGCAGCGAGGCTGAGAGGCATTGAGCAAAGGGTCAAGTGATGGCAACGAGTGGTGTGGGGAATTGCTGCAATCCATTTGCAAAGTGAAGATCGTCTTATGTGTGGAGCAGAGAAGGTTAAGGGGAGATTTGATCGAGGTGTTCAAAGTCATGCAGGGTTTTGTTAGAGTAAATAAGGAGAAACTGCTTCCAGTGGCAGAAGGGTCGATAACCAGAGGACACAGATTTCAGGGAATTGAGGCGACATGAGGTAAACAATTTTACGCAGCGAGTTGTTATGATCGGGAATGCACTGCCTGAAATGCTGGTGGAAGCAGATTCAAGAGTAACTTTCAAAAGGGAATTGGATAAATACTTGAAGTGGAAGAATTTGCAGGGCTATGGGGAAAGAGCAGGGGAGTGACACTAATTGGATAGCTCTTTCAAAGAGCCGGTACGAAGGGCTGGATTGTGATTCTGTGATTCTATGAAAGCTCTGAAAAGCAAGCTGGCAACAGAGGACGGTTTAAAAACCAGGCACACCGTGGAGTATAATTTTGCAAGATCGGAGCAGAGTGGCGCAGCGGCAGCGTGCTCGGCCCATAACCCAGAGGTCAATGGATCGAAACCATTCTCTGCTAGCAGTGTGATTAACTTTTTCACCGCACTTTCATTTGATGTCCACAATCAACGTTGCGAGGCTGCAAGACACTTCGCAAAGGGTGAAGTCATGGCAACTGGTCGTGTGGGGACTTCCTGCAGTCCACTTGCAAAGTCAAGACAGTCGGATGTGAAGGCTCAGAAGAGAAAGCTGGCCAAGTGCGTGGTTTGACAGCTAGGGGGCAGTGTTGGCACTCAAGTTCGATTGCTCACAAGCTCAGTATCACTGTGTTTCTAACAGTTTTTGCCGGTATATTTGCAGTTACCTGACAACCACGAAAAGAGGAGGGCGGAAATGGACTTGTGGCACGATAATATGATGACAACTGGTAGTATGTGGACTGCCTGCATCAATTTACAAAGTAAAGATTACCTGATGGGAAGGCTACAAAGACAAAGGTGGAGGAGGGAGTCCTGGACAAAGCAGGTGGAGGGCTTCAACAAGACCATGCTGGCAAGCAGAGTGGTACAGCAGTAGTCACCCATAGCGCTGCAGTGATCAGATTGAAACTATTCTCTGCCCGTAGTCAGGTGAGCTTTTTCAAAGTGCTTGTTTGCGTAATTCTAAAAAGTGGTGTGAAAAGCAAAAGAAGTGATGTCCTTGCAAAGAGAAGAAATTTGTGTTAGCTTTGCAGGGCATTGTGAGGTTGAGAGTGAAACTGACTGGCAGAAAAGTTGATCAGGAGAACATGTGAAGCAAATATTAGCAGTATATTTGTAGGTGGGTGAGCAAATTGCTGTTGAGAATCAATGGAGGAAGGTTGGGTGTGATTTCTGGGAGGATGAAATGATGGCAGCGAGCCGTATGTGAATGGCTGCATCAATTTGAAAAGTTGCGATGATCTGAATGAACGAGAAAGGTGGCAATAGAGGGTGGTTTGCAAGCCAGACCCAGCGAAATAGTGCACTCTTATGTCTGAGCAGAGTGGCGCAGCGGAAGCGTGCTGGGCCCATAACCCAGAGGTCAATGGATCGAAACCATTCTCTGCTAGCATCAAGATCAATTTTTTCACAACTCATTCGATTTCTGTCCACAATCAAAGCAGCGAGGCTGAGAGGCATTGAGCAAAGGGTCAAGTGATGGCAACGAGTGGTGTGGGGAATTGCTGCAATCCATTTGCAAAGTGAAGATCGTCTTATGTGTGGAGCAGAGAAGGTTAAGGGGAGATTTGATCGAGGTGTTCAAAGTCATGCAGGGTTTTGTTAGAGTAAATAAGGAGAAACTGCTTCCAGTGGCAGAAGGGTCGATAACCAGAGGACACAGATTTCAGGGAATTGAGGCGACATGAGGTAAACAATTTTACGCAGCGAGTTGTTATGATCGGGAATGCACTGCCTGAAATGCTGGTGGAAGCAGATTCAAGAGTAACTTTCAAAAGGGAATTGGATAAATACTTGAAGTGGAAGAATTTGCAGGGCTATGGGGAAAGAGCAGGGGAGTGACACTAATTGGATAGCTCTTTCAAAGAGCCGGTACGAAGGGCTGGATTGTGATTCGATGATTCTATGAAAGCTCTGAAAAGCAAGCTGGCAACAGAGGACGGTTTAAAAACCAGGCACACCGTGGAGTATAATTTTGCCAGATCGGAGCAGAGTGGCGCAGCGGCAGCGTGCTGGGCCCATAACCCAGAGGTCAATGGATCGAAACCATTCTCTGCTAGCAGTGTGATTAACTTTTTCACCGCACTTTCATTTGATGTCCACAATCAACGTTGCGAGGCTGCAAGACACTTCGCAAAGGGTGAAGTCATGGCAACTGGTCGTGTGGGGACTTCCTGCAGTCCACTTGCAAAGTCAAGACAGTCGGATGTGAAGGCTCAGAAGAGAAAGCTGGCCAAGTGTGTGGTTTGACAGCTAGGGGGCAGTGTTGGCACTCAAGTTCGATTGCTCACAAGCTCAGTATCACTGTGTTTCTAACAGTTTTTGCCGGTATATTTGCAGTTACCTGACAACCACGAAAAGAGGAGGGCGGAAATGGACTTGTGGCACGATAATATGATGACAACTGGTAGTATGTGGACTGCCTGCATCAATTTACAAAGTAAAGATTACCTGATGGGAAGGCTACAAAGACAAAGGTGGAGGAGGGAGTCCTGGACAAAGCAGGTGGAGGGCTTCAACAAGACCATGCTGGCAAGCAGAGTGGTACAGCAGTAGTCACCCATAGCGCTGCAGTGATCAGATTGAAACTATTCTCTGCCCGTAGTCAGGTGAGCTTTTTCAAAGTGCTTGTTTGCGTAATTCTAAAAAGTGGTGTGAAAAGCAAAAGAAGTGATGTCCTTGCAAAGAGAAGAAATTTGTGTTAGCTTTGCAGGGCATTGTGAGGTTGAGAGTGAAACTGACTGGCAGAAAAGTTGATCAGGAGAACATGTGAAGCAAATATTAGCAGTATATTTGTAGGTGGGTGAGCAAATTGCTGTTGAGAATCAATGGAGGAAGGTTGGGTGAGATTTCTGGGAGGATGAAATGATGGCAGCTAGCCGTATGTGAATGGCTGCATCAATTTGCAAAGTTGCGATGATCTGAATGAACGAGAAAGGTGGCAATAGAGGGTGGTTTGCAAGCCAGACCCAGCGAAATAGTGCACTCTTATGTCTGAGCAGAGTGGCGCAGCGGAAGCGTGCTGGGCCCATAACCCAGAGGTCAATGGGTCGAAACCATTCTCTGCTAGCATCAAGATCAATTTTTTCACAACTCATTCGATTTCTGTCCACAATCAAAGCAGCGAGGCTGAGAGGCATTGAGCAAAGGGTCAAGTGATGGCAACGAGTGGTGTGGGGAATTGCTGCAATCCATTTGCAAAGTGAAGATCGTCTTATGTGTGGAGCAGAGAAGGTTAAGGGGAGATTTGATCGAGGTGTTCAAAGTCATGCAGGGTTTTGTTAGAGTAAATAAGGAGAAACTGCTTCCAGTGGCAGAAGGGTCGATAACCAGAGGACACAGATTTCAGGGAATTGAGGCGACATGAGGTAAACAATTTTACGCAGCGAGTTGTTATGATCGGGAATGCACTGCCTGAAATGCTGGTGGAAGCAGATTCAAGAGTAACTTTCAAAAGGGAATTGGATAAATACTTGAAGTGGAAGAATTTGCAGGGCTATGGGGAAAGAGCAGGGGAGTGACACTAATTGGATAGCTCTTTCAAAGAGCCGGTACGAAGGGCTGGATTGTGATTCGATGATTCTATGAAAGCTCTGAAAAGCAAGCTGGCAACAGAGGACGGTTTAAAAACCAGGCACACCGTGGAGTATAGTTTTGCCAGATCGGAGCAGAGTGGCGCAGCGGCAGCGTGCTGGGCCCATAACCCAGAGGTCAATGGATCGAAACCATTCTCTGCTAGCAGTGTGATTAACTTTTTCACCGCACTTTCATTTGATGTCCACAATCAACGTTGCGAGGCTGCAAGACACTTCGCAAAGGGTGAAGTCATGGCAACTGGTCGTGTGGGGACTTCCTGCAGTCCACTTGCAAAGTCAAGACAGTCGGATGTGAAGGCTCAGAAGAGAAAGCTGGCCAAGTGTGTGGTTTGACAGCTAGGGGGCAGTGTTGGCACTCAAGTTCGATTGCTCACAAGCTCAGTATCACTGTGTTTCTAACAGTTTTTGCCGGTATATTTGCAGTTACCTGACAACCACGAAAAGAGGAGGGCGGAAATGGACTTGTGGCACGATAATATGATGACAACTGGTAGTATGTGGACTGCCTGCATCAATTTACAAAGTAAAGATTACCTGATGGGAAGGCTACAAAGACAAAGGTGGAGGAGGGAGTACTGGACAAAGCAGGTGGAGGGCTTCAACAAGACCATGCTGGCAAGCAGAGTGGTACAGCAGTAGTCACCCATAGCGCTGCAGTGATCAGATTGAAACTATTCTCTGCCCGTAGTCAGGTGAGCTTTTTCAAAGTGCTTGTTTGCGTAATTCTAAAAAGTGGTGTGAAAAGCAAAAGAAGTGATGTCCTTGCAAAGAGAAGAAATTTGTGTTAGCTTTGCAGGGCATTGTGAGGTTGAGAGTGAAACTGACTGGCAGAAAAGTTGATCAGGAGAACATGTGAAGCAAATATTAGCAGTATATTTGTAGGTGGGTGAGCAAATTGCTGTTGAGAATCAATGGAGGAAGGTTGGGTGAGATTTCTGGGAGGATGAAATGATGGCAGCTAGCCGTATGTGAATGGCTGCATCAATTTGCAAAGTTGCGATGATCTGAATGAACGAGAAAGGTGGCAATAGAGGGTGGTTTGCAAGCCAGACCCAGCGAAATAGTGCACTCTTATGTCTGAGCAGAGTGGCGCAGCGGAAGCGTGCTGGGCCCAGAACCCAAAAGTCAATGGATCGAAACCATTCTCTGCTAGCATCAAGATCAACTTTTTCACAACTCATTCGATTTCTGTCCACAATCAAAGCAGCGAGGCTGAGAGGCATTGAGCAAAGGGTCAAGTGATGGCAACGAGTGGTGTGGGGAATTGCTGCAATCCATTTGCAAAGTGAAGATCGTCTTATGTGTGGAGAAGAGAAGGTTAAGGGGAGATTTGATCGAGGTGTTCAAAGTCATGCAGGGTTTTGTTAGAGTAAATAAGGAGAAACTGCTTCCAGTGGCAGAAGGGTCGATAACCAGAGGACACAGATTTCAGGGAATTGAGGCGACATGAGGTAAACAATTTTACGCAGCGAGTTGTTATGATCGGGAATGCACTGCCTGAAATGCTGGTGGAAGCAGATTCAAGAGTAACTTTCAAAAGGGAATTGGATAAATACTTGAAGTGGAAGAATTTGCAGGGCTATGGGGAAAGAGCAGGGGAGTGACACTAATTGGATAGCTCTTTCAAAGAGCCGGTACGAAGGGCTGGATTGTGATTCGATGATTCTATGAAAGCTCTGAAAAGCAAGCTGGCAACAGAGGACGTTTTAAAAACCAGGCACACCGTGGAGTATAGTTTTGCCAGATCGGAGCAGAGTGGCGCAGCGGCAGCGTGCTGGGCCCATAACCCAGAGGTCAATGGATCGAAACCATTCTCTGCTAGCAGTGTGATTAACTTTTTCACCGCACTTTCATTTGATGTCCACAATCAACGTTGCGAGGCTGCAAGACACTTCGCAAAGGGTGAAGTCATGGCAACTGGTCGTGTGGGGACTTCCTGCAGTCCACTTGCAAAGTCAAGACAGTCGGATGTGAAGGCTCAGAAGAGAAAGCTGGCCAAGTGTGTGGTTTGACAGCTAGGGGGCAGTGTTGGCACTCAAGTTCGATTGCTCACAAGCTCAGTATCACTGTGTTTCTAACAGTTTTTGCCGGTATATTTGCAGTTACCTGACAACCACGAAAAGAGGAGGGCGGAAATGGACTTGTGGCACGATAATATGATGACAACTGGTAGTATGTGGACTGCCTGCATCAATTTACAAAGTAAAGATTACCTGATGGGAAGGCTACAAAGACAAAGGTGGAGGAGGGAGTCCTGGACAAAGCAGGTGGAGGGCTTCAACAAGACCATGCTGGCAAGCAGAGTGGTACAGCAGTAGTCACCCATAGCGCTGCAGTGATCAGATTGAAACTATTCTCTGCCCGTAGTCAGGTGAGCTTTTTCAAAGTGCTTGTTTGCGTAATTCTAAAAAGTGGTGTGAAAAGCAAAAGAAGTGATGTCCTTGCAAAGAGAAGAAATTTGTGTTAGCTTTGCAGGGCATTGTGAGGTTGAGAGTGAAACTGACTGGCAGAAAAGTTGATCAGGAGAACATGTGAAGCAAATATTAGCAGTATATTTGTAGGTGGGTGAGCAAATTGCTGTTGAGAATCAATGGAGGAAGGTTGGGGGAGATTTCTGGGAGGATGAAATGATGGCAGCTAGCCGTATGTGAATGGCTGCATCAATTTGCAAAGTTGCGATGATCTGAATGAACGAGAAAGGTGGCAATAGAGGGTGGTTTGCAAGCCAGACCCAGCGAAATAGTGCACTCTTATGTCTGAGCAGAGTGGCGCAGCGGAAGCGTGCTGGGCCCATAACCCAGAGATCAATGGGTCGAAACCATTTTCTGCTAGCATCAAGATCAATTTTTTCACAACTCATTCGATGTCTGTCCACAATCAAAGCAGCGAGGCTGAGAGGCATTGAGCAAAGGGTCAAGTGATGGCAACGAGTGGTGTGGGGAATTGCTGCAATCCATTTGCAAAGTGAAGATCGTCTTATGTGTGGAGCAGAGAAGGTTAAGGGGAGATTTGATCGAGGTGTTCAAAGTCATGCAGGGTTTTGTTAGAGTAAATAAGGAGAAACTGCTTCCAGTGGCAGAAGGGTCGATAACCAGAGGACACAGATTTCAGGGAATTGAGGCGACATGAGGTAAACAATTTTACGCAGCGAGTTGTTATGATCGGGAATGCACTGCCTGAAATGCTGGTGGAAGCAGATTCAAGAGTAACTTTCAAAAGGGAATTGGATAAATACTTGAAGTGGAAGAATTTGCAGGGCTATGGGGAAAGAGCAGGGGAGTGACACTAATTGGATAGCTCTTTCAAAGAGCCGGTACGAAGGGCTGGATTGTGATTCGATGATTCTATGAAAGCTCTGAAAAGCAAGCTGGCAACAGAGGACGGTTTAAAAACCAGGCACACCGTGGAGTATAGTTTTGCCAGATCGGAGCAGAGTGGCGCAGCGGCAGCGTGCTGGGCCCATAACCCAGAGGTCAATGGATCGAAACCATTCTCTGCTAGCAGTGTGATTAACTTTTTCACCGCACTTTCATTTGATGTCCACAATCAACGTTGCGAGGCTGCAAGACACTTCGCAAAGGGTGAAGTCATGGCAACTGGTCGTGTGGGGACTTCCTGCAGTCCACTTGCAAAGTCAAGACAGTCGGATGTGAAGGCTCAGAAGAGAAAGCTGGCCAAGTGTGTGGTTTGACAGCTAGGGGGCAGTGTTGGCACTCAAGTTCGATTGCTCACAAGCTCAGTATCACTGTGTTTCTAACAGTTTTTGCCGGTATATTTGCAGTTACCTGACAACCACGAAAAGAGGAGGGCGGAAATGGACTTGTGGCACGATAATATGATGACAACTGGTAGTATGTGGACTGCCTGCATCAATTTACAAAGTAAAGATTACCTGATGGGAAGGCTACAAAGACAAAGGTGGAGGAGGGAGTCCTGGACAAAGCAGGTGGAGGGCTTCAACAAGACCATGCTGGCAAGCAGAGTGGTACAGCAGTAGTCACCCATAGCGCTGCAGTGATCAGATTGAAACTATTCTCTGCCCGTAGTCAGGTGAGCTTTTTCAAAGTGCTTGTTTGCGTAATTCTAAAAAGTGGTGTGAAAAGCAAAAGAAGTGATGTCCTTGCAAAGAGAAGAAATTTGTGTTAGCTTTGTAGGGCATTGTGAGGTTGAGAGTGAAACTGACTGGCAGAAAAGTTGATCAGGAGAACATGTGAAGCAAATATTAGCAGTATATTTGTAGGTGGGTGAGCAAATTGCTGTTGAGAATCAATGGAGGAAGGTTGGGTGAGATTTCTGGGAGGATGAAATGATGGCAGCTAGCCGTATGTGAATGGCTGCATCAATTTGCAAAGTTGCGATGATCTGAATGAACGAGAAAGGTGGCAATAGAGGGTGGTTTGCAAGCCAGACCCAGCGAAACAGTGCACTCTTATGTCTGAGCAGAGTGGCGCAGCGGAAGCGTGCTGGGCCCATAACCCAGAGGTCAATGGATCAAAACCATTCTCTGCTAGCATCAAGATCAACTTTTTCACAACTCATTCGATTTCTGTCCACAATCAAAGCAGCGAGGCTGAGAGGCATTGAGCAAAGGGTCAAGTGATGGCAACGAGTGGTGTGGGGAATTGCTGCAATCCATTTGCAAAGTGAAGATCGTCTTATGTGTGGAGCAGAGAAGGTTAAGGGGAGATTTGATCGAGGTGTTCAAAGTCATGCAGGGT
This sequence comes from Heptranchias perlo, assembly GCF_035084215.1. Taxonomy (NCBI): domain Eukaryota; kingdom Metazoa; phylum Chordata; class Chondrichthyes; order Hexanchiformes; family Hexanchidae; genus Heptranchias; species Heptranchias perlo. The sequence continues at coordinate 104,342,915 of NC_090326.1, read as the reverse complement.
TTTGTTAGAGTAAATAAGGAGAAACTGCTTCCAGTGGCAGAAGGGTCGATAACCAGAGGACACAGATTTCAGGGAATTGAGGCGACATGAGGTAAACAATTTTACGCAGCGAGTTGTTATGATCGGGAATGCACTGCCTGAAATGCTGGTGGAAGCAGATTCAAGAGTAACTTTCAAAAGGGAATTGGATAAATACTTGAAGTGGAAGAATTTGCAGGGCTATGGGGAAAGAGCAGGGGAGTGACACTAATTGGATAGCTCTTTCAAAGAGCCGGTACGAAGGGCTGGATTGTGATTCTATGATTCTATGAAAGCTCTGAAAAGCAAGCTGGCAACAGAGGACGGTTTAAAAACCAGGCACACCGTGGAGTATAGTTTTGCCAGATCGGAGCAGAGTGGCGCAGCGGCAGCGTGCTGGGCCCATAACCCAGAGGTCAATGGATCGAAACCATTCTCTGCTAGCAGTGTGATTAACTTTTTCACCGCACTTTCATTTGATGTCCACAATCAACGTTGCGAGGCTGCAAGACACTTCGCAAAGGGTGAAGTCATGGCAACTGGTCGTGTGGGGACTTCCTGCAGTCCACTTGCAAAGTCAAGACAGTCGGATGTGAAGGCTCAGAAGAGAAAGCTGGCCAAGTGTGTGGTTTGACAGCTAGGGGGCAGTGTTGGCACTCAAGTTCGATTGCTCACAAGCTCAGTATCACTGTGTTTCTAACAGTTTTTGCCGGTATATTTGCAGTTACCTGACAACCACGAAAAGAGGAGGGCGGAAATGGACTTGTGGCACGATAATATGATGACAACTGGTAGTATGTGGACTGCCTGCATCAATTTACAAAGTAAAGATTACCTGATGGGAAGGCTACAAAGACAAAGGTGGAGGAGGGAGTCCTGGACAAAGCAGGTGGAGGGCTTCAACAAGACCATGCTGGCAAGCAGAGTGGTACAGCAGTAGTCACCCATAGCGCTGCAGTGATCAGATTGAAACTATTCTCTGCCCGTAGTCAGGTGAGCTTTTTCAAAGTGCTTGTTTGCGTAATTCTAAAAAGTGGTGTGAAAAGCAAAAGAAGTGATGTCCTTGCAAAGAGAAGAAATTTGTGTTAGCTTTGCAGGGCATTGTGAGGTTGAGAGTGAAACTGACTGGCAGAAAAGTTGATCAGGAGAACATGTGAAGCAAATATTAGCAGTATATTTGTAGGTGGGTGAGCAAATTGCTGTTGAGAATCAATGGAGGAAGGTTGGGTGAGATTTCTGGGAGGATGAAATGATGGCAGCTAGCCGTATGTGAATGGCTGCATCAATTTGCAAAGTTGCGATGATCTGAATGAACGAGAAAGGTGGCAATAGAGGGTGGTTTGCAAGCCAGACCCAGCGAAATAGTGCACTCTTATGTCTGAGCAGAGTGGCGCAGCGGAAGCTTGCTGGGCCCATAACCCAGAGGTCAATGGATCGAAACCATTCTCTGCTAGCATCAAGATCAATTTTTTCACAACTCATTCGATTTCTGTCCACAATCAAAGCAGCGAGGCTGAGAGGCATTGAGCAAAGGGTCAAGTGATGGCAACGAGTGGTGTGGGGAATTGCTGCAATCCATTTGCAAAGTGAAGATCGTCTTCTGTGTGGAGCAGAGAAGGTTAAGGGGAGATTTGATCGAGGTGTTCAAAGTCATGCAGGGTTTTGTTAGAGTAAATAAGGAGAAACTGCTTCCAGTGGCAGAAGGGTCGATAACCAGAGGACACAGATTTCAGGGAATTGAGGCGACATGAGGTAAACAATTTTACGCAGCGAGTTGTTATGATCGGGAATGCACTGCCTGAAATGCTGGTGGAAGCAGATTCAAGAGTAACTTTCAAAAGGGAATTGGATAAATACTTGAAGTGGAAGAATTTGCAGGGCTATGGGGAAAGAGCAGGGGAGTGACACTAATTGGATAGCTCTTTCAAAGAGCCGGTACGAAGGGCTGGATTGTGATTCGATGATTCTATGAAAGCTCTGAAAAGCAAGCTGGCAACAGAGGACGGTTTAAAAACCAGGCACACCGTGGAGTATAGTTTTGCCAGATCGGAGCAGAGTGGCACAGCGGCAGCGTGCTGGGCCCATAACCCAGAGGTCAATGGATCGAAACCATTCTCTGCTAGCAGTGTGATTAACTTTTTCACCGCACTTTCATTTGATGTCCACAATCAACGTTGCGAGGCTGCAAGACACTTCGCAAAGGGTGAAGTCATGGCAACTGGTCGTGTGGGGACTTCCTGCAGTCCACTTGCAAAGTCAAGACAGTCGGATGTGAAGGCTCAGAAGAGAAAGCTGGCCAAGTGTGTGGTTTGACAGCTAGGGGGCAGTGTTGGCACTCAAGTTCGATTGCTCACAAGCTCAGTATCACTGTGTTTCTAACAGTTTTTGCCGGTATATTTGCAGTTACCTGACAACCACGAAAAGAGGAGGGCGGAAATGGACTTGTGGCACGATAATATGATGACAACTGGTAGTATGTGGACTGCCTGCATCAATTTACAAAGTAAAGATTACCTGATGGGAAGGCTACAAAGACAAAGGTGGAGGAGGGAGTCCTGGACAAAGCAGGTGGAGGGCTTCAACAAGACCATGCTGGCAAGCAGAGTGGTACAGCAGTAGTCACCCATAGCGCTGCAGTGATCAGATTGAAACTATTCTCTGCCCGTAGTCAGGTGAGCTTTTTCAAAGTGCTTGTTTGCGTAATTCTAAAAAGTGGTGTGAAAAGCAAAAGAAGTGATGTCCTTGCAAAGAGAAGAAATTTGTGTTAGCTTTGCAGGGCATTGTGAGGTTGAGAGTGAAACTGACTGGCAGAAAAGTTGATCAGGAGAACATGTGAAGCAAATATTAGCAGTATATTTGTAGGTGGGTGAGCAAATTGCTGTTGAGAATCAATGGAGGAAGGTTGGGGGAGATTTCTGGGAGGATGAAATGATGGCAGCTAGCCGTATGTGAATGGCTGCATCAATTTGCAAAGTTGCGATGATCTGAATGAACGAGAAAGGTGGCAATAGAGGGTGGTTTGCAAGCCAGACCCAGCGAAATAGTGCACTCTTATGTCTGAGCAGAGTGGCGCAGCGGAAGCGTGCTGGGCCCATAACCCAGAGGTCAATGGATCGAAACCATTCTCTGCTAGCATCAAGATCAACTTTTTCACAACTCATTCGATTTCTGTCCACAATCAAAGCAGCGAGGCTGAGAGGCATTGAGCAAAGGGTCAAGTGATGGCAACGAGTGGTGTGGGGAATTGCTGCAATCCATTTGCAAAGTGAAGATCGTCTTATGTGTGGAGCAGAGAAGGTTAAGGGGAGATTTGATCGAGGTGTTCAAAGTCATGCAGGGTTTTGTTAGAGTAAATAAGGAGAAACTGCTTCCAGTGGCAGAAGGGTCGATAACCAGAGGACACAGATTTCAGGGAATTGAGGCGACATGAGGTAAACAATTTTACGCAGCGAGTTGTTATGATCGGGAATGCACTGCCTGAAATGCTGGTGGAAGCAGATTCAAGAGTAACTTTCAAAAGGGAATTGGATAAATACTTGAAGTGGAAGAATTTGCAGGGCTATGGGGAAAGAGCAGGGGAGTGACACTAATTGGATAGCTCTTTCAAAGAGCCGGTACGAAGGGCTGGATTGTGATTCGATGATTCTATGAAAGCTCTGAAAAGCAAGCTGGCAACAGAGGACGGTTTAAAAACCAGGCACACCGTGGAGTATAGTTTTGCCAGATCGGAGCAGAGTGGCGCAGCGGCAGCGTGCTGGGCCCATAACCCAGAGGTCAATGGATCGAAACCATTCTCTGCTAGCAGTGTGATTAACTTTTTCACCGCACTTTCATTTGATGTCCACAATCAACGTTGCGAGGCTGCAAGACACTTCGCAAAGGGTGAAGTCATGGCAACTGGTCGTGTGGGGACTTCCTGCAGTCCACTTGCAAAGTCAAGACAGTCGGATGTGAAGGCTCAGAAGAGAAAGCTGGCCAAGTGTGTGGTTTGACAGCTAGGGGGCAGTGTTGGCACTCAAGTTCGATTGCTCACAAGCTCAGTATCACTGTGTTTCTAACAGTTTTTGCCGGTATATTTGCAGTTACCTGACAACCACGAAAAGAGGAGGGCGGAAATGGACTTGTGGCACGATAATATGATGACAACTGGTAGTATGTGGACTGCCTGCATCAATTTACAAAGTAAAGATTACCTGATGGGAAGGCTACAAAGACAAAGGTGGAGGAGGGAGTACTGGACAAAGCAGGTGGAGGGCTTCAACAAGACCATGCTGGCAAGCAGAGTGGTACAGCAGTAGTCACCCATAGCGCTGCAGTGATCAGATTGAAACTATTCTCTGCCCGTAGTCAGGTGAGCTTTTTCAAAGTGCTTGTTTGCGTAATTCTAAAAAGTGGTGTGAAAAGCAAAAGAAGTGATGTCCTTGCAAAGAGAAGAAATTTGTGTTAGCTTTGCAGGGCATTGTGAGGTTGAGAGTGAAACTGACTGGCAGAAAAGTTGATCAGGAGAACATGTGAAGCAAATATTAGCAGTATATTTGTAGGTGGGTGAGCAAATTGCTGTTGAGAATCAATGGAGGAAGGTTGGGTGAGATTTCTGGGAGGATGAAATGATGGCAGCTAGCCGTATGTGAATGGCTGCATCAATTTGCAAAGTTGCGATGATCTGAATGAACGAGAAAGGTGGCAATAGAGGGTGGTTTGCAAGCCAGACCCAGCGAAATAGTGCACTCTTATGTCTGAGCAGAGTGGCGCAGCGGAAGCGTGCTGGGCCCATAACCCAAAAGTCAATGGATCGAAACCATTCTCTGCTAGCATCAAGATCAACTTTTTCACAACTCATTCGATTTCTGTCCACAATCAAAGCAGCGAGGCTGAGAGGCATTGAGCAAAGGGTCAAGTGATGGCAACGAGTGGTGTGGGGAATTGCTGCAATCCATTTGCAAAGTGAAGATCGTCTTATGTGTGGAGAAGAGAAGGTTAAGGGGAGATTTGATCGAGGTGTTCAAAGTCATGCAGGGTTTTGTTAGAGTAAATAAGGAGAAACTGCTTCCAGTGGCAGAAGGGTCGATAACCAGAGGACACAGATTTCAGGGAATTGAGGCGACATGAGGTAAACAATTTTACGCAGCGAGTTGTTATGATCGGGAATGCACTGCCTGAAATGCTGGTGGAAGCAGATTCAAGAGTAACTTTCAAAAGGGAATTGGATAAATACTTGAAGTGGAAGAATTTGCAGGGCTATGGGGAAAGAGCAGGGGAGTGACACTAATTGGATAGCTCTTTCAAAGAGCCGGTACGAAGGGCTGGATTGTGATTCGATGATTCTATGAAAGCTCTGAAAAGCAAGCTGGCAACAGAGGACGGTTTAAAAACCAGGCACACCGTGGAGTATAGTTTTGCCAGATCGGAGCAGAGTGGCGCAGCGGCAGCGTGCTGGGCCCATAACCCAGAGGTCAATGGATCGAAACCATTCTCTGCTAGCAGTGTGATTAACTTTTTCACCGCACTTTCATTTGATGTCCACAATCAACGTTGCGAGGCTGCAAGACACTTCGCAAAGGGTGAAGTCATGGCAACTGGTCGTGTGGGGACTTCCTGCAGTCCACTTGCAAAGTCAAGACAGTCGGATGTGAAGGCTCAGAAGAGAAAGCTGGCCAAGTGTGTGGTTTGACAGCTAGGGGGCAGTGTTGGCACTCAAGTTCGATTGCTCACAAGCTCAGTATCACTGTGTTTCTAACAGTTTTTGCCGGTATATTTGCAGTTACCTGACAACCACGAAAAGAGGAGGGCGGAAATGGACTTGTGGCACGATAATATGATGACAACTGGTAGTATGTGGACTGCCTGCATCAATTTACAAAGTAAAGATTACCTGATGGGAAGGCTACAAAGACAAAGGTGGAGGAGGGAGTCCTGGACAAAGCAGGTGGAGGGCTTCAACAAGACCATGCTGGCAAGCAGAGTGGTACAGCAGTAGTCACCCATAGCGCTGCAGTGATCAGATTGAAACTATTCTCTGCCCGTAGTCAGGTGAGCTTTTTCAAAGTGCTTGTTTGCGTAATTCTAAAAAGTGGTGTGAAAAGCAAAAGAAGTGATGTCCTTGCAAAGAGAAGAAATTTGTGTTAGCTTTGCAGGGCATTGTGAGGTTGAGAGTGAAACTGACTGGCAGAAAAGTTGATCAGGAGAACATGTGAAGCAAATATTAGCAGTATATTTGTAGGTGGGTGAGCAAATTGCTGTTGAGAATCAATGGAGGAAGGTTGGGTGAGATTTCTGGGAGGATGAAATGATGGCAGCTAGCCGTATGTGAATGGCTGCATCAATTTGCAAAGTTGCGATGATCTGAATGAACGAGAAAGGTGGCAATAGAGGGTGGTTTGCAAGCCAGACCCAGCGAAATAGTGCACTCTTATGTCTGAGCAGAGTGGCGCAGCGGAAGCGTGCTGGGCCCATAACCCAGAGGTCAATGGATCGAAACCATTCTCTGCTAGCATCAAGATCAATTTTTTCACAACTCATTCGATTTCTGTCCACAATCAAAGCAGCGAGGCTGAGAGGCATTGAGCAAAGGGTCAAGTGATGGCAACGAGTGGTGTGGGGAATTGCTGCAATCCATTTGCAAAGTGAAGATCGTCTTATGTGTGGAGCAGAGAAGGTTAAGGGGAGATTTGATCGAGGTGTTCAAAGTCATGCAGGGTTTTGTTAGAGTAAATAAGGAGAAACTGCTTCCAGTGGCAGAAGGGTCGATAACCAGAGGACACAGATTTCAGGGAATTGAGGCGACATGAGGTAAACAATTTTACGCAGCGAGTTGTTATGATCGGGAATGCACTGCCTGAAATGCTGGTGGAAGCAGATTCAAGAGTAACTTTCAAAAGGGAATTGGATAAATACTTGAAGTGGAAGAATTTGCAGGGCTATGGGGAAAGAGCAGGGGAGTGACACTAATTGGATAGCTCTTTCAAAGAGCCGGTACGAAGGGCTGGATTGTGATTCTATGATTCTATGAAAGCTCTGAAAAGCAAGCTGGCAACAGAGGACGGTTTAAAAACCAGGCACACCGTGGAGTATAGTTTTGCCAGATCGGAGCAGAGTGGCGCAGCGGCAGCGTGCTGGGCCCATAACCCAGAGGTCAATGGATCGAAACCATTCTCTGCTAGCAGTGTGATTAACTTTTTCACCGCACTTTCATTTGATGTCCACAATCAACGTTGCGAGGCTGCAAGACACTTCGCAAAGGGTGAAGTCATGGCAACTGGTCGTGTGGGGACTTCCTGCAGTCCACTTGCAAAGTCAAGACAGTCGGATGTGAAGGCTCAGAAGAGAAAGCTGGCCAAGTGTGTGGTTTGACAGCTAGGGGGCAGTGTTGGCACTCAAGTTCGATTGCTCACAAGCTCAGTATCACTGTGTTTCTAACAGTTTTTGCCGGTATATTTGCAGTTACCTGACAACCACGAAAAGAGGAGGGCGGAAATGGACTTGTGGCACGATAATATGATGACAACTGGTAGTATGTGGACTGCCTGCATCAATTTACAAAGTAAAGATTACCTGATGGGAAGGCTACAAAGACAAAGGTGGAGGAGGGAGTCCTGGACAAAGCAGGTGGAGGGCTTCAACAAGACCATGCTGGCAAGCAGAGTGTTACAGCAGTAGTCACCCATAGCGCTGCAGTGATCAGATTGAAACTATTCTCTGCCCGTAGTCAGGTGAGCTTTTTCAAAGTGCTTGTTTGCGTAATTCTAAAAAGTGGTGTGAAAAGCAAAAGAAGTGATGTCCTTGCAAAGAGAAGAAATTTGTGTTAGCTTTGCAGGGCATTGTGAGGTTGAGAGTGAAACTGACTGGCAGAAAAGTTGATCAGGAGAACATGTGAAGCAAATATTAGCAGTATATTTGTAGGTGGGTGAGCAAATTGCTGTTGAGAATCAATGGAGGAAGGTTGGGTGAGATTTCTGGGAGGATGAAATGATGGCAGCGAGCCGTATGTGAATGGCTGCATCAATTTGCAAAGTTGCGATGATCTGAATGAACGAGAAAGGTGGCAATAGAGGGTGGTTTGCAAGCCAGACCCAGCGAAATAGTGCACTCTTATGTCTGAGCAGAGTGGCGCAGCGGAAGCTTGCTGGGCCCATAACCCAGAGGTCAATGGATCGAAACCATTCTCTGCTAGCATCAAGATCAATTTTTTCACAACTCATTCGATTTCTGTCCACAATCAAAGCAGCGAGGCTGAGAGGCATTGAGCAAAGGGTCAAGTGATGGCAACGAGTGGTGTGGGGAATTGCTGCAATCCATTTGCAAAGTGAAGATCGTCTTATGTGTGGAGCAGAGAAGGTTAAGGGGAGATTTGATCGAGGTGTTCAAAGTCATGCAGGGTTTTGTTAGAGTAAATAAGGAGAAACTGCTTCCAGTGGCAGAAGGGTCGATAACCAGAGGACACAGATTTCAGGGAATTGAGGCGACATGAGGTAAACAATTTTACGCAGCGAGTTGTTATGATCGGGAATGCACTGCCTGAAATGCTGGTGGAAGCAGATTCAAGAGTAACTTTCAAAAGGGAATTGGATAAATACTTGAAGTGGAAGAATTTGCAGGGCTATGGGGAAAGAGCAGGGGAGTGACACTAATTGGATAGCTCTTTCAAAGAGCCGGTACGAAGGGCTGGATTGTGATTCGATGATTCTATGAAAGCTCTGAAAAGCAAGCTGGCAACAGAGGACGGTTTAAAAACCAGGCACACCGTGGAGTATAGTTTTGCCAGATCGGAGCAGAGTGGCACAGCGGCAGCGTGCTGGGCCCATAACCCAGAGGTCAATGGATCGAAACCATTCTCTGCTAGCAGTGTGATTAACTTTTTCACCGCACTTTCATTTGATGTCCACAATCAACGTTGCGAGGCTGCAAGACACTTCGCAAAGGGTGAAGTCATGGCAACTGGTCGTGTGGGGACTTCCTGCAGTCCACTTGCAAAGTCAAGACAGTCGGATGTGAAGGCTCAGAAGAGAAAGCTGGCCAAGTGTGTGGTTTGACAGCTAGGGGGCAGTGTTGGCACTCAAGTTCGATTGCTCACAAGCTCAGTATCACTGTGTTTCTAACAGTTTTTGCCGGTATATTTGCAGTTACCTGACAACCACGAAAAGAGGAGGGCGGAAATGGACTTGTGGCACGATAATATGATGACAACTGGTAGTATGTGGACTGCCTGCATCAATTTACAAAGTAAAGATTACCTGATGGGAAGGCTACAAAGACAAAGGTGGAGGAGGGAGTCCTGGACAAAGCAGGTGGAGGGCTTCAACAAGACCATGCTGGCAAGCAGAGTGGTACAGCAGTAGTCACCCATAGCGCTGCAGTGATCAGATTGAAACTATTCTCTGCCCGTAGTCAGGTGAGCTTTTTCAAAGTGCTTGTTTGCGTAATTCTAAAAAGTGGTGTGAAAAGCAAAAGAAGTGATGTCCTTGCAAAGAGAAGAAATTTGTGTTAGCTTTGCAGGGCATTGTGAGGTTGAGAGTGAAACTGACTGGCAGAAAAGTTGATCAGGAGAACATGTGAAGCAAATATTAGCAGTATATTTGTAGGTGGGTGAGCAAATTGCTGTTGAGAATCAATGGAGGAAGGTTGGGGGAGATTTCTGGGAGGATGAAATGATGGCAGCTAGCCGTATGTGAATGGCTGCATCAATTTGCAAAGTTGCGATGATCTGAATGAACGAGAAAGGTGGCAATAGAGGGTGGTTTGCAAGCCAGACCCAGCGAAACAGTGCACTCTTATGTCTGAGCAGAGTGGCGCAGCGGAAGCGTGCTGGGCCCATAACCCAGAGGTCAATGGATCGAAACCATTCTCTGCTAGCATCAAGATCAACTTTTTCACAACTCATTCGATTTCTGTCCACAATCAAAGCAGCGAGGCTGAGAGGCATTGAGCAAAGGGTCAAGTGATGGCAACGAGTGGTGTGGGGAATTGCTGCAATCCATTTGCAAAGTGAAGATCGTCTTATGTGTGGAGCAGAGAAGGTTAAGGGGAGATTTGATCGAGGTGTTCAAAGTCATGCAGGGTTTTGTTAGAGTAAATAAGGAGAAACTGCTTCCAGTGGCAGAAGGGTCGATAACCAGAGGACACAGATTTCAGGGAATTGAGGCGACATGAGGTAAACAATTTTACGCAGCGAGTTGTTATGATCGGGAATGCACTGCCTGAAATGCTGGTGGAAGCAGATTCAAGAGTAACTTTCAAAAGGGAATTGGATAAATACTTGAAGTGGAAGAATTTGCAGGGCTATGGGGAAAGAGCAGGGGAGTGACACTAATTGGATAGCTCTTTCAAAGAGCCGGTACGAAGGGCTGGATTGTGATTCGATGATTCCATGAAAGCTCTGAAAAGCAAGCTGGCAACAGAGGACGGTTTAAAAACCAGCCACACCGTGAAGTATAGCTTTGCCAGATCGGAGCAGAGTGGCGCAGCGGCAGCGTGCTGGGCCCATAACCCAGAGGTCAATGGATCGAAACCATTCTCTGCTAGCAGTGTGATTAACTTTTTCACCGCACTTTCATTTGATGTCCACAATCAACGTTGCGAGGCTGCAAGACACTTCGCAAAGGGTGAAGTCATGGCAACTGGTCGTGTGGGGACTTCCTGCAGTCCACTTGCAAAGTCAAGACAGTCGGATGTGAAGGCTCAGAAGAGAAAGCTGGCCAAGTGTGTGGTTTGACAGCTAGGGGGCAGTGTTGGCACTCAAGTTCGATTGCTCACAAGCTCAGTATCACTGTGTTTCTAACAGTTTTTGCCGGTATATTTGCAGTTACCTGACAACCACGAAAAGAGGAGGGCGGAAATGGACTTGTGGCACGATAATATGATGACAACTGGTAGTATGTGGACTGCCTGCATCAATTTACAAAGTAAAGATTACCTGATGGGAAGGCTACAAAGACAAAGGTGGAGGAGGGAGTCCTGGACAAAGCAGGTGGAGGGCTTCAACAAGACCATGCTGGCAAGCAGAGTGGTACAGCAGTAGTCACCCATAGCGCTGCAGTGATCAGATTGAAACTATTCTCTGCCCGTAGTCAGGTGAGCTTTTTCAAAGTGCTTGTTTGCGTAATTCTAAAAAGTGGTGTGAAAAGCAAAAGAAGTGATGTCCTTGCAAAGAGAAGAAATTTGTGTTAGCTTTGCAGGGCATTGTGAGGTTGAGAGTGAAACTGACTGGCAGAAAAGTTGATCAGGAGAACATGTGAAGCAAATATTAGCAGTATATTTGTAGGTGGGTGAGCAAATTGCTGTTGAGAATCAATGGAGGAAGGTTGGGTGAGATTTCTGGGAGGATGAAATGATGGCAGCTAGCCGTATGTGAATGGCTGCATCAATTTGAAAAGTTGCGATGATCTGAATGAACGAGAAAGGTGGCAATAGAGGGTGGTTTGCAAGCCAGACCCAGCGAAATAGTGCACTCTTATGTCTGAGCAGAGTGGCGCAGCGGAAGCGTGCTGGGCCCATAACCCAGAGGTCAATGGGTCGAAACCATTCTCTGCTAGCATCAAGATCAATTTTTTCACAACTCATTCGATTTCTGTCCACAATCAAAGCAGCGAGGCTGAGAGGCATTGAGCAAAGGGTCAAGTGATGGCAACGAGTGGTGTGGAGAATTGCTGCAATCCATTTGCAAAGTGAAAATCGTCTTATGTGTGGAGCAGAGAAGGTTAAGGGGAGATTTGATCGAGGTGTTCAAAGTCATGCAGGGTTTTGTTAGAGTAAATAAGGAGAAACTGCTTCCAGTGGCAGAAGGGTCGATAACCAGAGGACACAGATTTCAGGGAATTGAGGCGACATGAGGTAAACAATTTTACGCAGCGAGTTGTTATGATCGGGAATGCACTGCCTGAAATGCTGGTGGAAGCAGATTCAAGAGTAACTTTCAAAAGGGAATTGGATAAATACTTGAAGTGGAAGAATTTGCAGGGCTATGGGGAAAGAGCAGGGGAGTGACACTAATTGGATAGCTCTTTCAAAGAGCCGGTACGAAGGGCTGGATTGTGATTCGATGATTCGATGAAAGCTCTGAAAAGCAAGCTGGCAACAGAGGACGGTTTAAAAACCAGGCACACCGTGGAGTATAGTTGTGCCAGATCGGAGCAGAGTGGCGCAGCGGCAGTGTGCTGGGCCCATAACCCAGAGGTCAATGGGTCGAAACCATTCTCTGCTAGCAGTGTGATTAACTTTTTCACCGCACTTTCATTTGATGTCCACAATCAACGTTGCGAGGCTGCAAGACACTTCGCAAAGGGTGAAGTCATGGCAACTGGTCGTGTGGGGACTTCCTGCAGTCCACTTGCAAAGTCAAGACAGTCGGATGTGAAGGCTCAGAAGAGAAAGCTGGCCAAGTGTGTGGTTTGACAGCTAGGGGGCAGTGTTGGCACTCAAGTTCGATTGCTCACAAGCTCAGTATCACTGTGTTTCTAACAGTTTTTGCCGGTATATTTGCAGTTACCTGACAACCACGAAAAGAGGAGGGCGGAAATGGACTTGTGGCACGATAATATGATGACAACTGGTAGTATGTGGACTGCCTGCATCAATTTACAAAGTAAAGATTACCTGATGGGAAGGCTACAAAGACAAAGGTGGAGGAGGGAGTCCTGGACAAAGCAGGTGGAGGGCTTCAACAAGACCATGCTGGCAAGCAGAGTGGTACAGCAGTAGTCACCCATAGCGCTGCAGTGATCAGATTGAAACTATTCTCTGCCCGTAGTCAGGTGAGCTTTTTCAAAGTGCTTGTTTGCGTAATTCTAAAAAGTGGTGTGAAAAGCAAAAGAAGTGATGTCCTTGCAAAGAGAAGAAATTTGTGTTAGCTTTGCAGGGCATTGTGAGATTGAGAGTGAAACTGACTGGCAGAAAAGTTGATCAGGAGAACATGTGAAGCAAATATTAGCAGTATATTTGTAGGTGGGTGAGCAAATTGCTGTTGAGAATCAATGGAGGAAGGTTGGGTGAGATTTCTGGGAGGATGAAATGATGGCAGCGAGCCGTATGTGAATGGCTGCATCAATTTGCAAAGTTGCGATGATCTGAATGAACGAGAAAGGTGGCAATAGAGGGTGGTTTGCAAGCCAGACCCAGCGAAATAGTGCACTCTTATGTCTGAGCAGAGTGGCGCAGCGGCAGCGTGCTGGGCCCATAACCCAGAGGTCAATGGATCGAAACCATTCTCTGCGAGCAGTGTGATTAACTTTTTCACCGCACTTTCAATTGATGTCCACAATCAACGTTGCGAGGCTGCAAGACACTTCGCAAAGGGTGAAGTCATGGCAACTGGTCGTGTGGGGACTTCCTGCAGTCCACTTGCAAAGTCAAGACAGTCGGATGTGAAGGCTCAGAAGAGAAAGCTGGCCAAGTGTGTGGTTTGACAGCTAGGGGGCAGTGTTGGCACTCAAGTTCGATTGCTCACAAGCTCAGTATCACTGTGTTTCTAACAGTTTTTGCCGGTATATTTGCAGTTACCTGACAACCACGAAAAGAGGAGGGCGGAAATGGACTTGTGGCACGATAATATGATGACAACTGGTAGTATGTGGACTGCCTGCATCAATTTACAAAGTAAAGATTACCTGATGGGAAGGCTACAAAGACAAAGGTGGAGGAGGGAGTCCTGGACAAAGCAGGTGGAGGGCTTCAACAAGACCATGCTGGCAAGCAGAGTGGTACAGCAGTAGTCACCCATAGCGCTGCAGTGATCAGATTGAAACTATTCTCTGCCCGTAGTCAGGTGAGCTTTTTCAAAGTGCTTGTTTGCGTAATTCTAAAAAGTGGTGTGAAAAGCAAAAGAAGTGATGTCCTTGCAAAGAGAAGAAATTTGTGTTAGCTTTGCAGGGCATTGTGAGGTTGAGAGTGAAACTGACTGGCAGAAAAGTTGATCAGGAGAACATGTGAAGCAAATATTAGCAGTATATTTGTAGGTGGGTGAGCAAATTGCTGTTGAGAATCAATGGAGGAAGGTTGGGTGAGATTTCTGGGAGGATGAAATGATGGCAGCGAGCCGTATGTGAATGGCTGCATCAATTTGCAAAGTTGCGATGATCTGAATGAACGAGAAAGGTGGTAATAGAGGGTGGTTTGCAAGCCAGACCCAGCGAAATAGTGCATTCTTATGTCTGAGCAGAGTGGCGCAGCGGAAGCGTGCTGGGCCCATAACCCAGAGGTCAATGGATCGAAACCATTCTCTGCTAGCATCAAGATCAATTTTTTCACAACTCATTCGATTTCTGTCCACAATCAAAGCAGCGAGGCTGAGAGGCATTGAGCAAAGGGTCAAGTGATGGCAACGAGTGGTGTGGGGAATTGCTGCAATCCATTTGCAAAGTGAAGATCGTCTTATGTGTGGAGCAGAGAAGGTTAAGGGGAGATTTGATCGAGGTGTTCAAAGTCATGCAGGGTTTTGTTAGAGTAAATAAGGAGAAACTGCTTCCAGTGGCAGAAGGGTCGATAACCAGAGGACACAGATTTCAGGGAATTGAGGCGACATGAGGTAAACAATTTTACGCAGCGAGTTGTTATGATCGGGAATGCACTGCCTGAAATGCTGGTGGAAGCAGATTCAAGAGTAACTTTCAAAAGGGAATTGGATAAATACTTGAAGTGGAAGAATTTGCAGGGCTATGGGGAAAGAGCAGGGGAGTGACACTAATTGGATAGCTCTTTCAAAGAGCCGGTACGAAGGGCTGGATTGTGATTCGATGATTCTATGAAAGCTCTGAAAAGCAAGCTGGCAACAGAGGACGGTTTAAAAACCAGGCACACCGTGGAGTATAGTTTTGCCAGATCGGAGCAGAGTGGCGCAGCGGCAGCGTGCTGGGCCCATAACCCAGAGGTCAATGGATCGAAACCATTCTCTGCTAGCAGTGTGATTAACTTTTTCACCGCACTTTCATTTGATGTCCACAATCAACGTTGCGAGGCTGCAAGACACTTCGCAAAGGGTGAAGTCATGGCAACTGGTCGTGTGGGGACTTCCTGCAGTCCACTTGCAAAGTCAAGACAGTCGGATGTGAAGGCTCAGAAGAGAAAGCTGGCCAAGTGTGTGGTTTGACAGCTAGGGGGCAGTGTTGGCACTCAAGTTCGATTGCTCACAAGCTCAGTATCACTGTGTTTCTAACAGTTTTTGCCGGTATATTTGCAGTTACCTGACAACCACGAAAAGAGGAGGGCGGAAATGGACTTGTGGCACGATAATATGATGACAACTGGTAGTATGTGGACTGCCTGCATCAATTTACAAAGTAAAGATTACCTGATGGGAAGGCTACAAAGACAAAGGTGGAGGAGGGAGTCCTGGACAAAGCAGGTGGAGGGCTTCAACAAGACCATGCTGGCAAGCAGAGTGGTACAGTAGTAGTCACCCATAGCGCTGCAGTGATCAGATTGAAACTATTCTCTGCCCGTAGTCAGGTGAGCTTTTTCAAAGTGCTTGTTTGCGTAATTCTAAAAAGTGGTGTGAAAAGCAAAAGAAGTGATGTCCTTGCAAAGAGAAGAAATTTGTGTTAGCTTTGCAGGGCATTGTGAGGTTGAGAGTGAAACTGACTGGCAGAAAAGTTGATCAGGAGAACATGTGAAGCAAATATTAGCAGTATATTTGGAGGTGGGTGAGCAAATTGCTGTTGAGAATCAATGGAGGAAGGTTGGGTGAGATTTCTGGGAGGATGAAATGATGGCAGCTAGCCGTATGTGAATGGCTGCATCAATTTGAAAAGTTGCGATGATCTGAATGAACGAGAAAGGTGGCAATAGAGGGTGGTTTGCAAGCCAGACCCAGCGAAATAGTGCATTCTTATGTCTGAGCAGAGTGGCGCAGCGGAAGCGTGCTGGGCCCATAACCCAGAGGTCAATGGGTCGAAACCATTCTCTGCTAGCATCAAGATCAATTTTTTCACAACTCATTCGATTTCTGTCCACAATCAAAGCAGCGAGGCTGAGAGGCATTGAGCAAAGGGTCAAGTGATGGCAACGAGTGGTGTGGGGAATTGCTGCAATCCATTTGCAAAGTGAAGATCGTCTTATGTGTGGAGCAGAGAAGGTTAAGGGGAGATTTGATCGAGGTGTTCAAAGTCATGCAGGGTTTTGTTAGAGTAAATAAGGAGAAACTGCTTCCAGTGGCAGAAGGGTCGATAACCAGAGGACACAGATTTCAGGGAATTGAGGCGACATGAGGTAAACAATTTTACGCAGCGAGTTGTTATGATCGGGAATGCACTGCCTGAAATGCTGGTGGAAGCAGATTCAAGAGTAACTTTCAAAAGGGAATTGGATAAATACTTGAAGTGGAAGAATTTGCAGGGCTATGGGGAAAGAGCAGGGGAGTGACACTAATTGGATAGCTCTTTCAAAGAGCCGGTACGAAGGGCTGGATTGTGATTCGATGATTCCATGAAAGCTCTGAAAAGCAAGCTGGCAACAGAGGACGGTTTAAAAACCAGGCACACCGTGGAGTATAATTTTGCCAGATCGGAGCAGAGTGGCGCAGCGGCAGCGTGCTGGGCCCATAACCCAGAGGTCAATGGATCGAAACCATTCTCTGCTAGCAGTGTGATTAACTTTTTCACCGCACTTTCATTTGATGTCCACAATCAACGTTGCGAGGCTGCAAGACACTTCGCAAAGGGTGAAGTCATGGCAACTGGTAGTGTGGGGACTTCCTGCAGTCCACTTGCAAAGTCAAGACAGTGGGATGTGAAGGCTCAGAAGAGAAAGCTGGCCAAGTGTGTGGTTTGACAGCTAGGGGGCAGTGTTGGCACTCAAGTTCGATTGCTCACAAGCTCAGTATCACTGTGTTTCTAACAGTTTTTGCCGGTATATTTGCAGTTACCTGACAACCACGAAAAGAGGAGGGCGGAAATGGACTTGTGGCACGATAATATGATGACAACTGGTAGTATGTGGACTGCCTGCATCAATTTACAAAGTAAAGATTACCTGATGGGAAGGCTACAAAGACAAAGGTGGAGGAGGGAGTCCTGGACAAAGCAGGTGGAGGGCTTCAACAAGACCATGCTGGCAAGCAGAGTGGTACAGTAGTAGTCACCCATAGCGCTGCAGTGATCAGATTGAAACTATTCTCTGCCCGTAGTCAGGTGAGCTTTTTCAAAGTGCTTGTTTGCGTAATTCTAAAAAGTGGTGTGAAAAGCAAAAGAAGTGATGTCCTTGCAAAGAGAAGAAATTTGTGTTAGCTTTGCAGGGCATTGTGAGGTTGAGAGTGAAACTGACTGGCAGAAAAGTTGATCAGGAGAACATGTGAAGCAAATATTAGCAGTATATTTGGAGGTGGGTGAGCAAATTGCTGTTGAGAATCAATGGAGGAAGGTTGGGTGAGATTTCTGGGAGGATGAAATGATGGCAGCTAGCCGTATGTGAATGGCTGCATCAATTTGAAAAGTTGCGATGATCTGAATGAACGAGAAAGGTGGCAATAGAGGGTGGTTTGCAAGCCAGACCGAGCGAAATAGTGCATTCTTATGTCTGAGCAGAGTGGCGCAGCGGAAGCGTGCTGGGCCCATAACCCAGAGGTCAATGGGTCGAAACCATTCTCTGCTAGCATCAAGATCAATTTTTTCACAACTCATTCGATTTCTGTCCACAATCAAAGCAGCGAGGCTGAGAGGCATTGAGCAAAGTGTCAAGTGATGGCAACGAGTGGTGTGGGGAATTGCTGCAATGCATTTGCAAAGTGAAGATCGTCTTATGTGTGGAGCAGAGAAGGTTAAGGGGAGATTTGATCGAGGTGTTCAAAGTCATGCAGGGTTTTGTTAGAGTAAATAAGGAGAAACTGCTTCCAGTGGCAGAAGGGTCGATAACCAGAGGACACAGATTTCAGGGAATTGAGGCGACATGAGGTAAACAATTTTACGCAGCGAGTTGTTATGATCGGGAATGCACTGCCTGAAATGCTGGTGGAAGCAGATTCAAGAGTAACTTTCAAAAGGGAATTGGATAAATACTTGAAGTGGAAGAATTTGCAGGGCTATGGGGAAAGAGCAGGGGAGTGACACTAATTGGATAGCTCTTTCAAAGAGCCGGTACGAAGGGCTGGATTGTGATTCGATGATTCCATGAAAGCTCTGAAAAGCAAGCTGGCAACAGAGGACGGTTTAAAAACCAGGCACACCGTGGAGTATAGTTTTGCCAGATCGGAGCAGAGTGGCGCAGCGGCAGCGTGCTGGGCCCATAACCCAGAGGTCAATGGATCGAAACCATTCTCTGCTAGCAGTGTGATTAACTTTTTCACCGCACTTTCATTTGATGTCCACAATCAACGTTGCGAGGCTGCAAGACACTTCGCAAAGGGTGAAGTCATGGCAACTGGTAGTGTGGGGACTTCCTGCAGTCCACTTGCAAAGTCAAGACAGTGGGATGTGAAGGCTCAGAAGAGAAAGCTGGCCAAGTGTGTGGTTTGACAGCTAGGGGGCAGTGTTGGCACTCAAGTTCTATTGCTCACAAGCTCAGTATCACTGTGTTTCTAACAGTTTTTGCCGGTATATTTGCAGTTACCTGACAACCACGAAAAGAGGAGGGCGGAAATGGACTTGTGGCACGATAATATGATGACAACTGGTAGTATGTGGACTGCCTGCATCAATTTACAAAGTAAAGATTACCTGATGGGAAGGCTACAAAGACAAAGGTGGAGGAGGGAGTCCTGGACAAAGCAGGTGGAGGGCTTCAACAAGACCATGCTGGCAAGCAGAGTGGTACAGCAGTAGTCACCCATAGCGCTGCAGTGATCAGATTGAAACTATTCTCTGCCCGTAGTCAGGTGAGCTTTTTCAAAGTGCTTGTTTGCGTAATTCTAAAAAGTGGTGTGAAAAGCAAAAGAAGTGATGTCCTTGCAAAGAGAAGAAATTTGTGTTAGCTTTGCAGGGCATTGTGAGGTTGAGAGTGAAACTGACTGGCAGAAAAGTTGATCAGGAGAACATGTGAAGCAAATATTAGCAGTATATTTGTAGGTGGGTGAGCAAATTGCTGTTGAGAATCAATGGAGGAAGGTTGGGTGAGATTTCTGGGAGGATGAAATGATGGCAGCGAGCCGTATGTGAATGGCTGCATCAATTTGCAAAGTTGCGATGATCTGAATGAACGAGAAAGGTGGCAATAGAGGGTGGTTTGCAAGCCAGACCCAGCGAAATAGTGCACTCTTATGTCTGAGCAGAGTGGCGCAGCGGAAGCGTGCTGGGCCCATAACCCAGAGGTCAATGGATCGAAACCATTCTCTGCTAGCATCAAGATCAATTTTTTCACAACTCATTCGATTTCTGTCCACAATCAAAGCAGCGAGGCTGAGAGGCATTGAGCAAAGGGTCAAGTGATGGCAACGAGTGGTGTGGGGAATTGCTGCAATCCATTTGCAAAGTGAAGATCGTCTTATGTGTGGAGCAGAGAAGGTTAAGGGGAGATTTGATCGAGGTGTTCAAAGTCATGCAGGGTTTTGTTAGAGTAAATAAGGAGAAACTGCTTCCAGTGGCAGAAGGGTCGATAACCAGAGGACACAGATTTCAGGGAATTGAGGCGACATGAGGTAAACAATTTTACGCAGCGAGTTGTTATGATCGGGAATGCACTGCCTGAAATGCTGGTGGAAGCAGATTCAAGAGTAACTTTCAAAAGGGAATTGGATAAATACTTGAAGTGGAAGAATTTGCAGGGCTATGGGGAAAGAGCAGGGGAGTGACACTAATTGGATAGCTCTTTCAAAGAGCCGGTACGAAGGGCTGGATTGTGATTCGATGATTCTATGAAAGCTCTGAAAAGCAAGCTGGCAACAGAGGACGTTTTAAAAACCAGGCACACCGTGGAGTATAGTTTTGCCAGATCGGAGCAGAGTGGCGCAGCGGCAGCGTGCTGGGCCCATAACCCAGAGGTCAATGGATCGAAACCATTCTCTGCTAGCAGTGTGATTAACTTTTTCACCGCACTTTCATTTGATGTCCACAATCAACGTTGCGAGGCTGCAAGACACTTCGCAAAGGGTGAAGTCATGGCAACTGGTCGTGTGGGGACTTCCTGCAGTCCACTTGCAAAGTCAAGACAGTCGGATGTGAAGGCTCAGAAGAGAAAGCTGGCCAAGTGTGTGGTTTGACAGCTAGGGGGCAGTGTTGGCACTCAAGTTCGATTGCTCACAAGCTCAGTATCACTGTGTTTCTAACAGTTTTTGCCGGTATATTTGCAGTTACCTGACAACCACGAAAAGAGGAGGGCGGAAATGGACTTGTGGCACGATAATATGATGACAACTGGTAGTATGTGGACTGCCTGCATCAATTTACAAAGTAAAGATTACCTGATGGGAAGGCTACAAAGACAAAGGTGGAGGAGGGAGTCCTGGACAAAGCAGGTGGAGGGCTTCAACAAGACCATGCTGGCAAGCAGAGTGGTACAGCAGTAGTCACCCATAGCGCTGCAGTGATCAGATTGAAACTATTCTCTGCCCGTAGTCAGGTGAGCTTTTTCAAAGTGCTTGTTTGCGTAATTCTAAAAAGTGGTGTGAAAAGCAAAAGAAGTGATGTCCTTGCAAAGAGAAGAAATTTGTGTTAGCTTTGCAGGGCATTGTGAGGTTGAGAGTGAAACTGACTGGCAGAAAAGTTGATCAGGAGAACATGTGAAGCAAATATTAGCAGTATATTTGTAGGTGGGTGAGCAAATTGCTGTTGAGAATCAATGGAGGAAGGTTGGGGGAGATTTCTGGGAGGATGAAATGATGGCAGCTAGCCGTATGTGAATGGCTGCATCAATTTGCAAAGTTGCGATGATCTGAATGAACGAGAAAGGTGGCAATAGAGGGTGGTTTGCAAGCCAGACCCAGCGAAATAGTGCACTCTTATGTCTGAGCAGAGTGGCGCAGCGGAAGCGTGCTGGGCCCATAACCCAGAGGTCAATGGGTCGAAACCATTTTCTGCTAGCATCAAGATCAATTTTTTCACAACTCATTCGATGTCTGTCCACAATCAAAGCAGCGAGGCTGAGAGGCATTGAGCAAAGGGTCAAGTGATGGCAACGAGTGGTGTGGGGAATTGCTGCAATCCATTTGCAAAGTGAAGATCGTCTTATGTGTGGAGCAGAGAAGGTTAAGGGGAGATTTGATCGAGGTGTTCAAAGTCATGCAGGGTTTTGTTAGAGTAAATAAGGAGAAACTGCTTCCAGTGGCAGAAGGGTCGATAACCAGAGGACACAGATTTCAGGGAATTGAGGCGACATGAGGTAAACAATTTTACGCAGCGAGTTGTTATGATCGGGAATGCACTGCCTGAAATGCTGGTGGAAGCAGATTCAAGAGTAACTTTCAAAAGGGAATTGGATAAATACTTGAAGTGGAAGAATTTGCAGGGCTATGGGGAAAGAGCAGGGGAGTGACACTAATTGGATAGCTCTTTCAAAGAGCCGGTACGAAGGGCTGGATTGTGATTCGATGATTCTATGAAAGCTCTGAAAAGCAAGCTGGCAACAGAGGACGGTTTAAAAACCAGGCACACCGTGGAGTATAGTTTTGCCAGATCGGAGCAGAGTGGCGCAGCGGCAGCGTGCTGGGCCCATAACCCAGAGGTCAATGGATCGAAACCATTCTCTGCTAGCAGTGTGATTAACTTTTTCACCGCACTTTCATTTGATGTCCACAATCAACGTTGCGAGGCTGCAAGACACTTCGCAAAGGGTGAAGTCATGGCAACTGGTCGTGTGGGGACTTCCTGCAGTCCACTTGCAAAGTCAAGACAGTCGGATGTGAAGGCTCAGAAGAGAAAGCTGGCCAAGTGTGTGGTTTGACAGCTAGGGGGCAGTGTTGGCACTCAAGTTCGATTGCTCACAAGCTCAGTATCACTGTGTTTCTAACAGTTTTTGCCGGTATATTTGCAGTTACCTGACAACCACGAAAAGAGGAGGGCGGAAATGGACTTGTGGCACGATAATATGATGACAACTGGTAGTATGTGGACTGCCTGCATCAATTTACAAAGTAAAGATTACCTGATGGGAAGGCTACAAAGACAAAGGTGGAGGAGGGAGTCCTGGACAAAGCAGGTGGAGGGCTTCAACAAGACCATGCTGGCAAGCAGAGTGGTACAGCAGTAGTCACCCATAGCGCTGCAGTGATCAGATTGAAACTATTCTCTGCCCGTAGTCAGGTGAGCTTTTTCAAAGTGCTTGTTTGCGTAATTCTAAAAAGTGGTGTGAAAAGCAAAAGAAGTGATGTCCTTGCAAAGAGAAGAAATTTGTGTTAGCTTTGCAGGGCATTGTGAGGTTGAGAGTGAAACTGACTGGCAGAAAAGTTGATCAGGAGAACATGTGAAGCAAATATTAGCAGTATATTTGTAGGTGGGTGAGCAAATTGCTGTTGAGAATCAATGGAGGAAGGTTGGGGGAGATTTCTGGGAGGATGAAATGATGGCAGCTAGCCGTATGTGAATGGCTGCATCAATTTGCAAAGTTGCGATGATCTGAATGAACGAGAAAGGTGGCAATAGAGGGTGGTTTGCAAGCCAGACCCAGCGAAATAGTGCACTCTTATGTCTGAGCAGAGTGGCGCAGCGGAAGCGTGCTGGGCCCATAACCCAGAGGTCAATGGGTCGAAACCATTTTCTGCTAGCATCAAGATCAATTTTTTCACAACTCATTCGATGTCTGTCCACAATCAAAGCAGCGAGGCTGAGAGGCATTGAGCAAAGGGTCAAGTGATGGCAACGAGTGGTGTGGGGAATTGCTGCAATCCATTTGCAAAGTGAAGATCGTCTTATGTGTGGAGCAGAGAAGGTTAAGGGGAGATTTGATCGAGGTGTTCAAAGTCATGCAGGGTTTTGTTAGAGTAAATAAGGAGAAACTGCTTCCAGTGGCAGAAGGGTCGATAACCAGAGGACACAGATTTCAGGGAATTGAGGCGACATGAGGTAAACAATTTTACGCAGCGAGTTGTTATGATCGGGAATGCACTGCCTGAAATGCTGGTGGAAGCAGATTCAAGAGTAACTTTCAAAAGGGAATTGGATAAATACTTGAAGTGGAAGAATTTGCAGGGCTATGGGGAAAGAGCAGGGGAGTGACACTAATTGGATAGCTCTTTCAAAGAGCAGGTACGAAGGGCTGGATTGTGATTCGATGATTCTATGAAAGCTCTGAAAAGCAAGCTGGCAACAGAGGACGTTTTAAAAACCAGGCACACCGTGGAGTATAGTTTTGCCAGATCGGAGCAGAGTGGCGCAGCGGCAGCGTGCTGGGCCCATAACCCAGAGGTCAATGGATCGAAACCATTCTCTGCTAGCAGTGTGATTAACTTTTTCACCGCACTTTCATTTGATGTCCACAATCAACGTTGCGAGGCTGCAAGACACTTCGCAAAGGGTGAAGTCATGGCAACTGGTCGTGTGGGGACTTCCTGCAGTCCACTTGCAAAGTCAAGACAGTCGGATGTGAAGGCTCAGAAGAGAAAGCTGGCCAAGTGTGTGGTTTGACAGCTAGGGGGCAGTGTTGGCACTCAAGTTCGATTGCTCACAAGCTCAGTATCACTGTGTTTCTAACAGTTTTTGCCGGTATATTTGCAGTTACCTGACAACCACGAAAAGAGGAGGGCGGAAATGGACTTGTGGCACGATAATATGATGACAACTGGTAGTATGTGGACTGCCTGCATCAATTTACAAAGTAAAGATTACCTGATGGGAAGGCTACAAAGACAAAGGTGGAGGAGGGAGTCCTGGACAAAGCAGGTGGAGGGCTTCAACAAGACCATGCTGGCAAGCAGAGTGGTACAGCAGTAGTCACCCATAGCGCTGCAGTGATCAGATTGAAACTATTCTCTGCCCGTAGTCAGGTGAGCTTTTTCAAAGTGCTTGTTTGCGTAATTCTAAAAAGTGGTGTGAAAAGCAAAAGAAGTGATGTCCTTGCAAAGAGAAGAAATTTGTGTTAGCTTTGCAGGGCATTGTGAGGTTGAGAGTGAAACTGACTGGCAGAAAAGTTGATCAGGAGAACATGTGAAGCAAATATTAGCAGTATATTTGTAGGTGGGTGAGCAAATTGCTGTTGAGAATCAATGGAGGAAGGTTGGGGGAGATTTCTGGGAGGATGAAATGATGGCAGCTAGCCGTATGTGAATGGCTGCATCAATTTGCAAAGTTGCGATGATCTGAATGAACGAGAAAGGTGGCAATAGAGGGTGGTTTGCAAGCCAGACCCAGCGAAATAGTGCACTCTTATGTCTGAGCAGAGTGGCGCAGCGGAAGCGTGCTGGGCCCATAACCCAGAGGTCAATGGATCGAAACCATTCTCTGCTAGCATCAAGATCAACTCATTCGATTTCTGTCCACAATCAAAGCAGCGAGGCTGAGAGGCATTGAGCAAAGGGTCAAGTGATGGTAACGAGTGGTGTGGGGAATTGCTGCAATCCATTTGCAAAGTGAAGATCGTCTTATGTGTGGAGCAGAGAAGGTTAAGGGGAGATTTGATCGAGGTGTTCAAAGTAATGCAGGGTTTTGTTAGAGTAAATAAGGAGAAACTGCTTCCAGTGGCAGAAGGGTCGATAACCAGAGGACACAGATTTCAGGGAATTGAGGCGACATGAGGTAAACAATTTTACGCAGCGAGTTGTTATGATCGGGAATGCACTGCCTGAAATGCTGGTGGAAGCAGATTCAAGAGTAACTTTCAAAAGGGAATTGGATAAATACTTGAAGTGGAAGAATTTGCAGGGCTATGGGGAAAGAGCAGGGGAGTGACACTAATTGGATAGCTCTTTCAAAGAGCCGGTACGAAGGGCTGGATTGTGATTCGATGATTCTATGAAAGCTCTGAAAAGCAAGCTGGCAACAGAGGACGGTTTAAAAACCAGGCACACCGTGGAGTATAGTTTTGCCAGATCGGAGCAGAGTGGCGCAGCGGCAGCGTGCTGGGCCCATAACCCAGAGGTCAATGGATCGAAACCATTCTCTGCTAGCAGTGTGATTAACTTTTTCACCGCACTTTCATTTGATGTCCACAATCAACGTTGCGAGGCTGCAAGACACTTCGCAAAGGGTGAAGTCATGGCAACTGGTCGTGTGGGGACTTCCTGCAGTCCACTTGCAAAGTCAAGACAGTCGGATGTGAAGGCTCAGAAGAGAAAGCTGGCCAAGTGTGTGGTTTGACAGCTAGGGGGCAGTGTTGGCACTCAAGTTCGATTGCTCACAAGCTCAGTATCACTGTGTTTCTAACAGTTTTTGCCGGTATATTTGCAGTTACCTGACAACCACGAAAAGAGGAGGGCGGAAATGGACTTGTGGCACGATAATATGATGACAACTGGTAGTATGTGGACTGCCTGCATCAATTTACAAAGTAAAGATTACCTGATGGGAAGGCTACAAAGACAAAGGTGGAGGAGGGAGTCCTGGACAAAGCAGGTGGAGGGCTTCAACAAGACCATGCTGGCAAGCAGAGTGGTACAGCAGTAGTCACCCATAGCGCTGCAGTGATCAGATTGAAACTATTCTCTGCCCGTAGTCAGGTGAGCTTTTTCAAAGTGCTTGTTTGCGTAATTCTAAAAAGTGGTGTGAAAAGCAAAAGAAGTGATGTCCTTGCAAAGAGAAGAAATTTGTGTTAGCTTTGCAGGGCATTGTGAGGTTGAGAGTGAAACTGACTGGCAGAAAAGTTGATCAGGAGAACATGTGAAGCAAATATTAGCAGTATATTTGTAGGTGGGTGAGCAAATTGCTGTTGAGAATCAATGGAGGAAGGTTGGGGGAGATTTCTGGGAGGATGAAATGATGGCAGCTAGCCGTATGTGAATGGCTGCATCAATTTGCAAAGTTGCGATGATCTGAATGAACGAGAAAGGTGGCAATAGAGGGTGGTTTGCAAGCCAGACCCAGCGAAATAGTGCACTCTTATGTCTGAGCAGAGTGGCGCAGCGGAAGCGTGCTGGGCCCATAACCCAGAGGTCAATGGGTCAAAACCATTTTCTGCTAGCATCAAGATCAATTTTTTCACAACTCATTCGATGTCTGTCCACAATCAAAGCAGCGAGGCTGAGAGGCATTGAGCAAAGGGTCAAGTGATGGCAACGAGTGGTGTGGGGAATTGCTGCAATCCATTTGCAAAGTGAAGATCGTCTTATGTGTGGAGCAGAGAAGGTTAAGGGGAGATTTGATCGAGGTGTTCAAAGTCATGCAGGGTTTTGTTAGAGTAAATAAGGAGAAACTGCTTCCAGTGGCAGAAGGGTCGATAACCAGAGGACACAGATTTCAGGGAATTGAGGCGACATGAGGTAAACAATTTTACGCAGCGAGTTGTTATGATCGGGAATGCACTGCCTGAAATGCTGGTGGAAGCAGATTCAAGAGTAACTTTCAAAAGGGAATTGGATAAATACTTGAAGTGGAAGAATTTGCAGGGCTATGGGGAAAGAGCAGGGGAGTGACACTAATTGGATAGCTCTTTCAAAGAGCAGGTACGAAGGGCTGGATTGTGATTCGATGATTCTATGAAAGCTCTGAAAAGCAAGCTGGCAACAGAGGACGTTTTAAAAACCAGGCACACCGTGGAGTATAGTTTTGCCAGATCGGAGCAGAGTGGCGCAGCGGCAGCGTGCTGGGCCCATAACCCAGAGGTCAATGGATCGAAACCATTCTCTGCTAGCAGTGTGATTAACTTTTTCACCGCACTTTCATTTGATGTCCACAATCAACGTTGCGAGGCTGCAAGACACTTCGCAAAGGGTGAAGTCATGGCAACTGGTCGTGTGGGGACTTCCTGCAGTCCACTTGCAAAGTCAAGACAGTCGGATGTGAAGGCTCAGAAGAGAAAGCTGGCCAAGTGTGTGGTTTGACAGCTAGGGGGCAGTGTTGGCACTCAAGTTCGATTGCTCACAAGCTCAGTATCACTGTGTTTCTAACAGTTTTTGCCGGTATATTTGCAGTTACCTGACAACCACGAAAAGAGGAGGGCGGAAATGGACTTGTGGCACGATAATATGATGACAACTGGTAGTATGTGGACTGCCTGCATCAATTTACAAAGTAAAGATTACCTGATGGGAAGGCTACAAAGACAAAGGTGGAGGAGGGAGTCCTGGACAAAGCAGGTGGAGGGCTTCAACAAGACCATGCTGGCAAGCAGAGTGGTACAGCAGTAGTCACCCATAGCGCTGCAGTGATCAGATTGAAACTATTCTCTGCCCGTAGTCAGGTGAGCTTTTTCAAAGTGCTTGTTTGCGTAATTCTAAAAAGTGGTGTGAAAAGCAAAAGAAGTGATGTCCTTGCAAAGAGAAGAAATTTGTGTTAGCTTTGCAGGGCATTGTGAGGTTGAGAGTGAAACTGACTGGCAGAAAAGTTGATCAGGAGAACATGTGAAGCAAATATTAGCAGTATATTTGTAGGTGGGTGAGCAAATTGCTGTTGAGAATCAATGGAGGAAGGTTGGGGGAGATTTCTGGGAGGATGAAATGATGGCAGCTAGCCGTATGTGAATGGCTGCATCAATTTGCAAAGTTGCGATGATCTGAATGAACGAGAAAGGTGGCAATAGAGGGTGGTTTGCAAGCCAGACCCAGCGAAATAGTGCACTCTTATGTCTGAGCAGAGTGGCGCAGCGGAAGCGTGCTGGGCCCATAACCCAGAGGTCAATGGATCGAAACCATTCTCTGCTAGCATCAAGATCAACTCATTCGATTTCTGTCCACAATCAAAGCAGCGAGGCTGAGAGGCATTGAGCAAAGGGTCAAGTGATGGTAACGAGTGGTGTGGGGAATTGCTGCAATCCATTTGCAAAGTGAAGATCGTCTTATGTGTGGAGCAGAGAAGGTTAAGGGGAGATTTGATCGAGGTGTTCAAAGTAATGCAGGGTTTTGTTAGAGTAAATAAGGAGAAACTGCTTCCAGTGGCAGAAGGGTCGATAACCAGAGGACACAGATTTCAGGGAATTGAGGCGACATGAGGTAAACAATTTTACGCAGCGAGTTGTTATGATCGGGAATGCACTGCCTGAAATGCTGGTGGAAGCAGATTCAAGAGTAACTTTCAAAAGGGAATTGGATAAATACTTGAAGTGGAAGAATTTGCAGGGCTATGGGGAAAGAGCAGGGGAGTGACACTAATTGGATAGCTCTTTCAAAGAGCCGGTACGAAGGGCTGGATTGTGATTCGATGATTCTATGAAAGCTCTGAAAAGCAAGCTGGCAACAGAGGACGGTTTAAAAACCAGGCACACCGTGGAGTATAGTTTTGCCAGATCGGAGCAGAGTGGCGCAGCGGCAGCGTGCTGGGCCCATAACCCAGAGGTCAATGGATCGAAACCATTCTCTGCTAGCAGTGTGATTAACTTTTTCACCGCACTTTCATTTGATGTCCACAATCAACGTTGCGAGGCTGCAAGACACTTCGCAAAGGGTGAAGTCATGGCAACTGGTCGTGTGGGGACTTCCTGCAGTCCACTTGCAAAGTCAAGACAGTCGGATGTGAAGGCTCAGAAGAGAAAGCTGGCCAAGTGTGTGGTTTGACAGCTAGGGGGCAGTGTTGGCACTCAAGTTCGATTGCTCACAAGCTCAGTATCACTGTGTTTCTAACAGTTTTTGCCGGTATATTTGCAGTTACCTGACAACCACGAAAAGAGGAGGGCGGAAATGGACTTGTGGCACGATAATATGATGACAACTGGTAGTATGTGGACTGCCTGCATCAATTTACAAAGTAAAGATTACCTGATGGGAAGGCTACAAAGACAAAGGTGGAGGAGGGAGTCCTGGACAAAGCAGGTGGAGGGCTTCAACAAGACCATGCTGGCAAGCAGAGTGGTACAGCAGTAGTCACCCATAGCGCTGCAGTGATCAGATTGAAACTATTCTCTGCCCGTAGTCAGGTGAGCTTTTTCAAAGTGCTTGTTTGCGTAATTCTAAAAAGTGGTGTGAAAAGCAAAAGAAGTGATGTCCTTGCAAAGAGAAGAAATTTGTGTTAGCTTTGCAGGGCATTGTGAGGTTGAGAGTGAAACTGACTGGCAGAAAAGTTGATCAGGAGAACATGTGAAGCAAATATTAGCAGTATATTTGTAGGTGGGTGAGCAAATTGCTGTTGAGAATCAATGGAGGAAGGTTGGGGGAGATTTCTGGGAGGATGAAATGATGGCAGCTAGCCGTATGTGAATGGCTGCATCAATTTGCAAAGTTGCGATGATCTGAATGAACGAGAAAGGTGGCAATAGAGGGTGGTTTGCAAGCCAGACCCAGCGAAATAGTGCACTCTTATGTCTGAGCAGAGTGGCGCAGCGGAAGCGTGCTGGGCCCATAACCCAGAGGTCAATGGGTCGAAACCATTTTCTGCTAGCATCAAGATCAATTTTTTCACAACTCATTCGATGTCTGTCCACAATCAAAGCAGCGAGGCTGAGAGGCATTGAGCAAAGGGTCAAGTGATGGCAACGAGTGGTGTGGGGAATTGCTGCAATCCATTTGCAAAGTGAAGATCGTCTTATGTGTGGAGCAGAGAAGGTTAAGGGGAGATTTGATCGAGGTGTTCAAAGTCATGCAGGGTTTTGTTAGAGTAAATAAGGAGAAACTGCTTCCAGTGGCAGAAGGGTCGATAACCAGAGGACACAGATTTCAGGGAATTGAGGCGACATGAGGTAAACAATTTTACGCAGCGAGTTGTTATGATCGGGAATGCACTGCCTGAAATGCTGGTGGAAGCAGATTCAAGAGTAACTTTCAAAAGGGAATTGGATAAATACTTGAAGTGGAAGAATTTGCAGGGCTATGGGGAAAGAGCAGGGGAGTGACACTAATTGGATAGCTCTTTCAAAGAGCCGGTACGAAGGGCTGGATTGTGATTCGATGATTCTATGAAAGCTCTGAAAAGCAAGCTGGCAACAGAGGACGTTTTAAAAACCAGGCACACCGTGGAGTATAGTTTTGCCAGATCGGAGCAGAGTGGCGCAGCGGCAGCGTGCTGGGCCCATAACCCAGAGGTCAATGGATCGAAACCATTCTCTGCTAGCAGTGTGATTAACTTTTTCACCGCACTTTCATTTGATGTCCACAATCAACGTTGCGAGGCTGCAAGACACTTCGCAAAGGGTGAAGTCATGGCAACTGGTCGTGTGGGGACTTCCTGCAGTCCACTTGCAAAGTCAAGACAGTCGGATGTGAAGGCTCAGAAGAGAAAGCTGGCCAAGTGTGTGGTTTGACAGCTAGGGGGCAGTGTTGGCACTCAAGTTCGATTGCTCACAAGCTCAGTATCACTGTGTTTCTAACAGTTTTTGCCGGTATATTTGCAGTTACCTGACAACCACGAAAAGAGGAGGGCGGAAATGGACTTGTGGCACGATAATATGATGACAACTGGTAGTATGTGGACTGCCTGCATCAATTTACAAAGTAAAGATTACCTGATGGGAAGGCTACAAAGACAAAGGTGGAGGAGGGAGTCCTGGACAAAGCAGGTGGAGGGCTTCAACAAGACCATGCTGGCAAGCAGAGTGGTACAGCAGTAGTCACCCATAGCGCTGCAGTGATCAGATTGAAACTATTCTCTGCCCGTAGTCAGGTGAGCTTTTTCAAAGTGCTTGTTTGCGTAATTCTAAAAAGTGGTGTGAAAAGCAAAAGAAGTGATGTCCTTGCAAAGAGAAGAAATTTGTGTTAGCTTTGCAGGGCATTGTGAGGTTGAGAGTGAAACTGACTGGCAGAAAAGTTGATCAGGAGAACATGTGAAGCAAATATTAGCAGTATATTTGTAGGTGGGTGAGCAAATTGCTGTTGAGAATCAATGGAGGAAGGTTGGGGGAGATTTCTGGGAGGATGAAATGATGGCAGCTAGCCGTATGTGAATGGCTGCATCAATTTGCAAAGTTGCGATGATCTGAATGAACGAGAAAGGTGGCAATAGAGGGTGGTTTGCAAGCCAGACCCAGCGAAATAGTGCACTCTTATGTCTGAGCAGAGTGGCGCAGCGGAAGCGTGCTGGGCCCATAACCCAGAGGTCAATGGATCGAAACCATTCTCTGCTAGCATCAAGATCAACTTTTTCACAACTCATTCGATTTCTGTCCACAATCAAAGCAGCGAGGCTGAGAGGCATTGAGCAAAGGGTCAAGTGATGGCAACGAGTGGTGTGGGGAATTGCTGCAATCCATTTGCAAAGTGAAGATCGTCTTATGTGTGGAGCAGAGAAGGTTAAGGGGAGATTTGATCGAGGTGTTCAAAGTCATGCAGGGTTTTGTTAGAGTAAATAAGGAGAAACTGCTTCCAGTGGCAGAAGGGTCGATAACCAGAGGACACAGATTTCAGGGAATTGAGGCGACATGAGGTAAACAATTTTACGCAGCGAGTTGTTATGATCGGGAATGCACTGCCTGAAATGCTGGTGGAAGCAGATTCAAGAGTAACTTTCAAAAGGGAATTGGATAAATACTTGAAGTGGAAGAATTTGCAGGGCTATGGGGAAAGAGCAGGGGAGTGACACTAATTGGATAGCTCTTTCAAAGAGCCGGTACGAAGGGCTGGATTGTGATTCGATGATTCTATGAAAGCTCTGAAAAGCAAGCTGGCAACAGAGGACGGTTTAAAAACCAGGCACACCGTGGAGTATAGTTTTGCCAGATCGGAGCAGAGTGGCGCAGCGGCAGCGTGCTGGGCCATAACCCAGAGGTCAAGGGATCGAAACCATTCTCTGCTAGCAGTGTGATTAACTTTTTCACCGCACTTTCATTTGATGTCCACAATCAACGTTGCGAGGCTGCAAGACACTTCGCAAAGGGTGAAGTCATGGCAACTGGTCGTGTGGGGACTTCCTGCAGTCCACTTGCAAAGTCAAGACAGTCGGATGTGAAGGCTCAGAAGAGAAAGCTGGCCAAGTGTGTGGTTTGACAGCTAGGGGGCAGTGTTGGCACTCAAGTTCGATTGCTCACAAGCTCAGTATCACTGTGTTTCTAACAGTTTTTGCCGGTATATTTGCAGTTACCTGACAACCACGAAAAGAGGAGGGCGGAAATGGACTTGTGGCACGATAATATGATGACAACTGGTAGTATGTGGACTGCCTGCATCAATTTACAAAGTAAAGATTACCTGATGGGAAGGCTACAAAGACAAAGGTGGAGGAGGGAGTCCTGGACAAAGCAGGTGGAGGGCTTCAACAAGACCATGCTGGCAAGCAGAGTGGTACAGCAGTAGTCACCCATAGCGCTGCAGTGATCAGATTGAAACTATTCTCTGCCCGTAGTCAGGTGAGCTTTTTCAAAGTGCTTGTTTGCGTAATTCTAAAAAGTGGTGTGAAAAGCAAAAGAAGTGATGTCCTTGCAAAGAGAAGAAATTTGTGTTAGCTTTGCAGGGCATTGTGAGGTTGAGAGTGAAACTGACTGGCAGAAAAGTTGATCAGGAGAACATGTGAAGCAAATATTAGCAGTATATTTGTAGGTGGGTGAGCAAATTGCTGTTGAGAATCAATGGAGGAAGGTTGGGGGAGATTTCTGGGAGGATGAAATGATGGCAGCTAGCCGTATGTGAATGGCTGTATCAATTTGCAAAGTTGCGATGATCTGAATGAACGAGAAAGGTGGCAATAGAGGGTGGTTTGCAAGCCAGACCCAGCGAAATAGTGCACTCTTATGTTTGAGCAGAGTGGCGCAGCGGAAGCGTGCTGGGCCCATAACCCAGAGGTCAATGGGTCGAAACCATTCTCTGCTAGCATCAAGATCAACTTTTTCACAACTCATTCGATTTCTGTCCACAATCAAAGCAGCGAGGCTGAGAGGCATTGAGCAAAGGGTCAAGTGATGGCAACGAGTGGTGTGGGGAATTGCTGCAATCCATTTGCAAAGTGAAGATCGTCTTATGTGTGGAGCAGAGAAGGTTAAGGGGAGATTTGATCGAGGTGTTCAAAGTCATGCAGGGTTTTGTTAGAGTAAATAAGGAGAAACTGCTTCCAGTGGCAGAAGGGTCGATAACCAGAGGACACAGATTTCAGGGAATTGAGGCGACATGAGGTAAACAATTTTACGCAGCGAGTTGTTATGATCGGGAATGCACTGCCTGAAATGCTGGTGGAAGCAGATTCAAGAGTAACTTTCAAAAGGGAATTGGATAAATACTTGAAGTGGAAGAATTTGCAGGGCTATGGGGAAAGAGCAGGGGAGTGACACTAATTGGATAGCTCTTTCAAAGAGCCGGTACGAAGGGCTGGATTGTGATTCGATGATTCTATGAAAGCTCTGAAAAGCAAGCTGGCAACAGAGGACGTTTTAAAAACCAGGCACACCGTGGAGTATAGTTTTGCCAGATCGGAGCAGAGTGGAGCAGCGGCAGCATGCTGGGCCCATAACCCAGAGGTCAATGGATCGAAACCATTCTCTGCTAGCAGTGTGATTAACTTTTTCACCGCACTTTCATTTGATGTCCACAATCAACGTTGCGAGGCTGCAAGACACTTCGCAAAGGGTGAAGTCATGGCAACTGGTAGTGTGGGGACTTCCTGCAGTCCACTTGCAAAGTCAAGACAGTCGGATGTGAAGGCTCAGAAGAGAAAGCTGGCCAAGTGTGTGGTTTGACAGCTAGGGGGCAGTGTTGGCACTCAAGTTCGATTGCTCACAAGCTCAGTATCACTGTGTTTCTAACAGTTTTTGCCGGTATATTTGCAGTTACCTGACAACCACGAAAAGAGGAGGGCGGAAATGGACTTGTGGCACGATAATATGATGACAACTGGTAGTATGTGGACTGCCTGCATCAATTTACAAAGTAAAGATTACCTGATGGGAAGGCTACAAAGACAAAGGTGGAGGAGGGAGTCCTGGACAAAGCAGGTGGAGGGCTTCAACAAGACCATGCTGGCAAGCAGAGTGGTACAGCAGTAGTCACCCATAGCGCTGCAGTGATCAGATTGAAACTATTCTCTGCCCGTAGTCAGGTGAGCTTTTTCAAAGTGCTTGTTTGCGTAATTCTAAAAAGTGGTGTGAAAAGCAAAAGAAGTGATGTCCTTGCAAAGAGAAGAAATTTGTGTTAGCTTTGCAGGGCATTGTGAGGTTGAGAGTGAAACTGACTGGCAGAAAAGTTGATCAGGAGAACATGTGAAGCAAATATTAGCAGTATATTTGTAGGTGGGTGAGCAAATTGCTGTTGAGAATCAATGGAGGAAGGTTGGGTGAGATTTCTGGGAGGATGAAATGATGGCAGCTAGCCGTATGTGAATGGCTGCATCAATTTGCAAAGTTGCGATGATCTGAATGAACGAGAAAGGTGGCAATAGAGGGTGGTTTGCAAGCCAGACCGAGCGAAATAGTGCACTCTTATGTCTGAGCAGAGTGGCGCAGCGGAAGCGTGCTGGGCCCATAACCCAGAGGTCAATGGATCGAAACCATTCTCTGCTAGCATCAAGATCAACTTTTTCACAACTCATTCGATTTCTGTCCACAATCAAAGCAGCGAGGCTGAGAGGCATTGAGCAAAGGGTCAAGTGATGGCAACGAGTGGTGTGGGGAATTGCTGCAATCCATTTGCAAAGTGAAGATCGTCTTATGTGTGGAGCAGAGAAGGTTAAGGGGAGATTTGATCGAGGTGTTCAAAGTCATGCAGGGTTTTGTTAGAGTAAATAAGGAGAAACTGCTTCCAGTGGCAGAAGGGTCGATAACCAGAGGACACAGATTTCAGGGAATTGAGGCGACATGAGGTAAACAATTTTACGCAGCGAGTTGTTATGATCGGGAATGCACTGCCTGAAATGCTGGTGGAAGCAGATTCAAGAGTAACTTTCAAAAGGGAATTGGATAAATACTTGAAGTGGAAGAATTTGCAGGGCTATGGGGAAAGAGCAGGGGAGTGACACTAATTGGATAGCTCTTTCAAAGAGCCGGTACGAAGGGCTGGATTGTGATTCGATGATTCTGTGAAAGCTCTGAAAAGCAAGCTGGCAACAGAGGACGGTTTAAAAACCAGGCACACCGTGGAGTATAGTTTTGCCAGATCGGAGCAGAGTGGAGCAGCGGCAGCATGCTGGGCCCATAACCCAGAGGTCAATGGATCGAAACCATTCTCTGCTAGCAGTGTGATTAACTTTTTCACCGCACTTTCATTTGATGTCCACAATCAACGTTGCGAGGCTGCAAGACACTTCGCAAAGGGTGAAGTCATGGCAACTGGTAGTGTGGGGACTTCCTGCAGTCCACTTGCAAAGTCAAGACAGTCGGATGTGAAGGCTCAGAAGAGAAAGCTGGCCAAGTGTGTGGTTTGACAGCTAGGGGGCAGTGTTGGCACTCAAGTTCGATTGCTCACAAGCTCAGTATCACTGTGTTTCTAACAGTTTTTGCCGGTATATTTGCAGTTACCTGACAACCACGAAAAGAGGAGGGCGGAAATGGACTTGTGGCACGATAATATGATGACAACTGGTAGTATGTGGACTGCCTGCATCAATTTACAAAGTAAAGATTACCTGATGGGAAGGCTACAAAGACAAAGGTGGAGGAGGGAGTCCTGGACAAAGCAGGTGGAGGGCTTCAACAAGACCATGCTGGCAAGCAGAGTGGTACAGCAGTAGTCACCCATAGCGCTGCAGTGATCAGATTGAAACTATTCTCTGCCCGTAGTCAGGTGAGCTTTTTCAAAGTGCTTGTTTGCGTAATTCTAAAAAGTGGTGTGAAAAGCAAAAGAAGTGATGTCCTTGCAAAGAGAAGAAATTTGTGTTAGCTTTGCAGGGCATTGTGAGGTTGAGAGTGAAACTGACTGGCAGAAAAGTTGATCAGGAGAACATGTGAAGCAAATATTAGCAGTATATTTGTAGGTGGGTGAGCAAATTGCTGTTGAGAATCAATGGAGGAAGGTTGGGTGAGATTTCTGGGAGGATGAAATGATGGCAGCGAGCCGTATGTGAATGGCTGCATCAATTTGAAAAGTTGCGATGATCTGAATGAACGAGAAAGGTGGCAATAGAGGGTGGTTTGCAAGCCAGACCCAGCGAAATAGTGCACTCTTATGTCTGAGCAGAGTGGCGCAGCGGAAGCGTGCTGGGCCCATAACCCAGAGGTCAATGGATCGAAACCATTCTCTGCTAGCATCAAGATCAATTTTTTCACAACTCATTCGATTTCTGTCCACAATCAAAGCAGCGAGGCTGAGAGGCATTGAGCAAAGGGTCAAGTGATGGCAACGAGTGGTGTGGGGAATTGCTGCAATCCATTTGCAAAGTGAAGATCGTCTTATGTGTGGAGCAGAGAAGGTTAAGGGGAGATTTGATCGAGGTGTTCAAAGTCATGCAGGGTTTTGTTAGAGTAAATAAGGAGAAACTGCTTCCAGTGGCAGAAGGGTCGATAACCAGAGGACACAGATTTCAGGGAATTGAGGCGACATGAGGTAAACAATTTTACGCAGCGAGTTGTTATGATCGGGAATGCACTGCCTGAAATGCTGGTGGAAGCAGATTCAAGAGTAACTTTCAAAAGGGAATTGGATAAATACTTGAAGTGGAAGAATTTGCAGGGCTGTGGGGAAAGAGCAGGGGAGTGACACTAATTGGATAGCTCTTTCAAAGAGCCGGTACGAAGGGCTGGATTGTGATTCGATGATTCTATGAAAGCTCTGAAAAGCAAGCTGGCAACAGAGGACGGTTTAAAAACCAGCCACACCGTGAAGTATAGCTTTGCCAGATCGGAGCAGAGTGGCGCAGTGGCAGCGTGCTGGGCCCATAACCCAGAGGTCAATCGATCGAAAGCATTCTCTGCTAGCAGTGTGATTAACTTTTTCACCGCACTTTCATTTGATGTCCACAATCAACGTTGCGAGGCTGCAAGACACTTCGCAAAGGGTGAAGTCATGGCAACTGGTCGTGTGGGGACTTCCTGCAGTCCACTTGCAAAGTCAAGACAGTCGGATGTGAAGGCTCAGAAGAGAAAGCTGGCCAAGTGTGTGGTTTGACAGCTAGGGGGCAGTGTTGGCACTCAAGTTCGATTGCTCACAAGCTCAGTATCACTGTGTTTCTAACAGTTTTTGCCGGTATATTTGCAGTTACCTGACAACCACGAAAAGAGGAGGGCGGAAATGGACTTGTGGCACGATAATATGATGACAACTGGTAGTATGTGGACTGCCTGCATCAATTTACAAAGTAAAGATTACCTGATGGGAAGGCTACAAAGACAAAGGTGGAGGAGGGAGTCCTGGACAAAGCAGGTGGAGGGCTTCAACAAGACCATGCTGGCAAGCAGAGTGGTACAGCAGTAGTCACCCATAGCGCTGCAGTGATCAGATTGAAACTATTCTCTGCCCGTAGTCAGGTGAGCTATTTCAAAGTGCTTGTTTGCGTAATTCTAAAAAGTGGTGTGAAAAGCAAAAGAAGTGATGTCCTTGCAAAGAGAAGAAATTTGTGTTAGCTTTGCAGGGCATTGTGAGGTTGAGAGTGAAACTGACTGGCAGAAAAGTTGATCAGGAGAACATGTGAAGCAAATATTAGCAGTATATTTGTAGGTGGGTGAGCAAATTGCTGTTGAGAATCAATGGAGGAAGGTTGGGTGAGATTTCTGGGAGGATGAAATGATGGCAGCGAGCCGTATGTGAATGGCTGCATCAATTTGAAAAGTTGCGATGATCTGAATGAACGAGAAAGGTGGCAATAGAGGGTGGTTTGCAAGCCAGACCCAGCGAAATAGTGCACTCTTATGTCTGAGCAGAGTGGCGCAGCGGAAGCGTGCTGGGCCCATAACCCAGAGGTCAATGGATCGAAACCATTCTCTGCTAGCATCAAGATCAACTTTTTCACAACTCATTCGATTTCTGTCCACAATCAAAGCAGCGAGGCTGAGAGGCATTGAGCAAAGGGTCAAGTGATGGCAACGAGTGGTGTGGGGAATTGCTGCAATCCATTTGCAAAGTGAAGATCGTCTTATGTGTGGAGCAGAGAAGGTTAAGGGGAGATTTGATCGAGGTGTTCAAAGTCATGCAGGGTTTTGTTAGAGTAAATAAGGAGAAACTGCTTCCAGTGGCAGAAGGGTCGATAACCAGAGGACACAGATTTCAGGGAATTGAGGCGACATGAGGTAAACAATTTTACGCAGCGAGTTGTTATGATCGGGAATGCACTGCCTGAAATGCTGGTGGAAGCAGATTCAAGAGTAACTTTCAAAAGGGAATTGGATAAATACTTGAAGTGGAAGAATTTGCAGGGCTATGGGGAAAGAGCAGGGGAGTGACACTAATTGGATAGCTCTTTCAAAGAGCCGGTACGAAGGGCTGGATTGTGATTCGATGATTCTATGAAAGCTCTGAAAAGCAAGCTGGCAACAGAGGACGGTTTAAAAACCAGCCACACCGTGAAGTATAGCTTTGCCAGATCGGAGCAGAGTGGCGCAGCGGCAGCGTGCTGGGCCCATAACCCAGAGGTCAATCGATCGAAACCATTCTCTGCTAGCAGTGTGATTAACTTTTTCACCGCACTTTCATTTGATGTCCACAATCAACGTTGCGAGGCTGCAAGACACTTCGCAAAGGGTGAAGTCATGGCAACTGGTCGTGTGGGGACTTCCTGCAGTCCACTTGCAAAGTCAAGACAGTCGGATGTGAAGGCTCAGAAGAGAAAGCTGGCCAAGTGTGTGGTTTGACAGCTAGGGGGCAGTGTTGGCACTCAAGTTTGATTGCTCACAAGCTCAGTATCACTGTGTTTCTAACAGTTTTTGCCGGTATATTTGCAGTTACCTGACAACCACGAAAAGAGGAGGGCGGAAATGGACTTGTGGCACGATAATATGATGACAACTGGTAGTATGTGGACTGCCTGCATCAATTTACAAAGTAAAGATTACCTGATGGGAAGGCTACAAAGACAAAGGTGGAGGAGGGAGTCCTGGACAAAGCAGGTGGAGGGCTTCAACAAGACCATGCTGGCAAGCAGAGTGGTACAGCAGTAGTCACCCATAGCGCTGCAGTGATCAGATTGAAACTATTCTCTGCCCGTAGTCAGGTGAGCTTTTTCAAAGTGCTTGTTTGCGTAATTCTAAAAAGTGGTGTGAAAAGCAAAAGAAGTGATGTCCTTGCAAAGAGAAGAAATTTGTGTTAGCTTTGCAGGGCATTGTGAGGTTGAGAGTGAAACTGACTGGCAGAAAAGTTGATCAGGAGAACATGTGAAGCAAATATTAGCAGTATATTTGTAGGTGGGTGAGCAAATTAATGTTGAGAATCAATGGAGGAAGGTTGGGTGAGATTTCTGGGAGGATGAAATGATGGCAGCTAGCCGTATGTGAATGGCTGCATCAATTTGCAAAGTTGCGATGATCTGAATGAACGAGAAAGGTGGCAATAGAGGGTGGTTTGCAAGCCAGACCCAGCGAAATAGTGCACTCTTATGTCTGAGCAGAGTGGCGCAGCGGAAGCGTGCTGGGCCCATAACCCAGAGGTCAATGGATCGAAACCATTCTCTGCTAGCATCAAGATCAACTTTTTCACAACTCATTCGATTTCTGTCCACAATCAAAGCAGCGAGGCTGAGAGGCATTGAGCAAAGGGTCAAGTGATGGCAACGAGTGGTGTGGGGAATTGCTGCAATCCATTTGCAAAGTGAAGATCGTCTTATGTGTGGAGCAGAGAAGGTTAAGGGGAGATTTGATCGAGGTGTTCAAAGTAATGCAGGGTTTTGTTAGAGTAAATAAGGAGAAACTGCTTCCAGTGGCAGAAGGGTCGATAACCAGAGGACACAGATTTCAGGGAATTGAGGCGACATGAGGTAAACAATTTTACGCAGCGAGTTGTTATGATCGGGAATGCACTGCCTGAAATGCTGGTGGAAGCTGATTCAAGAGTAACTTTCAAAAGGGAATTGGATAAATACTTGAAGTGGAAGAATTTGCAGGGCTATGGGGAAAGAGCAGGGGAGTGACACTAATTGGATAGCTCTTTCAAAGAGCCGGTACGAAGGGCTGGATTGTGATTCGATGATTCTATGAAAGCTCTGAAAAGCAAGCTGGCAACAGAGGAAGGTTTAAAAACCAGCCACACCGTGAAGTATAGCTTTGCCAGATCGGAGCAGAGTGGCGCAGCGGCAGCGTGCTGGGCCCATAACCCAGAGGTCAATGGATCGAAACCATTCTCTGCTAGCAGTGTGATTAACTTTTTCACCGCACTTTCATTTGATGTCCACAATCAACGTTGCGAGGCTGCAAGACACTTCGCAAAGGGTGAAGTCATGGCAACTGGTCGTGTGGGGACTTCCTGCAGTCCACTTGCAAAGTCAAGACAGTCGGATGTGAAGGCTCAGAAGAGAAAGCTGGCCAAGTGTGTGGTTTGACAGCTAGGGGGCAGTGTTGGCACTCAAGTTCGATTGCTCACAAGCTCAGTATCACTGTGTTTCTAACAGTTTTTGCCGGTATATTTGCAGTTACCTGACAACCACGAAAAGAGGAGGGCGGAAATGGACTTGTGGCACGATAATATGATGACAACTGGTAGTATGTGGACTGCCTGCATCAATTTACAAAGTAAAGATTACCTGATGGGAAGGCTACAAAGACAAAGGTGGAGGAGGGAGTCCTGGACAAAGCAGGTGGAGGGCTTCAACAAGACCATGCTGGCAAGCAGAGTGGTACAGCAGTAGTCACCCATAGCGCTGCAGTGATCAGATTGAAACTATTCTCTGCCCGTAGTCAGGTGAGCTTTTTCAAAGTGCTTGTTTGCGTAATTCTAAAAAGTGGTGTGAAAAGCAAAAGAAGTGATGTCCTTGCAAAGAGAAGAAATTTGTGTTAGCTTTGCAGGGCATTGTGAGGTTGAGAGTGAAACTGACTGGCAGAAAAGTTGATCAGGAGAACATGTGAAGCAAATATTAGCAGTATATTTGTAGGTGGGTGAGCAAATTGCTGTTGAGAATCAATGGAGGAAGGTTGGGTGAGATTTCTGGGAGGATGAAATGATGGCAGCTAGCCGTATGTGAATGGCTGCATCAATTTGAAAAGTTGCGATGATCTGAATGAACGAGAAAGGTGGCAATAGAGGGTGGTTTGCAAGCCAGACCCAGCGAAATAGTGCACTCTTATGTCTGAGCAGAGTGGCGCAGCGGAAGCGTGCTGGGCCCATAACCCAGAGGTCAATGGGTCGAAACCATTCTCTGCTAGCATCAAGATCAATTTTTTCACAACTCATTCGATTTCTGTCCACAATCAAAGCAGCGAGGCTGAGAGGCATTGAGCAAAGGGTCAAGTGATGGCAACGAGTGGTGTGGGGAATTGCTGCAATGCATTTGCAAAGTGAAGATCGTCTTATGTGTGGAGCAGAGAAGGTTAAGGGGAGATTTGATCGAGGTGTTCAAAGTCATGCAGGGTTTTGTTAGAGTAAATAAGGAGAAACTGCTTCCAGTGGCAGAAGGGTCGATAACCAGAGGACACAGATTTCAGGGAATTGAGGCGACATGAGGTAAACAATTTTACGCAGCGAGTTGTTATGATCGGGAATGCACTGCCTGAAATGCTGGTGGAAGCAGATTCAAGAGTAACTTTCAAAAGGGAATTGGATAAATACTTGAAGTGGAAGAATTTGCAGGGCTATGGGGAAAGAGCAGGGGAGTGACACTAATTGGATAGCTCTTTCAAAGAGCCGGTACGAAGGGCTGGATTGTGATTCGATGATTCTATGAAAGCTCTGAAAAGCAAGCTGGCAACAGAGGACGGTTTAAAAACCAGGCACACCGTGGAGTATAGTTTTGCCAGATCGGAGCAGAGTGGCGCAGCGGCAGCGTGCTGGGCCCATAACCCAGAGGTCAATGGATCGAAACCATTCTCTGCTAGCAGTGTGATTAACTTTTTCACCGCACTTTCATTTGATGTCCACAATCAACGTTGCGAGGCTGCAAGACACTTCGCAAAGGGTGAAGTCATGGCAACTGGTCGTGTGGGGACTTCCTGCAGTCCACTTGCAAAGTCAAGACAGTCGGATGTGAAGGCTCAGAAGAGAAAGCTGGCCAAGTGT
Organism: Heptranchias perlo; assembly: GCF_035084215.1. Lineage (NCBI taxonomy): Eukaryota > Metazoa > Chordata > Chondrichthyes > Hexanchiformes > Hexanchidae > Heptranchias > Heptranchias perlo. Next base: position 104,300,989 of record NC_090326.1, on the reverse strand, counting down.
GTGGTTTGACAGCTAGGGGGCAGTGTTGGCACTCAAGTTCGATTGCTCACAAGCTCAGTATCACTGTGTTTCTAACAGTTTTTGCCGGTATATTTGCAGTTACCTGACAACCACGAAAAGAGGAGGGCGGAAATGGACTTGTGGCACGATAATATGATGACAACTGGTAGTATGTGGACTGCCTGCATCAATTTACAAAGTAAAGATTACCTGATGGGAAGGCTACAAAGACAAAGGTGGAGGAGGGAGTCCTGGACAAAGCAGGTGGAGGGCTTCAACAAGACCATGCTGGCAAGCAGAGTGGTACAGCAGTAGTCACCCATAGCGCTGCAGTGATCAGATTGAAACTATTCTCTGCCCGTAGTCAGGTGAGCTTTTTCAAAGTGCTTGTTTGCGTAATTCTAAAAAGTGGTGTGAAAAGCAAAAGAAGTGATGTCCTTGCAAAGAGAAGAAATTTGTGTTAGCTTTGCAGGGCATTGTGAGGTTGAGAGTGAAACTGACTGGCAGAAAAGTTGATCAGGAGAACATGTGAAGCAAATATTAGCAGTATATTTGTAGGTGGGTGAGCAAATTGCTGTTGAGAATCAATGGAGGAAGGTTGGGTGAGATTTCTGGGAGGATGAAATGATGGCAGCTAGCCGTATGTGAATGGCTGCATCAATTTGCAAAGTTGCGATGATCTGAATGAACGAGAAAGGTGGCAATAGAGGGTGGTTTGCAAGCCAGACCCAGCGAAATAGTGCACTTTTATGTCTGAGCAGAGTGGCGCAGCGGAAGCGTGCTGGCCCCATAACCCAGAGGTCAATGGGTCGAAACCATTCTCTGCTAGCATCAAGATCAATTTTTTCACAACTCATTCGATTTCTGTCCACAATCAAAGCAGCGAGGCTGAGAGGCATTGAGCAAAGGGTCAAGTGATGGCAACGAGTGGTGTGGAGAATTGCTGCAATCCATTTGCAAAGTGAAAATCGTCTTATGTGTGGAGCAGAGAAGGTTAAGGGGAGATTTGATCGAGGTGTTCAAAGTCATGCAGGGTTTTGTTAGAGTAAATAAGGAGAAACTGCTTCCAGTGGCAGAAGGGTCGATAACCAGAGGACACAGATTTCAGGGAATTGAGGCGACATGAGGTAAACAATTTTACGCAGCGAGTTGTTATGATCGGGAATGCACTGCCTGAAATGCTGGTGGAAGCAGATTCAAGAGTAACTTTCAAAAGGGAATTGGATAAATACTTGAAGTGGAAGAATTTGCAGGGCTATGGGGAAAGAGCAGGGGAGTGACACTAATTGGATAGCTCTTTCAAAGAGCCGGTACGAAGGGCTGGATTGTGATTCGATGATTCGATGAAAGCTCTGAAAAGCAAGCTGGCAACAGAGGACGGTTTAAAAACCAGGCACACCGTGGAGTATAGTTGTGCCAGATCGGAGCAGAGTGGCGCAGCGGCAGCGTGCTGGGCCCATAACCCAGAGGTCAATGGGTCGAAACCATTCTCTGCTAGCAGTGTGATTAACTTTTTCACCGCACTTTCATTTGATGTCCACAATCAACGTTGCGAGGCTGCAAGACACTTCGCAAAGGGTGAAGTCATGGCAACTGGTCGTGTGGGGACTTCCTGCAGTCCACTTGCAAAGTCAAGACAGTCGGATGTGAAGGCTCAGAAGAGAAAGCTGGCCAAGTGTGTGGTTTGACAGCTAGGGGGCAGTGTTGGCACTCAAGTTCGATTGCTCACAAGCTCAGTATCACTGTGTTTCTAACAGTTTTTGCCGGTATATTTGCAGTTACCTGACAACCACGAAAAGAGGAGGGCGGAAATGGACTTGTGGCACGATAATATGATGACAACTGGTAGTATGTGGACTGCCTGCATCAATTTACAAAGTAAAGATTACCTGATGGGAAGGCTACAAAGACAAAGGTGGAGGAGGGAGTCCTGGACAAAGCAGGTGGAGGGCTTCAACAAGACCATGCTGGCAAGCAGAGTGGTACAGCAGTAGTCACCCATAGCGCTGCAGTGATCAGATTGAAACTATTCTCTGCCCGTAGTCAGGTGAGCTTTTTCAAAGTGCTTGTTTGCGTAATTCTAAAAAGTGGTGTGAAAAGCAAAAGAAGTGATGTCCTTGCAAAGAGAAGAAATTTGTGTTAGCTTTGCAGGGCATTGTGAGGTTGAGAGTGAAACTGACTGGCAGAAAAGTTGATCAGGAGAACATGTGAAGCAAATATTAGCAGTATATTTGTAGGTGGGTGAGCAAATTGCTGTTGAGAATCAATGGAGGAAGGTTGGGTGAGATTTCTGGGAGGATGAAATGATGGCAGCGAGCCGTATGTGAATGGCTGCATCAATTTGCAAAGTTGCGATGATCTGAATGAACGAGAAAGGTGGCAATAGAGGGTGGTTTGCAAGCCAGACCCAGCGAAATAGTGCACTTTTATGTCTGAGCAGAGTGGCGCAGCGGAAGCGTGCTGGGCCCATAACCCAGAGGTCAATGGATCGAAACCATTCTCTGCTAGCATCAAGATCAATTTTTTCACAACTCATTCGATTTCTGTCCACAATCAAAGCAGCGAGGCTGAGAGGCATTGAGCAAAGGGTCAAGTGGTGGCAACGAGTGGTGTGGGGAATTGCTGCAATCCATTTGCAAAGTGAAGATCGTCTTATGTGTGGAGCAGAGAAGGTTAAGGGGAGATTTGATCGAGGTGTTCAAAGTCATGCAGGGTTTTGTTAGAGTAAATAAGGAGAAACTGCTTCCAGTGGCAGAAGGGTCGATAACCAGAGGACACAGATTTCAGGGAATTGAGGCGACATGAGGTAAACAATTTTACGCAGCGAGTTGTTATGATCGGGAATGCACTGCCTGAAATGCTGGTGGAAGCAGATTCAAGAGTAACTTTCAAAAGGGAATTGGATAAATACTTGAAGTGGAAGAATTTGCAGGGCTATGGGGAAAGAGCAGGGGAGTGACACTAATTGGATAGCTCTTTCAAAGAGCCGGTCCGAAGGGCTGGATTGTGATTCGATGATTCTATGAAAGCTCTGAAAAGCAAGCTGGCAACAGAGGTCGGTTTAAAAACCAGGCACACCGTGGAGTATAGTTTTGCCAGATCGGAGCAGAGTGGCGCAGCGGCAGCGTGCTGGGCCCATAACCCAGAGGTCAATGGATCGAAACCATTCTCTGCTAGCAGTGTGATTAACTTTTTCACCGCACTTTCATTTGATGTCCACAATCAACGTTGCGAGGCTGCAAGACACTTCGCAAAGGGTGAAGTCATGGCAACTGGTCGTGTGGGGACTTCCTGCAGTCCACTTGCAAAGTCAAGACAGTCGGATGTGAAGGCTCAGAAGAGAAAGCTGGCCAAGTGTGTGGTTTGACAGCTAGGGGGCAGTGTTGGCACTCAAGTTCGATTGCTCACAAGCTCAGTATCACTGTGTTTCTAACAGTTTTTGCCGGTATATTTGCAGTTACCTGACAACCACGAAAAGAGGAGGGCGGAAATGGACTTGTGGCACGATAATATGATGACAACTGGTAGTATGTGGACTGCCTGCATCAATTTACAAAGTAAAGATTACCTGATGGGAAGGCTACAAAGACAAAGGTGGAGGAGGGAGTCCTGGACAAAGCAGGTGGAGGGCTTCAACAAGACCATGCTGGCAAGCAGAGTGGTACAGCAGTAGTCACCCATAGCGCTGCAGTGATCAGATTGAAACTATTCTCTGCCCGTAGTCAGGTGAGCTTTTTCAAAGTGCTTGTTTGCGTAATTCTAAAAAGTGGTGTGAAAAGCAAAAGAAGTGATGTCCTTGCAAAGAGAAGAAATTTGTGTTAGCTTTGCAGGGCATTGTGAGGTTGAGAGTGAAACTGACTGGCAGAAAAGTTGATCAGGAGAACATGTGAAGCAAATATTAGCAGTATATTTGTAGGTGGGTGAGCAAATTGCTGTTGAGAATCAATGGAGGAAGGTTGGGTGAGATTTCTGGGAGGATGAAATGATGGCAGCTAGCCGTATGTGAATGGCTGCATCAATTTGCAAAGTTGCGATGATCTGAATGAACGAGAAAGGTGGCAATAGAGGGTGGTTTGCAAGCCAGACCCAGCGAAATAGTGCACTCTTATGTCTGAGCAGAGTGGCGCAGCGGAAGCTTGCTGGGCCCATAACCCAGAGGTCAATGGATCGAAACCATTCTCTGCTAGCATCAAGATCAATTTTTTCACAACTCATTCGATTTCTGTCCACAATCAAAGCAGCGAGGCTGAGAGGCATTGAGCAAAGGGTCAAGTGATGGCAACGAGTGGTGTGGGGAATTGCTGCAATGCATTTGCAAAGTGAAGATCGTCTTATGTGTGGAGCAGAGAAGGTTAAGGGGAGATTTGATCGAGGTGTTCAAAGTCATGCAGGGTTTTGTTAGAGTAAATAAGGAGAAACTGCTTCCAGTGGCAGAAGGGTCGATAACCAGAGGACACAGATTTCAGGGAATTGAGGCGACATGAGGTAAACAATTTTACGCAGCGAGTTGTTATGATCGGGAATGCACTGCCTGAAATGCTGGTGGAAGCAGATTCAAGAGTAACTTTCAAAAGGGAATTGGATAAATACTTGAAGTGGAAGAATTTGCAGGGCTATGGGGAAAGAGCAGGGGAGTGACACTAATTGGATAGCTCTTTCAAAGAGCCGGTACGAAGGGCTGGATTGTGATTCGATGATTCTATGAAAGCTCTGAAAAGCAAGCTGGCAACAGAGGACGGTTTAAAAACCAGGCACACCGTGGAGTATAGTTTTGCCAGATCGGAGCAGAGTGGCGCAGCGGCAGCGTGCTGGGCCCAGAGGTCAATGGATCGAAACCATTCTCTGCTAGCAGTGTGATTAACTTTTTCACCGCACTTTCATTTGATGTCCACAATCAACGTTGCGAGGCTGCAAGACACTTCGCAAAGGGTGAAGTCATGGCAACTGGTCGTGTGGGGACTTCCTGCAGTCCACTTGCAAAGTCAAGACAGTCAGATGTGAAGGCTCAGAAGAGAAAGCTGGCCAAGTGTGTGGTTTGACAGCTAGGGGGCAGTGTTGGCACTCAAGTTCGATTGCTCACAAGCTCAGTATCACTGTGTTTCTCACAGTTTTTGCCGGTATATTTGCAGTTACCTGACAACCACGAAAAGAGGAGGGCGGAAATGGACTTGTGGCACGATAATATGATGACAACTGGTAGTATGTGGACTGCCTGCATCAATTTACAAAGTAAAGATTACCTGATGGGAAGGCTACAAAGACAAAGGTGGAGGAGGGAGTCCTGGACAAAGCAGGTGGAGGGCTTCAACAAGACCATGCTGGCAAGCAGAGTGGTACAGCAGTAGTCACCCATAGCGCTGCAGTGATCAGATTGAAACTATTCTCTGCCCGTAGTCAGGTGAGCTTTTTCAAAGTGCTTGTTTGCGTAATTCTAAAAAGTGGTGTGAAAAGCAAAAGAAGTGATGTCCTTGCAAAGAGAAGAAATTTGTGTTAGCTTTGCAGGGCATTGTGAGGTTGAGAGTGAAACTGACTGGCAGAAAAGTTGATCAGGAGAACATGTGAAGCAAATATTAGCAGTATATTTGTAGGTGGGTGAGCAAATTGCTGTTGAGAATCAATGGAGGAAGGTTGGGTGAGATTTCTGGGAGGATGAAATGATGGCAGCCAACCGTATGTGAATGGCTGCATCAATTTGCAAAGTTGCGATGATCTGAATGAACGAGAAAGGTGGCAATAGAGGGTGGTTTGCAAGCCAGACCAAGCGAAATAGTGCACTCTTATGTCTGAGCAGAGTGGCGCAGCGGAAGCGTGCTGGGCCCATAACCCAGAGGTCAATGGATCGAAACCATTCTCTGCTAGCATCAAGATCAACTTTTTCACAACTCATTCGATTTCTGTCCACAATCAAAGCAGAGAGGCTGAGAGGCATTGAGCAAAGGGTCAAGTGATGGCAACGAGTGGTGTGGGGAATTGCTGCAATCCATTTGCAAAGTGAAGATCGTCTTCTGTGTGGAGCAGAGAAGGTTAAGGGGAGATTTGATCGAGGTGTTCAAAGTCATGCAGGGTTTTGTTAGAGTAAATAAGGAGAAACTGCTTCCAGTGGCAGAAGGGTCGATAACCAGAGGACACAGATTTCAGGGAATTGAGGCGACATGAGGTAAACAATTTTACGCAGCGAGTTGTTATGATCGGGAATGCACTGCCTGAAATGCTGGTGGAAGCAGATTCAAGAGTAACTTTCAAAAGGGAATTGGATAAATACTTGAAGTGGAAGAATTTGCAGGGCTATGGGGAAAGAGCAGGGGAGTGACACTAATTGGATAGCTCTTTCAAAGAGCCGGTACGAAGGGCTGGATTGTGATTCGATGATTCTATGAAAGCTCTGAAAAGCAAGCTGGCAACAGAGGACGTTTTAAAAACCAGGCACACCGTGGAGTATAGTTTTGCCAGATCGGAGCAGAGTGGCGCAGCGGCAGCGTGCTGGGCCCATAACCCAGAGGTCAATGGATCGAAACCATTCTCTGCTAGCAGTGTGATTAACTTTTTCACCGCACTTTCATTTGATGTCCACAATCAACGTTGCGAGGCTGCAAGACACTTCGCAAAGGGTGAAGTCATGGCAACTGGTCGTGTGGGGACTTCCTGCAGTCCACTTGCAAAGTCAAGACAGTCGGATGTGAAGGCTCAGAAGAGAAAGCTGGCCAAGTGTGTGGTTTGACAGCTAGGGGGCAGTGTTGGCACTCAAGTTCGATTGCTCACAAGCTCAGTATCACTGTGTTTCTAACAGTTTTTGCCGGTATATTTGCAGTTACCTGACAACCACGAAAAGAGGAGGGCGGAAATGGACTTGTGGCACGATAATATGATGACAACTGGTAGTATGTGGACTGCCTGCATCAATTTACAAAGTAAAGATTACCTGATGGGAAGGCTACAAAGACAAAGGTGGAGGAGGGAGTCCTGGACAAAGCAGGTGGAGGGCTTCAACAAGACCATGCTGGCAAGCAGAGTGGTACAGCAGTAGTCACCCATAGCGCTGCAGTGATCAGATTGAAACTATTCTCTGCCCGTAGTCAGGTGAGCTTTTTCAAAGTGCTTGTTTGCGTAATTCTAAAAAGTGGTGTGAAAAGCAAAAGAAGTGATGTCCTTGCAAAGAGAAGAAATTTGTGTTAGCTTTGCAGGGCATTGTGAGGTTGAGAGTGAAACTGACTGGCAGAAAAGTTGATCAGGAGAACATGTGAAGCAAATATTAGCAGTATATTTGTAGGTGGGTGAGCAAATTGCTGTTGAGAATCAATGGAGGAAGGTTGGGTGAGATTTCTGGGAGGATGAAATGATGGCAGCTAGCCGTATGTGAATGGCTGCATCAATTTGCAAAGTTGCGATGATCTGAATGAACGAGAAAGGTGGCAATAGAGGGTGGTTTGCAAGCCAGACCCAGCGAAATAGTGCACTCTTATGTCTGAGCAGAGTGGCGCAGCGGAAGCGTGCTGGGCCCATAACCCAGAGGTCAATGGATCGAAACCATTCTCTGCTAGCATCAAGATCAATTTTTTCACAACTCATTCGATTTCTGTCCACAATCAAAGCAGCGAGGCTGAGAGGCATTGAGCAAAGGGTCAAGTGATGGCAACGAGTGGTGTGGGGAATTGCTGCAATCCATTTGCAAAGTGAAGATCGTCTTATGTGTGGAGCAGAGAAGGTTAAGGGGAGATTTGATCGAGGTGTTCAAAGTCATGCAGGGTTTTGTTAGAGTAAATAAGGAGAAACTGCTTCCAGTGGCAGAAGGGTCGATAACCAGAGGACACAGATTTCAGGGAATTGAGGCGACATGAGGTAAACAATTTTACGCAGCGAGTTGTTATGATCGGGAATGCACTGCCTGAAATGCTGGTGGAAGCAGATTCAAGAGTAACTTTCAAAAGGGAATTGGATAAATACTTGAAGTGGAAGAATTTGCAGGGCTATGGGGAAAGAGCAGGGGAGTGACACTAATTGGATAGCTCTTTCAAAGAGCCGGTACGAAGGGCTGGATTGTGATTCGATGATTCTATGAAAGCTCTGAAAAGCAAGCTGGCAACAGAGGACGGTTTAAAAACCAGGCACACAGTGGAGTATAGTTTTGCCAGATCGGAGCAGAGTGGCGCAGCGGCAGCGTGCTGGGCCCATAACCCAGAGGTCAATGGATCGAAACCATTCTCTGCTAGCAGTGTGATTAACTTTTTCACCGCACTTTCATTTGATGTCCACAATCAACGTTGCGAGGCTGCAAGACACTTCGCAAAGGGTGAAGTCATGGCAACTGGTCGTGTGGGGACTTCCTGCAGTCCACTTGCAAAGTCAAGACAGTCGGATGTGAAGGCTCAGAAGAGAAAGCTGGCCAAGTGTGTGGTTTGACAGCTAGGGGGCAGTGTTGGCACTCAAGTTCGATTGCTCACAAGCTCAGTGTCACTGTGTTTCTAACAGTTTTTGCCGGTATATTTGCAGTTACCTGACAACCACGAAAAGAGGAGGGCGGAAATGGACTTGTGGCACGATAATATGATGACAACTGGTAGTATGTGGACTGCCTGCATCAATTTACAAAGTAAAGATTACCTGATGGGAAGGCTACAAAGACAAAGGTGGAGGAGGGAGTCCTGGACAAAGCAGGTGGAGGGCTTCAACAAGACCATGCTGGCAAGCAGAGTGGTACAGCAGTAGTCACCCATAGCGCTGCAGTGATCAGATTGAAACTATTCTCTGCCCGTAGTCAGGTGAGCTTTTTCAAAGTGCTTGTTTGCGTAATTCTAAAAAGTGGTGTGAAAAGCAAAAGAAGTGATGTCCTTGCAAAGAGAAGAAATTTGTGTTAGCTTTGCAGGGCATTGTGAGGTTGAGAGTGAAACTGACTGGCAGAAAAGTTGATCAGGAGAACATGTGAAGCAAATATTAGCAGTATATTTGTAGGTGGGTGAGCAAATTGCTGTTGAGAATCAATGGAGGAAGGTTGGGTGAGATTTCTGGGAGGATGAAATGATGGCAGCTAGCCGTATGTGAATGGCTGCATCAATTTGCAAAGTTGCGATGATCTGAATAAACGAGAAAGGTGGCAATAGAGGGTGGTTTGCAAGCCAGACCCAGCGAAATAGTGCATTCTTATGTCTGAGCAGAGTGGCGCAGCGCAAGTGTGCTGGGCCCATAACCCAGAGGTCAATTGGTCGAAACCATTCTCTGCTAGCATCAAGATCAATTTTTTCACAACTCATTCGATTTCTGTCCACAATCAAAGCAGCGAGGCTGAGAGGCATTGAGCAAAGGGTCAAGTGATGGCAACGAGTGGTGTGGGGAATTGCTGCAATCCATTTGCAAAGTGAAGATCGTCTTATGTGTGGAGCAGAGAAGGTTAAGGGGAGATTTGATCGAGGTGTTCAAAGTCATGCAGGGTTTTGTTAGAGTAAATAAGGAGAAACTGCTTCCAGTGGCAGAAGGGTCGATAACCAGAGGACACAGATTTCAGGGAATTGAGGCGACATGAGGTAAACAATTTTACGCAGCGAGTTGTTATGATCGGGAATGCACTGCCTGAAATGCTGGTGGAAGCAGATTCAAGAGTAACTTTCAAAAGGGAATTGGATAAATACTTGAAGTGGAAGAATTTGCAGGGCTATGGGGAAAGAGCAGGGGAGTGACACTAATTGGATAGCTCTTTCAAAGAGCCGGTACGAAGGGCTGGATTGTGATTCGATGATTCTGTGAAAGCTCTGAAAAGCAAGCTGGCAACAGAGGACGGTTTAAAAACCAGTCACACCGTGGAGTATAGTTTTGCCAGATAGGAGCAGAGTGGCGCAGCGGCAGCGTGCTGGGCCCATAACCCAGAGGTCAATGGATCGAAACCATTCTCTGCTAGCAGTGTGATTAACTTTTTCACCGCACTTTCATTTGATGTCCACAATCAACGTTGCGAGGCTGCAAGACACTTCGCAAAGGGTGAAGTCATGGCAACTGGTCGTGTGGGTACTTCCTGCAGTCCACTTGCAAAGTCAAGACAGTCGGATGTGAAGGCTCAGAAGAGAAAGCTGGCCAAGTGTGTGGTTTGACAGCTAGGGGGCAGTGTTGGCACTCAAGTTCGATTGCTCACAAGCTCAGTATCACTGTGTTTCTAACAGTTTTTGCCGGTATATTTGCAGTTACCTGACAACCACGAAAAGAGGAGGGCGGAAATGGACTTGTGGCACGATAATATGATGACAACTGGTAGTATGTGGACTGCCTGCATCAATTTACAAAGTAAAGATTACCTGATGGGAAGGCTACAAAGACAAAGGTGGAGGAGGGAGTCCTGGACAAAGCAGGTGGAGGGCTTCAACAAGACCATGCTGGCAAGCAGAGTGGTACAGCAGTAGTCACCCATAGCGCTGCAGTGATCAGATTGAAACTATTCTCTGCCCGTAGTCAGGTGAGCTTTTTCAAAGTGCTTGTTTGCGTAATTCTAAAAAGTGGTGTGAAAAGCAAAAGAAGTGATGTCCTTGCAAAGAGAAGAAATTTGTGTTAGCTTTGCAGGGCATTGTGAGGTTGAGAGTGAAACTGACTGGCAGAAAAGTTGATCAGGAGAACATGTGAAGCAAATATTAGCAGTATATTTGCAGGTGGGTGAGCAAATTGCTGTTGAGAATCAATGGAGGAAGGTTGGGTGAGATTTCTGGGAGGATGAAATGATGGCAGCGAGCCGTATGTGAATGGCTGCATCAATTTGCAAAGTTGCGATGATCTGAATGAACGAGAAAGGTGGCAATAGAGGGTGGTTTGCAAGCCAGACCCAGCGAAATAGTGCACTGTTATGTCTGAGCAGAGTGGCGCAGCGGAAGCGTGCTGGGCCCATAACCCAGAGGTCAATGGATCGAAACCATTCTCTGCTAGCATCAAGATCAATTTTTTCACAACTCATTCGATTTCTGTCCACAATCAAAGCAGCGAGGCTGAGAGGCATTGAGCAAAGGGTCAAGTGATGGCAACGAGTGGTGTGGGGAATTGCTGCAATCCATTTGCAAAGTGAAGATCGTCTTATGTGTGGAGCAGAGAAGGTTAAGGGGAGATTTGATCGAGGTGTTCAAAGTCATGCAGGGTTTTGTTAGAGTAAATAAGGAGAAACTGCTTCCAGTGGCAGAAGGGTCGATAACCAGAGGACACAGATTTCAGGGAATTGAGGCGACATGAGGTAAACAATTTTACGCAGCGAGTTGTTATGATCGGGAATGCACTGCCTGAAATGCTGGTGGAAGCAGATTCAAGAGTAACTTTCAAAAGGGAATTGGATAAATACTTGAAGTGGAAGAATTTGCAGGGCTATGGGGAAAGAGCAGGGGAGTGACACTAATTGGATAGCTCTTTCAAAGAGCCGGTACGAAGGGCTGGATTGTGATTCGATGATTCTGTGAAAGCTCTGAAAAGCAAGCTGGCAACAGAGGACGGTTTAAAAACCAGGCACACCGTGGAGTATAGTTTTGCCAGATCGGAGCAGAGTGGCGCAGCGGCAGCGTGCTGGGCCCATAACCCAGAGGTCAATGGATCGAAACCATTCTCTGCTAGCAGTGTGATTAACTTTTTCACCGCACTTTCATTTGATGTCCACAATCAACGTTGCGAGGCTGCAAGACACTTCGCAAAGGGTGAAGTCATGGCAACTGGTCGTGTGGGGACTTCCTGCAGTCCACTTGCAAAGTCAAGACAGTCGGATGTGAAGGCTCAGAAGAGAAAGCTGGCCAAGTGTGTGGTTTGACAGCTAGGGGGCAGTGTTGGCACTCAAGTTCGATTGCTCACAAGCTCAGTATCACTGTGTTTCTAACAGTTTTTGCCGGTATATTTGCAGTTACCTGACAACCACGAAAAGAGGAGGGCGGAAATGGACTTGTGGCACGATAATATGATGACAACTGGTAGTATGTGGACTGCCTGCATCAATTTACAAAGTAAAGATTACCTGATGGGAAGGCTACAAAGACAAAGGTGGAGGAGGGAGTCCTGGACAAAGCAGGTGGAGGGCTTCAACAAGATCATGCTGGCAAGCAGAGTGGTACAGCAGTAGTCACCCATAGCGCTGCAGTGATCAGATTGAAACTATTCTCTGCCCGTAGTCAGGTGAGCTTTTTCAAAGTGCTTGTTTGCGTAATTCTAAAAAGTGGTGTGAAAAGCAAAAGAAGTGATGTCCTTGCAAAGAGAAGAAATTTGTGTTAGCTTTGCAGGGCATTGTGAGGTTGAGAGTGAAACTGACTGGCAGAAAAGTTGATCAGGAGAACATGTGAAGCAAATATTAGCAGTATATTTGTAGGTGGGTGAGCAAATTGCTGTTGAGAATCAATGGAGGAAGGTTGGGTGAGATTTCTGGGAGGATGAAATGATGGCAGCTAGCCGTATGTGAATGGCTGCATCAATTTGCAAAGTTGCGATGATCTGAATGAACGAGAAAGGTGGCAATAGAGGGTGGTTTGCAAGCCAGACCCAGCGAAATAGTGCACTCTTATGTCTGAGCAGAGTGGCGCAGCGGAAGCGTGCTGGGCCCATAACCCAAAAGTCAATGGATCGAAACCATTCTCTGCTAGCATCAAGATCAACTTTTTCACAACTCATTCGATTTCTGTCCACAATCAAAGCAGCGAGGCTGAGAGGCATTGAGCAAAGGGTCAAGTGATGGCAACGAGTGGTGTGGGGAATTGCTGCAATCCATTTGCAAAGTGAAGATCGTCTTATGTGTGGAGCAGAGAAGGTTAAGGGGAGATTTGATCGAGGTGTTCAAAGTCATGCAGGGTTTTGTTAGAGTAAATAAGGAGAAACTGCTTCCAGTGGCAGAAGGGTCGATAACCAGAGGACACAGATTTCAGGGAATTGAGGCGACATGAGGTAAACAATTTTACGCAGCGAGTTGTTATGATCGGGAATGCACTGCCTGAAATGCTGGTGGAAGCAGATTCAAGAGTAACTTTCAAAAGGGAATTGGATAAATACTTGAAGTGGAAGAATTTGCAGGGCTATGGGGAAAGAGCAGGGGAGTGACACTAATTGGATAGCTCTTTCAAAGAGCCGGTACGAAGGGCTGGATTGTGATTCGATGATTCTATGAAAGCTCTGAAAAGCAAGCTGGCAACAGAGGACGGTTTAAAAACCAGGCACACCGTGGAGTATAGTTTTGCCAGATCGGAGCAGAGTGGCGCAGCGGCAGCGTGCTGGGCCCAGAGGTCAATGGATCGAAACCATTCTCTGCTAGCAGTGTGATTAACTTTTTCACCGCACTTTCATTTGATGTCCACAATCAACGTTGCGAGGCTGCAAGACACTTCGCAAAGGGTGAAGTCATGGCAACTGGTCGTGTGGGGACTTCCTGCAGTCCACTTGCAAAGTCAAGACAGTCAGATGTGAAGGCTCAGAAGAGAAAGCTGGCCAAGTGTGTGGTTTGACAGCTAGGGGGCAGTGTTGGCACTCAAGTTCGATTGCTCACAAGCTCAGTATCACTGTGTTTCTCACAGTTTTTGCCGGTATATTTGCAGTTACCTGACAACCACGAAAAGAGGAGGGCGGAAATGGACTTGTGGCACGATAATATGATGACAACTGGTAGTATGTGGACTGCCTGCATCAATTTACAAAGTAAAGATTACCTGATGGGAAGGCTACAAAGACAAAGGTGGAGGAGGGAGTCCTGGACAAAGCAGGTGGAGGGCTTCAACAAGACCATGCTGGCAAGCAGAGTGGTACAGCAGTAGTCACCCATAGCGCTGCAGTGATCAGATTGAAACTATTCTCTGCCCGTAGTCAGGTGAGCTTTTTCAAAGTGCTTGTTTGCGTAATTCTAAAAAGTGGTGTGAAAAGCAAAAGAAGTGATGTCCTTGCAAAGAGAAGAAATTTGTGTTAGCTTTGCAGGGCATTGTGAGGTTGAGAGTGAAACTGACTGGCAGAAAAGTTGATCAGGAGAACATGTGAAGCAAATATTAGCAGTATATTTGTAGGTGGGTGAGCAAATTGCTGTTGAGAATCAATGGAGGAAGGTTGGGTGAGATTTCTGGGAGGATGAAATGATGGCAGCCAACCGTATGTGAATGGCTGCATCAATTTGCAAAGTTGCGATGATCTGAATGAACGAGAAAGGTGGCAATAGAGGGTGGTTTGCAAGCCAGACCAAGCGAAATAGTGCACTCTTATGTCTGAGCAGAGTGGCGCAGCGGAAGCGTGCTGGGCCCATAACCCAGAGGTCAATGGATCGAAACCATTCTCTGCTAGCATCAAGATCAACTTTTTCACAACTCATTCGATTTCTGTCCACAATCAAAGCAGCGAGGCTGAGAGGCATTGAGCAAAGGGTCAAGTGATGGCAACGAGTGGTGTGGGGAATTGCTGCAATCCATTTGCAAAGTGAAGATCGTCTTCTGTGTGGAGCAGAGAAGGTTAAGGGGAGATTTGATCGAGGTGTTCAAAGTCATGCAGGGTTTTGTTAGAGTAAATAAGGAGAAACTGCTTCCAGTGGCAGAAGGGTCGATAACCAGAGGACACAGATTTCAGGGAATTGAGGCGACATGAGGTAAACAATTTTACGCAGCGAGTTGTTATGATCGGGAATGCACTGCCTGAAATGCTGGTGGAAGCAGATTCAAGAGTAACTTTCAAAAGGGAATTGGATAAATACTTGAAGTGGAAGAATTTGCAGGGCTATGGGGAAAGAGCAGGGGAGTGACACTAATTGGATAGCTCTTTCAAAGAGCCGGTACGAAGGGCTGGATTGTGATTCGATGATTCTATGAAAGCTCTGAAAAGCAAGCTGGCAACAGAGGACGGTTTAAAAACCAGGCACACCGTGGAGTATAGCTTTGCCAGATCGGAGCAGAGTGGCGCAGCGGCAGCGTGCTGGGCCCATAACCCAGAGGTCAATGGATCGAAACCATTCTCTGCTAGCAGTGTGATTAACTTTTTCACCGCACTTTCATTTGATGTCCACAATCAACGTTGCGAGGCTGCAAGACACTTCGCAAAGGGTGAAGTCATGGCAACTGGTCGTGTGGGGACTTCCTGCAGTCCACTTGCAAAGTCAAGACAGTCGGATGTGAAGGCTCAGAAGAGAAAGCTGGCCAAGTGTGTGGTTTGACAGCTAGGGGGCAGTGTTGGCACTCAAGTTCGATTGCTCACAAGCTCAGTATCACTGTGTTTCTAACAGTTTTTGCCGGTATATTTGCAGTTACCTGACAACCACGAAAAGAGGAGGGCGGAAATGGACTTGTGGCACGATAATATGATGACAACTGGTAGTATGTGGACTGCCTGCATCAATTTACAAAGTAAAGATTACCTGATGGGAAGGCTACAAAGACAAAGGTGGAGGAGGGAGTCCTGGACAAAGCAGGTGGAGGGCTTCAACAAGACCATGCTGGCAAGCAGAGTGGTACAGCAGTAGTCACCCATAGCGCTGCAGTGATCAGATTGAAACTATTCTCTGCCCGTAGTCAGGTGAGCTTTTTCAAAGTGCTTGTTTGCGTAATTCTAAAAAGTGGTGTGAAAAGCAAAAGAAGTGATGTCCTTGCAAAGAGAAGAAATTTGTGTTAGCTTTGCAGGGCATTGTGAGGTTGAGAGTGAAACTGACTGGCAGAAAAGTTGATCAGGAGAACATGTGAAGCAAATATTAGCAGTATATTTGTAGGTGGGTGAGCAAATTGCTGTTGAGAATCAATGGAGGAAGGTTGGGTGAGATTTCTGGGAGGATGAAATGATGGCAGCTAGCCGTATGTGAATGGCTGCATCAATTTGCAAAGTTGCGATGATCTGAATGAACGAGAAAGGTGGCAATAGAGGGTGGTTTGCAAGCCAGACCCAGCGAAATAGTGCACTCTTATGTCTGAGCAGAGTGGCGCAGCGGAAGCGTGCTGGGCCCATAACCCAGAGGTCAATGGATCGAAACCATTCTCTGCTAGCATCAAGATCAATTTTTTCACAACTCATTCGATTTCTGTCCACAATCAAAGCAGCGAGGCTGAGAGGCATTGAGCAAAGGGTCAAGTGATGGCAACGAGTGGTGTGGGGAATTGCTGCAATCCATTTGCAAAGTGAAGATCGTCTTATGTGTGGAGCAGAGAAGGTTAAGGGGAGATTTGATCGAGGTGTTCAAAGTCATGCAGGGTTTTGTTAGAGTAAATAAGGAGAAACTGCTTCCAGTGGCAGAAGGGTCGATAACCAGAGGACACAGATTTCAGGGAATTGAGGCGACATGAGGTAAACAATTTTACGCAGCGAGTTGTTATGATCGGGAATGCACTGCCTGAAATGCTGGTGGAAGCAGATTCAAGAGTAACTTTCAAAAGGGAATTGGATAAATACTTGAAGTGGAAGAATTTGCAGGGCTATGGGGAAAGAGCAGGGGAGTGACACTAATTGGATAGCTCTTTCAAAGAGCCGGTACGAAGGGCTGGATTGTGATTCGATGATTCTATGAAAGCTCTGAAAAGCAAGCTGGCAACAGAGGACGGTTTAAAAACCAGGCACACAGTGGAGTATAGTTTTGCCAGATCGGAGCAGAGTGGCGCAGCGGCAGCGTGCTGGGCCCATAACCCAGAGGTCAATGGATCGAAACCATTCTCTGCTAGCAGTGTGATTAACTTTTTCACCGCACTTTCATTTGATGTCCACAATCAACGTTGCGAGGCTGCAAGACACTTCGCAAAGGGTGAAGTCATGGCAACTGGTCGTGTGGGGACTTCCTGCAGTCCACTTGCAAAGTCAAGACAGTCAGATGTGAAGGCTCAGAAGAGAAAGCTGGCCAAGTGTGTGGTTTGACAGCTAGGGGGCAGTGTTGGCACTCAAGTTCGATTGCTCACAAGCTCAGTATCACTGTGTTTCTCACAGTTTTTGCCGGTATATTTGCAGTTACCTGACAACCACGAAAAGAGGAGGGCGGAAATGGACTTGTGGCACGATAATATGATGACAACTGGTAGTATGTGGACTGCCTGCATCAATTTACAAAGTAAAGATTACCTGATGGGAAGGCTACAAAGACAAAGGTGGAGGAGGGAGTCCTGGACAAAGCAGGTGGAGGGCTTCAACAAGACCATGCTGGCAAGCAGAGTGGTACAGCAGTAGTCACCCATAGCGCTGCAGTGATCAGATTGAAACTATTCTCTGCCCGTAGTCAGGTGAGCTTTTTCAAAGTGCTTGTTTGCGTAATTCTAAAAAGTGGTGTGAAAAGCAAAAGAAGTGATGTCCTTGCAAAGAGAAGAAATTTGTGTTAGCTTTGCAGGGCATTGTGAGGTTGAGAGTGAAACTGACTGGCAGAAAAGTTGATCAGGAGAACATGTGAAGCAAATATTAGCAGTATATTTGTAGGTGGGTGAGCAAATTGCTGTTGAGAATCAATGGAGGAAGGTTGGGTGAGATTTCTGGGAGGATGAAATGATGGCAGCTAGCCGTATGTGAATGGCTGCATCAATTTGCAAAGTTGCGATGATCTGAATGAACGAGAAAGGTGGCAATAGAGGGTGGTTTGCAAGCCAGACCCAGCGAAATAGTGCACTCTTATGTCTGAGCAGAGTGGCGCAGCGGAAGCGTGCTGGGCCCATAACCCAGAGGTCAATGGATCGAAACCATTCTCTGCTAGCATCAAGATCAATTTTTTCACAACTCATTCGATTTCTGTCCACAATCAAAGCAGCGAGGCTGAGAGGCATTGAGCAAAGGGTCAAGTGATGGCAACGAGTGGTGTGGGGAATTGCTGCAATCCATTTGCAAAGTGAAGATCGTCTTATGTGTGGAGCAGAGAAGGTTAAGGGGAGATTTGATCGAGGTGTTCAAAGTCATGCAGGGTTTTGTTAGAGTAAATAAGGAGAAACTGCTTCCAGTGGCAGAAGGGTCGATAACCAGAGGACACAGATTTCAGGGAATTGAGGCGACATGAGGTAAACAATTTTACGCAGCGAGTTGTTATGATCGGGAATGCACTGCCTGAAATGCTGGTGGAAGCAGATTCAAGAGTAACTTTCAAAAGGGAATTGGATAAATACTTGAAGTGGAAGAATTTGCAGGGCTATGGGGAAAGAGCAGGGGAGTGACACTAATTGGATAGCTCTTTCAAAGAGCCGGTACGAAGGGCTGGATTGTGATTCGATGATTCTATGAAAGCTCTGAAAAGCAAGCTGGCAACAGAGGACGGTTTAAAAACCAGGCACACCGTGGAGTATAGTTTTGCCAGATCGGAGCAGAGTGGCGCAGCGGCAGCGTGCTGGGCCCATAACCCAGAGGTCAATGGATCGAAACCATTCTCTGCTAGCAGTGTGATTAACTTTTTCACCGCACTTTCATTTGATGTCCACAATCAACGTTGCGAGGCTGCAAGACACTTCGCAAAGGGTGAAGTCATGGCAACTGGTCGTGTGGGGACTTCCTGCAGTCCACTTGCAAAGTCAAGACAGTCGGATGTGAAGGCTCAGAAGAGAAAGCTGGCCAAGTGTGTGGTTTGACAGCTAGGGGGCAGTGTTGGCACTCA